>NW_006208084.1:4650164-4665943 GCF_000334495.1 Tupaia belangeri chinensis | reverse complement strand
CAGGCAGAAGCCAACTCAAGAGTAGGGGTGGAGCACGCAGATGTTCAGTAGAACACAGCATACACTGTAAGGAAAGGTCAAAAGGAGATAGAGAAAGTAAGAGAAAGAGAACAGAACCCCTACTTCCTGTTTGGCCCTCCTTAGCACCCAACCAGTTGAATGGTACCCACCCACCTTCCTCAGTCCATTGACTCATACACCAGTCTTGTCTGGCAACACTTCTCACAGACACATCCAGAAACAATGTCTCATCAACCGTACAGGAATCCTTAAATCTAGTCAACACCCAAATTTAGCCATCACAATAGGTTTCCACAGCAGAGTAGGAAGACAAGGCTGGAGGCAGATGTCCATGTGGCATGGGGGTGAAGAGAATGTGTTGGTGCAGGAGAGTGGCTATTCCTGTAGTCCCGAAGTCTAGCTGGGATAGGAGAGTATCCACATGGAAAAGGGGGCTGCGGTGATGATGAAAGACCGATTACACAGAGTGGGGTTAATCAAACAAGTAATTCCTGTACATTAAAGACAATGGGAACTAGGCATCTCATTGCCCAAGAAGGGACATGCAAATATGGAGAGTCAGCAAAAATGAACTGCATTGGGGGCCAGCAGGTGGAGTGGTGGTTAAGGGCACTGGACTCCCACATGGTCAACTGCAGTTCACTTTCTGGTCAAATTAAAATAAACAAATAAATAATAAAGTTAAGTAATTTTTAAAAATGAACTGTGTTATGCTGACTCGGAACTAGAGAGATTGGTGGGAACTCTGTTTTTCACATATAGATACACAGAAGTAAATATAATGTATGTGCACAACCTAATAGCAAATGTCTACTCATTGACAGATCTTAGTTTCTGGATACCATTATCCATTAAAAGGAGTTTTGCTCAAGATTTTCCTTGACTGGGGACCAGCAGTTAGCATAATGGCTATGTTGCTGGACTCCCATGTAGTTGACCACGGTTCGAGTCCTGGACCCAGTGGCTTAAAACATGCCAGGCACGTGTGCATGCATGCCCAAGATCCCAAGAGGAGAATGGAAGAGAAGGGATTGCAGTGTGGCCATCCCCCCTGGGGTGATTTCTCGCTTTCTGTCTCTTTGTCTCTTTCTGGCAAGCACACGCGCTCTATAGCAAAAACCTTTCAAAAAAAAAAATACATTTTCCTTAAATAAATGAATGATTCAAGGAATCATTAGGGAGGGAGGAATCATTAGGATAGGGAGAGTATAAAATAAAGCTAGAACATCCTCTTGTTCCAGAAAGTTAGGAACTGCTCAGTTATAGGGACATATCAAAAGGACATAGAAACCAACTTGAATGGGCTCTCACTACCTAAATCTGGGCCAATTTCAGCATCAAAATAATGACAGTAATGGATTATAACCCACTGAATAAAATAGAACTCTGTAAGTATATATATTAATTTAAATAAGTAAATAAATTGTCAATTTGATGAGAAATGGGAATACTTACAAATCTCATAGAATACGAAATATTCTACACAAAATACTTATTAATTACAAAGGGAAGAAGTAACATTAGTGCAGGTACCATCATAAACAAGTGATCAAAGTGAACATCATGAAACAGATTGAAATCATTTACCAAGTGATAGTTTGAAATCAGAATATAGCATCACTTCTGTTATACTCCTGCTGTTCTGGTTTTTCTTTTCTTTCTTTTTTTTTTTTTTTTTTGGAGAGGTTTTTGCTATAGGGCACGTGCACTTGTCAGAAAGAAAAAGAGAGACAGAGAGATAGAAAGAGAGAGAGAAATCACCCCCCAGGGGGGATAGCCACACCGCAATACCTTCTCCTCTACTCTCTTCTTGGGATCTTGGGCACGCACGCACACGCGCCTGGCGTGAGTTTAAGCCACCAGGTCCGGGACTCAAACCATAGTCGACTACGTGGGAGTTCAGTGACATAGCCATTATGCTAACTGCTGGCCCCTGTTCTGTTTTCTCTTGATGTTTAACAAATCACCCCTAAAATTATGGTGGGTGAAAACCATTTAACATTCTCATTGGTTCTGTGGGTCAGGATAAGTACAAAGTGCCGCAGAGTGACCATCTGTACTCCACAGTGTCTGAGATTTCAGCTAGGAAGACTATAACTTTGAAGGATGACAGACATAGCTGGAGGCTAGAATCACGTGGTGACTTCTTTACTCAGTTTGGTGCCTGGGCTGAGGTGATTCAAAAGCTGAGCTCAGTTTAGAGTGTTAACCAGGGCATCTACATCTGGCCACTGTATATGATTTGGGCTTCTTACAGCATAGTACCTAAGTTCTGTGAGGGAACATCCCATGAGTGAGTATGGAAAGTAAGTGTTTCAAGAGACTTGTATGTACTAAATGCACTGGTAGAGGTAACTATAGGAGGCATTAACAAATAATTACTAAGAACAGAATATGATAAATTACAAAAATCAGGACATCAGAGGAAGTCTGATAAAGAATTATAAAAAAAATGGCCCAGTCATGGTGGTATAAGCTGTTCTGGAAGAGTGCTGTATATTAGGCTCAGGCTGCATGGGAGGCCAGGGTTGGGTTTTCAGAACCGATCTAGACAGGCCAGGCATAGTGGTATGGACCTATAATCCTGGCTAACTGGGAGGCTGGGGCAGGAGGATTATGACATGCTGAGACCTTGTCAACAATATCTCTTAGTATTAAATTTTTTTAAATAAAAACATGTCAGGGACCAGCAGTTAGCGTAATGGCTATGTCGCTGGACTCCCATGTAGTCGACTGCAGTTCGTGTCCCGGACCCGGTGGCTTAAAACTCACGCCGGGCGCGTGTGCATGCGTGCCCAAGATCCCGAGAGGAGAATGGAGGAGAAGGGATTGTGGTGTGGCCATCCCCCCTGGGGGGTGATTTTTCGCTTTCTGTCTCTCTGTCTCCCTCTGTCTGTCTGGTGAGCGCACACACCCTATAGCAAAAAAAAAAAGAAACCTCTCCCCCCCGCCAAAAAAAATTGTCAGAATAAGCTCAACGCAACTACTAACACAAAATAAAATTTCCTTCTGTTTATTAAAAATAAGATGATATATTGCGGCCAGCAGGTAGCATGGTGGTGAAGTGTTAGACTTCCACATGGTTGAATGTGGTTTGCATCCCAGACCTAGTGGCTTGAAAATCATGCCAGGTATGGGAACCAGCAGTTAGCTTAATGGCTATGTCGCTGGACTCCCACATAGTCGACCATGGTTCGTGTCCCGGACCTAGTGGCTTAAAACTCACGCCAGGCGCGTGTGCGCCCAGGATCCCGAGAGGAGAATGGAGGAGAAGGGATTGCGGCGTGACCATCCCCTCTGGGGGGGTGATTTCTCACTTCCTGTCTCTATGTCTCTCTCTGTCTGGGGAGCGTACGCGCCCTGTAGCGAAAAACCCCTCCAAAAAAAAAAAAAAAAATGCCAGGCACATGTGTGTGCATGCCCAAAATCCCAAGAGGAAAGGGGAGGAGAAGGGATTGTGGTGAGGCCATCCTCCTTGGGGGCTGATTTCTCACTTTCCCTCTTTCTGTCTCTGTCTCTCTCTCAGGTGAGTGCACATGCTCTATGGCAAAAAACTTAAAAAAAAAAGGATAATAACTCTGGCTTTAATTCCAGATAAACATAGCTGAAAATTCATTAAATTAATAGCTTTGTAGCCACTCATAGGTTACCTGCATGCATGCTGGTATTTTTTGCTCAATAATGAAATTACCTAATACCATATTTATAACTTGGCATGTTACTTTGGATCTCAATTTCCCATTTCCCCTACATACCTAACATGCTATGGGTCATATATGTTATAGCATATATCAGTAGTTTGTTCCTGTCTGTTGCTGAAGCACGTCATTGTACAGATACACGGTTGTTTCTTGTTATTCCTGGTAGTTATGTTAATAAGAGTGCTATGAACACTTAATCATTGCACCTAGGGGAAATATGAGGTAAGGTTCATGCAAAATGTCAGATATTTAACAACCAACCAATACAAACCTTGTTTTATGTGTGTTTTTGTTTAAAGATATCTTAATATAAATGTTGATTCAATAACATTGAACTCACTATCAACAGCACTACAATTTGTGCTGGAATGAAACTTAACCGTATTTTCTGTGTAAGAACATCATGACAGTCTTGTGTTTAGGAATGAACACTAGACAACACTGCAGCTCTATCCATGGAAGCCATTTTAAACAATTCAACAGCAAAAAGCACAAAAATGTAAAAAGCATGGAACTAGAAAGACTGCAACAAGGACAGTTGTTTATAATATGAGAGCTTAAACAGAAGGCAGAACATCACCTTACCTGACCTCAGCTGGGAATGTGTGTTGGGTCTCAAATTTTTTTGCCCCCTGCATAAGTACATGTCCACAAATGACTGGGAAAGTACAGTATTAATTTGGGGGTTACAAATAAATTTTACCAAATATGAAACCCACAAATAATGAGAATTGATTTTATGTATACTGAGTTGTTGGAAAAGTCATGATGCATTTTTGCAAAGAAAACTATGTCATTACTTTTCCGATGATTTTATATATATATACATGGATATGTGTGTGTGTGAGTATATATATATATACACACACACATATATATATGTATATATATATATATATATATATATACACGTATATATATATATATATATATATACACGTATATATATATATATATATATACACACATACACATATATTTTGTTTCTTCCATGTGAGGCAGGGGAAGGCCCCTAAACTGAGATGTTCACCCTTGATCCACCCTGTTACTGGGACACAAATCCAGGACCTTCCCATGTGGGTACAACATGGTAGAATACTGCATTACTGAATTATTGCTGTGCTACTCACTGGTTCCTACTTTTTTTCACCAGTTGATGGACATTTTGATTATTTCAAATCAAGTGTAATAGCTAAATATTTTTTGGCTGTTATGAATAATCCTGCTGTGAACATGTGCACACAAGGCTATGTGTAGTAGCTGTTTGATTTCTCATGGGTAGATATCTATAAGTGGGTTGCTAGGTCATATGATAAGCTTATGTTGACCTTTCTAAGAAACTGTCAAACTGTTTTCCAAAGTGGTTGTTTTTACTCTACCTGCATTATTTTGTGAGTTCTATTTTCTCTATATCCTTTATCAACACTTATTGCCTTTTTAAATTAAATCTTCTCTGAGGCCAGCAGGTGGCGTGGTGGTTAAAGGTGCCGGACTCCCACATGGCCGACCACAGTTTGAGTCCTGGACCTGGTGGCTTACTTTCTCGCTTTCTCTCTCTTTCTTGCTCTGTCCCTCTCTGGTCAAATTAAAATAAGCAAACAAATAAAGTTAAATATTTCTTTAAAAATTAAAAGACTAAATAAAAGAAATTAAATCTATTCTAATGGGTGTGAAGTGGTATCTCTCAGTATTTTTTATTTGCATTTCTCTAATAACTAATAATTTTGAGCTTATGTGCTTATTAGTTATTCATATTTAATTTTTTGTTTGTTTTTTAGCTTTTTGGTTTGCTATAGGACATGTGCACTTGCTGGAGACAGAAAAAAGAGAGAAAGTGAGAAATCATCCCCCAGGAGGATGCCACACCACAATCTCTTCTTCATTTTCCTCTTGGAATTTAGGGCATGCACACACGTGTCTGGTGTGTTCTTCAAGCCCCTGGGTCTGGGACTCAAACTGCATGTCAGCCATGTGGGATTCAGCTGCCTTAACCTCCATGCCACCTGCTGGCCTAGTCATTCGTATAATTTTTAAAGGCTTTTTTTTTTTCTTTTTTTTGAGGGAAGGGCAGAGGATGTGTGCTCACCAGAGAAAGACAGAGGGAGAAGGAAAGGGAGAAAGCACTCCTCCGTAAGGCAAATGGTCATGCTGCAATCCCTTCTACTTCTCCCTTCTTTCAGGATATTGGACAAACGCACATGTGCCTAGTGTGTTTCTCCAGCTGTTGGGACTGGGACTTCAACTACATGGTCAGCCATGTGGGATCCAGCTCCCTTAACTGCCAGGCCATTGGCTGATCCCATTTATCTTTCATGGTAAATGTTAAGATATAGTGCTCGGTGTGGTGGTTGCAGTGCTGGATTTCCACGTGGCTGACCATGGTTCAAGTCCTGGACCTGGCGACTTGCTTTCTCACTCTCCCTGTCTGTCTGTCTCTCATAAAAATTGAGAAATAATGATAATATATAGAATTAAAAATAAATAAATATTTAAAAATATATATATAGTGCTCAGGCTGGCCCCATAGCCTAGTGGTTAAGTAAGTTGGAGCCCACATGACTGACCAGTTCAAATCCTGCCCAGTGGCTTGAAAAACATACTAACTGCATGTGCCCCAAATCCCACCAGGATGGAGAAATGAAGGAAGGGGGTTTGTGGTGTAACCACTCCTCACTGGAGATGCTTTCTCCTTCTCTGTCTCACTCTGGCAAGTACACACATCCTCTGGCAATTAAAAAAAAATTCTTTTTGCTCATTATCTTATTTTTAAAAAATTGTAAATTTCTTAATTTTTAAAATTAAATTTATTACTATTATTATTTTAATTTGCTATAGGGCACACGTGCTCACCAGAGAGAGACAGAGAGAGATAAAGAAAAAGCAAGCCACCAGGTCTGGGACTCAAACCACAGTTGAATGTGGGATCCAGCACCCCAACTACCACACCACCTGTTAGCCCCTATAATTTCTTATTTACATTTAATTATTATACATCATTATGGTTTCTAAACATGCATGTGGTGTGAGACAATCAAATCAAGGGTATTACCATATACACCATTTTAAACAAAGAACCTTATAATCTTCTGTTAAATGCTTTTTCCCTCAGCCTCTCCCACTCCCCTCCATATAGTCTCTGGTATCTATACTTGCCCTCCCTACTATGTTTTCAGTGTTTTGCCATAGAGTGAGTATGGAGAAAAACCATGTGAGTGAATCCCTTCTCCTTTCTCCTCTTCGGATCTTGGGCATGCATGCACATGCATCAGGCATGATTTTCAATCCACTGGGTCCAAGGTTCAAACCCTGGTAAGCCATGTGGGAGTCCAGAGCCACCACTACACCACCTGCTGGCCCCACCTTCCCTACTATTGGGTCATCCGAAAAGTCACGAAGCATTTTTCGACGCAAAAATGCATCAAGAGGACCAACAGATCATGAAATTGTTATGTCACTGGACTCCCAAGTATTTGACCGCAGTTTAATCCTAGACCCAGTGGTTTAATATCCAAACTGGGCATGTGTGTGTGTGTGCCTAAGATCCTGAGAGGAGAATGGAGAATAACAGATTGTGGTGTGGCCATCCCATCTGGGGGGTGACTTCTCTCCTTCTATCTCTTTGTCTCTCTGGTGACTGCTTGCACCCTATAGCCAAAATTTCTCTTAAAAAAAAAAAAAAGTGGGGCCAACAGGTGGCATGGTGGTTAAGAGCACTGGACTCCCACATGGCCGACTTCGGTTAGAGTCCTGGAACTGGTAGTTTGCTTTCTCACTTTCTCTCTCACTCTGTACCTCTCTGGTCAAATTAAAATAAATAAAATAAAGTTAAATAATTTAAAAAAATGCATCATGACTTTTCTGAAGACCTAGTATTATATCTTCAAACCTTTCAATTTCGGCCAGAGTACAGATACTCAGTATACACTGAGTGGGGATACACAATGTTTTTCTCTCACAGTTTGGCTTATTTCATTTAGCATGAATTCTTCTATATTCTTACACTTTGAATCAAATGACTGAGTCTCACCATTCTTTGTGGTTGATTAGTATTTCATAGTGTATATGTACCACATTTTTTCATTCCAGTCATAGTTGTTTGGACCTTAGTTTGATTCCATATGTTAGCAACTGTGAATAATGCTGCAAAAACATGGATGTACAGATGTCTTTCTGTTTTCTTGTCTTTTGGGTAATTTTGCTCATTTTTAAATTAAATTAGGTTGTTGGGGCTGACAGGTGGCAGGAGGTTAAAGGTGCTGGATTCCCACATGGCCGACCATGGTTCGAGTACTGTCCCTCGTGGCTTGCTTTCTCGCTTTCCCTCTCTCTCTCTTTCTCTCTCTGGTCAAATTAAAACATAATAACAAATGGAATTAAATAAATAAGTTAATTTTTAAAAATTAAATTAGGTTGTTTTATTACTGGATGAATTGTTTATGTATTCTGGATACAAGTCCTTTATTAGATACATAATTTGCAAATATTTATCCATAGTTTGTCTTTATTTTCTAATTTTTTATGAAGTACAAAAGCTTTACATTTTGATTAATTCCAGTTTATCAGTTTTTTTTTCTCTTCTGGATTGAATTTTTGTATTGTGTTCAAGAACACTTCATCTGGGGCCAACAGTTGGCATAATGGCTATGTCGCTGGACTCCCATGTGATTGACTGCAGTTCGAGTCCCAGACTCGGCTTAAACTCACGCTGAGCGCACGTGTGCGCCCAAGATCTGAGAGGAGAATGGAAGAGAAGGAATTGTGGTGTGGACTTTTCCCCTGAGGGATGATTTCTCACTTTCTGTCTCTCTGTCTTTCTCGCAAGCACACATGGTAGCAAGTGAAAGTGATGAGAAGTGAATGGAATTAGAAAATATGTTTGATGATAGAGGTAAGAAAAGATAGCGTGTGAGAGGGGATGACCACACCACAATCCCTTCTCTATGGATTTTGGACTGCATTCACACATATCCAGCATGATTTTCAAGCCTCTGGATCCAGGACTCGAAAAGCACTGTTAGCCATGTGGGATCCAGGTTATCTTAACCACCATGTCACCGACTGAACCAGATTCTGTTACACTGATCAACAATTTGGTTCTAGACATCCATTTTCCTCTGCCACTGTGAGACTCTAACAGCCCCATCCCAGGCCTCAAAATCCTGAATAAAGTAGATTTTGTTCCTTCAGTTGTCTATGGCAATACAAAGAGCTACCATGTCTTGAGTACTTCCTCTGTAAGTGAGCAGTTAAATGCAGGTTACTCAATTATCACACAATCTCAGGCAATGAGAACTATTAGCCCACACTTTTAAGATAAGGGAAAAGAGGCCCAGACAAGATAAAGAACTTCATCAAAGCAGCACTCATGAATAAAACCCGTCTGGGAGCCAGCCCTGTAACCTAATGGTAGGGGGAGGGGGTAGATCCTACATGGCTGAAAGTAGTTCAAATTCTAGTCCTAGCAGCTTGAAAACCACATTGGGTATGTGTGTGTTCATGTCCTAAACCCCAACAGGATAGAGAACTGGTGGAGATAGGATTGTGGCATGACTATGCCCTACTGAAGGTGCTTTCTTCCTGTCTCTCTGTCTATTGTGAGCCCACACACTGGCAATTAAAAAAAAAAGTCTAGGGTCCAGCAGGTGGTCAGGTGGTTAAGGGCACTGGACTACCACATGGCTGACTGCGGTTTGAATTCTGGACCTGGTGGCTTGCTTTCTCGCTTTCCCCCTCTCTCCATGTCTGTCTCTCTCACCCTGACCCTCTCTGGTCAAATTAAAATGAATAAAGTTAAATAATTATTTTTTAAAAAGGTCTAGATATATATGGACTTTGAATCACCGTACCATACTGACTAGTCATGTCACCTTGAAACTCAGATTTAATCTACTTAAGCTTCAGAAAAAAAAAAAAAAAATCAAGCCAGGCACATGTGCTGATGTGCCCAAAATCCAAGAGGAGAACTGAGAAGAGATTGCAGTATGGCCATTCCCTTTGGGAGGTGCTTCTCTTCTTTCTCTGTCTCTCTGGCCAGTGCACATTCCCTATAGAAATAAGTAAAAAAAAAAGGGGGGGGGACCTGTTTTTTGGGCACCTTTTGAAGGGTGTCCTTTATGTTCACATTGCATGTGAGGCAACTATCCACCAATCCTTTGTCAGAGTGTGAAGAACTCAACATTTATCTCCCTAGATCTAAAACTACCAAGCTAAAATTGTTATCAGTCGTTGCTTGACCCACTTTCTTTCCTTGCTATGAGGGCACATCCTTACATGGTTCTAATTATTTATTTGTCAAGGGAATAATTAGTTTTTCAGAGCCTCTGTGCTAGTTAATAGTCCCAAAATACACCTCTACTCCCATTGCCCATTGCTTCTTTGAATAATAGATTATAAGAGTCCATCTTCACTGATTCCCCCCTTAACTTTTTACCACTGATACAGATTATGTTGAGTGAGCTCTGCCATCATTCTGAGTGCTTTGTCCCAAGATGAAGTAGATGAAGTTTATTGTTAGCCCCCTCCCAGTTTCTAACATCTATACTGGATATGGGTCGAAAAATGATTAATTTCTGTCAATTTATAAGTATCTTATTCAAATCCTTATGAAAGTAGGCATGGGCCAGCACATAGTGCAGTGGTTAGGTGTTGCACAGAGGAAGCTGGATCCCACATGGCTTACCAGGGTTCAAGTCCTGACCCTTGGCTGAAAGAACATTTAGTGGTGCATGCACAAGTGTGCACCCAGGATCATTACAGAGGAGACAAGTAAGGAAAGACTGCAGCATGGCCAGGCCCTGGCGGGGGTGGGGTGGGGTCCTTTCTGTCTGTCTCATGGGGATGTGCATAGTTGATTTCTGAGATATATATATATGTTGATATATATATATATATATGTTGGTGCTCAATAATTATTAAAGACAACTTCCTGCATCTCCCTGCCCCGTAAGTGCTCTCCAACCCACATCCATATTCACTTTTTTCTGCTGTCATTCAGTCTTCATGTTTTGACTATACATTTTGGCATTTGCTTGTATTATCCTTTAAAAATTTGTAAATGATTAACATGCATATGTTTTGTCTTTCTCAAGAGTGTAAACCTCTAAAGTTTTTACCTTAACCTTTATCTTCTACTACTAAACATATGGGTGGTATAAAGAAATGCCTGATGCTTTAGTTAGATGTTAGATTCTCCTTTTTTTTTTTTTTTGCTATAGGGCGCGTGTGCTTGTCAGTGAGACAAAAAGCGAGAAATCACCTTCCAGGGGGATGGCCACACCATGATCCCTTCTCTTCTCCTCTCAGGATCTTGGGCATGCTCCCACACGCCCCTGGCGTGAGTTTAAGCCACCACGGCCGGGACTTGAATCGCGGTCGACTACATGGGAGTCCAGCGACTTAGCCATTACGCCAATTGCTGGTCCCAGATTCTCCTGGTTTTAAGAAATAAAGACCACATTTCTCTCAAGTAATTAGGGAGACCACTGAAAAATAATCTAAAGCGATTTAGCCCCAATGCAGAGCAGGACTTGGAGCAGAACAGGCTATATCATATTTAGTGTTTCATTACTCTAGAAGTAGAACCAGGAGTAGATACCAGATTTAAACTGGGATAATCAAGTTACTTTATTGGTTTCTGTAGAAGTAAGGGCATTTGAGAGCAGAACGTAGCCAACAGTGGGCAATTAGACAAGACCATCACAGCAGACTGAATATATTTAAACTCACATACTAACAGTTCTGTAAGTACTGCTCACTAAAAGTTTAATAGGCTCCTCATTTGTAGATCACTCTTAATATTTATGATGCCATGTGGCCCTATCTCATCTATTTCAACATCCTTCTTTTTAAATTTAGGCTTATTATGATTTAATTTGAACATAAGTGCACTTTAATGTATGGTTCCATGAGTTTAGACGGATACATACACTGTGTAATATATCCCAATCAAGATATGGAAGTTTCATCACTTACCAAATTCTCTCGAGCTCCTTTATAATTGAACCCTTCCACCTTCCAGACAACCATGCATGTTTCTTCTCCTCATGGTTTTGCTTTTTCAGGATGTTGCATACATGGAATCACATAGTATGGTGACTTTTACTTAGAATAATGCACTTGTGATTTATTTATATAGTGAGTAGGAGTTCATTCTTTTTATTGCGGAGTAGACTCCATTTATACATGTATCCCATTTGCTTATCCATTCATTAACTAAAGGACACTTAACGGTGTTTCCGGTTTGGGAAATATAAATCTAGGTCTTTGTGTAAAGACATTCTTATTTATTTAGGGTAAATATCTAAAAGTGGGATTGTTGGGTCACATAGTAAGTATACATATACGAAACTACTATACTGTTTTCCCAAGTATTTGAACCATTCTGTATTCACACCAACATCTAAGAGTTTTAGCTGCTCCCCATTCTCAGCAGCATTTGGAATTATTTTTATCTCAACCAAGTAGTGATCTTCACTGAGGTTCTAATTTGTACTTCCCTAACGACTAATAATGTTGAGCATCTTTTCATATACTTGCCATTTGTAAATCATCTTTGATCACTTATGTACATATTTTAAAATTGGTGAGTTGTAAAGAGTTCTTCATATATTCTGGATACAGTCATTTATGTTATGTTTTTCAAATTATTTTCTCACAGTCTGTTGCTTTTTTTTTTTTTCTTTTGTTATAGGGCATGTGTACTCACCAGAAAGACAGCAAAGAGATACAGAAAGTGAGAAATCACCCTCCAGGGAGGGGATGGCCACACCACAATCCCTTCTCCTCCATTCTCCTCTCAGGATCGTGGGCATGCATGCACATGCACCGGCATGAGTTTAAGCAACCGGATCCGGGACTTGAACTGTGGTCAACTACATGGGAGTCCAGCGATATAGCCAATATGCTAACTGCTGGTCCC
Source organism: Tupaia belangeri chinensis (assembly GCF_000334495.1). Lineage (NCBI taxonomy): Eukaryota > Metazoa > Chordata > Mammalia > Scandentia > Tupaiidae > Tupaia > Tupaia belangeri. The sequence continues at coordinate 4,653,304 of NW_006208084.1, read as the reverse complement.
ATTTGTCCTTTCATTTTCTTAACAGCTGTCCAAAGAGTAGAAATTTTCATAAAATTGTAATTTTTATTTTATAGACTGTTTTGTGCTATATCTAAGAAATCTCTGCCTAACCCAAGATCACAAAGATTTTCTTCTAAAAGTCTTTCAATTTTTCATTTAAATCTATGATCCATTTTAGGTTATTTCATAAGTAATGTGAGGTATGAGTTGATGAGTTAAAATGCTTTTCCCCAAAATGTCCAATTACCAGGTGTTTCTTTTCACTATCTTTTGATAAGGTTCCACTTAGTACAAAAGGATCCACAAAAATGATGAGAAACTTCTAGTTTTGGTGTGACAATATTATGGCTAGAGATGGAAGGGTGGTTTCCAGCTTTAGTAGTAAGAAAGGCCTAAGAATGCTTTCTACTACATAGAAATACACGGTATACAACTCAGAAAGAATTGCCAGTGCTCTCCAGGCAAAGGTTACTAGAAACACACCTGAATTTGAGTAAATTTGGATTATTCATTGTAGCAAGGGAGAACATAGACTATGGAGAACTATGGTCCATCCTAGTAAAAGTATGTTAGAAAGGACTTAATATTAAGATTTGGGTTTGTTAGGTGACTTGGTGGCAAGTTTAAGTAAGCGGGACTTTGTTTTGTGTTCTAAATTGGATACCGTTAGGAAATAGGGGTAACTGATTGGGTATCTTAATAAATCTTATCTAGAAGAAGGATTAGAATTAGGCTAAGATGTAACTAGTAAAGAAGCAATAATATTAGTTTGATATTTTCACTTCGTGCATTCCCTTTGGTAGTTTGGAGAAAATTAATGTTTTTGTCTTGGTTCAGATATAATTTGGAGTAAGCTTACTTTTGTCCTGATCCACCATAATCATGGAATGCCTTATCTGTGCTTTCTGAAATTGTTTTTGTTCAGCAGAACACCAAAGCCTAGCTGTGCCACACCAGTTCTTAGCCACACATAGACCTAAGCTGATTGAAAGAAGCCATCTACTGAGACTGCTTTTCTCTTTCTCAGGTCACAGTGATTAAGAACTTGGATTCTATAAACTCAGATGACAGTGATTAAGAACTTGGTTTCAGAACCAGCAGTTGGCGTAATGGCTATGTCCCTGGACTCCCATGTGGTCGACTGTGGTTCTGGTCCCGGACCCGGTGGCTTGAAACTCATGCCGGGCACGTGTGCATACGTGCCCAAGATCCCGAGAGGAGAATGGAGGAGAGGGGATTGCGGCGTGGCCATCCCCCCTGGGGGGTGATTTCTCGCCTTCTGTCTCTGTCTGTCTGTCTGGTGAGCACATACACTCTATAGCAAAAACTTCTTCAAAAAGAGAAAAAGAACTTGGTTTCTCTTTGATTCCAGGGTCTTCTCTTCACTAGTTATGGGATCTGGGGTAAATTATGTAACTTCTCTGTGCCTTGGTTTCTTCATATGACCACGGGGAATATAACATATCTATCTAATTGTATAGTTTGGAGAAATGAGATGATACAGGCTAAAAAGTTATTATTAAACTTAGTAAAACCTAGTTACTATAATTGTATAAGAAAAATTAAAAATAATACTGGGGCAGGAAAAGAAAAATCAGGAATAATCTGGGTAATACCAGGAAAAGTAAAGAGAAATAAGTGAGGACAGAAAAGCTCAATTATTTATTGGATGATAAAGCTGTCAATTGTCCAGTTCATTTCAAAGCACCAGGATAAAGAATAAAATTCATTAAAACATGGCGAAGAAAGAAAATGTGGACCAGACCAGTGATTTGTCATTTCAATGAGTACATATTTAACACCAGGGAGAGTGGCTGACAACTGAATAATGGAAACTATTATTCTGCACATAATATAAGGTAGACTAATTTGTTGGGTAGAAGGTTGGACTGGATCCTTTCCACTTCAATGTACTAATAGCCTCTACATTATTTATTCCTTGTTTTCATATTTCTGGCTTCTGGCTTACCTCTTTTTGGACCTAACTCTTGGAACTATCTTACCTTGTTAAGCAATGTAACACCTAATTTGTTGTTTTTCTATAAAGCAAAATACTCTAAAAGCTAGAGGAAGATTCGACCATTTAAAACAGTGGATAACTGATATATGCTGTATTGAGAATTTATTCCAGGGAGCAGACAGTGATGCAGCAGTAAAACGTGATACTCTGCAAGGTAATTCCACATGAGGAAGTTTTCAATTCAAGTCTGGAATCTCCCCTGAGTAACCTAGGTATATGCTTGCCTATGATCAGAAGCTGGCTAAAGGCTGGAGATGGATTGTGGCCATCAGGAGCTTGTTGGGGGTGTTATCTCTTTTGCTTATGGAAAAAAATAAACTTTTTCAAAAAAGTTTTTTCTTCGAAGAAAGTTATTGTCTGAAGATACTAAGGGCTCATTACTTTAGGACATCATAAAATCTTTCAAAATAACGTCCAGAAATAAATGTAAAAGTTTCACTTTAATAATGTAAAAAATGGATTTTGCAAAATGAGAATCAAGAACTAAGAATTCAGGGAACTAGCAGTTAGCATAATAGCTATGTCGCCCAACTCCCATGTAGTCATCCAGGTTCGAGTGCTGGACCCAGTGGCTTAAACTCACACCGGATGTATGTGTGTGCGTGCCCAAGATCCCGAGAGGAGAATGGAGGACAAGGGACTGCAGCGTGGATATCCCCCCAGGGGGGTGATTTCTCACTTTCTGTCTCTGTCTCTGTCTGTCTGTCTGGCGAAAGCATGCACCCTCTAGCAAAAACCTCTTCAAAAATAAAAAAAGAACTTGGTTTCTCTTTGATTCCAGGGTCTTCTCTTCACTAGTTATGGGATCTGGGGTAAATTATGTAACTTCTCTGTGCCTCGGTTTCTTCATATGACCATGGGGAATATAACATATCTATCTCATGGTATAGTTTGGAGAAATGAAATGATACAGGCAAACGCACGAGCCCTATAGCAAAAACCTCTAAACACACACACATACACACACACAACTAAGAGTTCAGCCTATAAAATGAAGAATAAGGCCTGACTTCCTTAAAGCTCCTTTTGTTGAATCAAGGTACTGCAAATCAAGATAGAAGCCATCTATTGAATTTCTTTTTTCTTTCTTTCTTTTTTTTTTTTTTTTTTTTTAGAGGGT
>NW_006208084.1:4647871-4650087 GCF_000334495.1 Tupaia belangeri chinensis | reverse complement strand
CAAACCCTTCTCCTCCATTCTTCTCTCAGGATCTTGGGCATGCATGCACACACAACACACCCAGCATGAGTTTAAGCCACCAGGTCCAGGACTCGAACATCAGTGGACTACACAGGAGTCCAGCAACATTGCCATTATGCCAACTGCTAGTCCCTTATCTACTGAATTTCATCTACAGAAGCTATTCCATCAAGATCACTATATTTATCCTCAATTTAGACCTAGGAGTGAATGAGTACTGAGTGGTGCTATTCGTTTTTATAGGTAAGAAACTGAGACGGTAAGGTATGCCTAGAGTTGGATTTATAAGAAAAACATAGTACCTATAGTACCTATGCAGTTTCAGAAGGTTCTGGTGAACCACCAACATCTCAAAATAACTCCACTATATCTTAGTTGGCTGATGAAATATATTCAACCAATGATTTGAAAACAGCTTTAAAACTGTGAAATCTCCCAGGATTGACTACAATCTTGTTAGTCATTTATATTCTAAATAAGATGAAGAAACAAAAGTGTAATCGTGCTCTTCATAATTTTGCCTAGAATTCAACCTTGAAAGGTCACTTTTGAGAGGTTTTTGTTATAGGGTGCTTGTACTCACCAGAAAGAGAGACAGAGAGACAGAAAGTGAGAAATCATCCCCCATGGGGGATGGCCACACTGCAATCCCTTCTCCTCTATTCTCCTCTTGGGATCTTGGGCACGCACGCACACAAATATACACATGCCCGGTGTGAGTTTAAGCTACTGAGTCTGGGACTCAAACCATGGTTGACTACATGGGAGTCCAGCAACATAGCTATTATGCCAACTGCTGGTCCCAAAAGGTGATTAACAAGACAAGACAGGAGGTATTCATCCCCTCACAGGCTTGGTAAAAATAATCCACAAATTTTGCTTATCTTCCAACTCTTTATGTTATTTTCTTTTTAAACTCTGGAAAATTAAAGTATCTTGATAGTTGCAGCACAGTGGTGTAAATGAATTTCATTAGCTGATTTGATAAAGTAATGACTATGCTGAAGTCATAAACTATTGTAATCTACCCCATTCCATTTAACACCTGGATCAGCACTGTCAACAGTAATTATTCAGTCCAACCACCATGATGATTCTGCATTTGAAAGAAAAAAATTTTTGTTAGAATTTTTTTGTTTCATTTGTATGTTTTGACTTGCTAATTAGATTGTGAAAGAAAAATCTCACATTTATACAGAACTTCGTAGTTCCTAAAGCCCTTTCACATTTAGCATCTCTTTGATCCTCTCAAAAAAACCTATGATGGATTACGGTCATCTTCATTTTGTAAGAGTGGAGTGTCAAAAGTTTCAACCATTTATCCAGTTTGGCAGCCTTTGAGCAAGTTACCTTGTTAGGCCCTCAACATCACCTTTTGAGGCTGTCCCTCATTACAATCCCCATTCTGAAGATCAGAATGATATGGAAGCTTTGTCAAGGCAGAGGGAACCATGATTACTGATTCGCTGTTCTCTACATCTTTGGGAATACTTGAAGAGGGAACGAGACCTGGTGAGGAAGAGGCACAAAGCCATGTTTTCTAATGGCCAATTCACTTCTCTTTTCCCTACTAAATGTCCACTCTCTTCAACCAATTTGGAGAGCCTGGCACACTCAGCACAGCCCTAAGCGTTGGATGACGACAAAGAACCAGACGGGTTTTACTCTCAAAAAAGCTCAATTCTAGAGCAGAAAAGAGTAAAAATCAAACAAAATCAAACAAATCCCCCCCCCCAAAAAAACCGAAAAAACACAAACACAGAAGTACGCACTCTCTCTCCTCACTCCTATCGCTTGGCCACCGAGGCGTGCGGAGAGCCCCGACGTGAACGCCTGAGAAGGCCCAGGTCGCCACCCCCGAGGGCAGCCGAGCACGGTGAGACCCTCAGGCAACGCGCAAGCTGCAGAAACTGGCGACCGTCCCACCATCCCTAAGGCGACGGTTCTGAACTCTGACGACCGTTAGCCGGCTGCGGAACGAAGATTCCGCGCATCCTGCACTCCACCCCTCCGAGCCGGTGGGCGTCCGTCAGCGCCTCTCCCCGGCTTCGCATCCCTCGCCGGATCTGATTGGACGGTGGAGGCAAGGGGCGGGGAGACCCCGGGAGGCGCGCGCAGGCCGGCTGGGGTTCCCGCGGAGGCACCCAGGGGCGAAGGGGCGGGGCAGGCGGCCGGGCGTCGCGCGTGCGCACGTC
>NW_006208084.1:4634519-4647757 GCF_000334495.1 Tupaia belangeri chinensis | reverse complement strand
CCTGCTACTGCTCCGGGTTGAGTCAGCCGCCTCTGCCGCCCAGGCCGCCGCAGCGCTCCTTGGTGCTGCTGTTCCCTGCGCTCGCCCCAGCCCCCGGCGCCGCTCCAGACCCCGGGGTGAGTGAGTGGGGCTAGGAGGACGGGGGCGCCGTCCTGGCTTCCTGCCCTCCTCTCGCTTGCCTTCGTCCATGGGCTCGCCTGCGCCCCACCTCCTGTCTCCTCGGGCCTGGCTGTCCCGATCGGGGCTTTTTGGGGGGACTGGGCGGGAAAGGGGGAGGGGCAGGACCAAGTTGGGGGCGGATGGATGTTCGCTGGCGGGGTTACTCTTCACTCGTCCCTTCCGAGCATCTTGGGTGTCCGGGTGGGAGTGGGGGTGGGCGGGCGTCAGCAGTCTGGGGTGGGGATGCGGCGGAGGGGCATGTGCGCTGGTCTCCCCCCACGGAGTCCTGACCTGTTGATAGACTGCCCTCTCGGGTTCAGGCCCCCAGTGGATATTCCCAGTGCTTCTCCGGGGCAGGGCGGCTCTACCCCCACGCCTTACCTAAGCCTTGAAGTGCTGGAGTGGAGAGGGGCGCTGGGAGCACCCATCCGTGCCATCCCTGCCTCCCGATCTAAATAAAAACGGTGCCTGCTGTGCACACGCAGCTCCAGACTGGCCCCGAGCTTCCACGTCCAATCTGACCGCCTCTCCTGAACGCTTCTTCTGTAGACATCGGGACCCCGTGGGAGTGGGGCTGTGCTGGGTGTACAACGTGGAGCCGAGGGAGGAGGTGCCGGGCTCAGCCCCAGCCAGGGCGCTTCGAGGGTCATTTTCTTCCTCCTGCCACGTCACTCCCTCTGCTAAAGGGAAAAAAAAAGAAGAAAGAAAGAAAAAAAAACCCTACAACTCGCTAGTGCCTAAAGGAATCAGCTGAGGGGAGAAGGGACCGCTTTTCTCTAGGGACACCTAAAGAAAGAGGAGAGTTCTTCCTTTGAATTGTTTCCCCCGTGTGAACGCTGTGCCGGTTCCAAATGAAAATACTTTATTTACTATATGTAGTTATTTGCTCTATGCTGTTGTTTAACCTTTGAAGCTTCCACTGGTGTGGGTGCTTTCTAGGGCTCCCCAGGAATAGTGCGATCACACCAACAGGTATATATATGTGTGTGCGTGTGCGCGTGTGCGCGCGCGCGTACCCTTGCCTGATTTCAAAAAAGAAGTAGCCTTTAATAAATCCTGTTTTGCTTTCTTCTATTTCTTTAGTCTTTGTTGTTGTTACTGAACCAGGTTCAGTAAAAATCCGTCTCTGGTTAGAAAAGCTTACTTGGTTTACCTCATTAGACAAATAAATTTGCGGAGGGGTGTGTGTGTGTGTGTGTGTGTGTGTGTGTAAACTTCAGGAAAATCTTTACCTTTCTTTGTTTCAGTTATTGAGTGCTTTGGTCTTTTCCTACTTCCTGGAAATATCTCAGTGGCTTATATATAAACACCTCCAGAATATGACCTTTGGATGCTTGTGCCTAATTGTGCCTGACTGTATCCGTATATCTGTTGAACTAATGAGGTATGTAATTGAATAAAGACGACTAGTGTACTGGTTCTCCGATTTGATGGGGTATTATAATTCTGCATATTGTTTCACATAAGGACATTTAAAAATTGCTATTTCGACGCTGTCAGTTATTTTTCACTAGGTGTACACTTCTCAGTTTCACTGGTGGATTACGTTTTCTTCCTTCCCAGATTCAGTGCATTTCTTCCCGTCTGTTTTCGGTTGATTTAATGGGCAGGGGCCATCTTTAAAAGCAGTCTGTTGGGGATAGTTGGTTAACTAGAGAAGCCTAAAGTAGTAAGTTGGTGTTTCCACGTACACTGTTGCTGTATGTGTGTTAAAGTCCTACATAAATACATTTTTAAATCTCTGCAGTTATTTGGCAAAGAAACTAAGACATGGGTGTGAAGATGTGGCAGAGTTTCTATATATAGAATGTGTAGAAGGATTTAGCAAATTCGTAGTCTTTTTCTTACAAAGGGAAATTGGTACTCACTGTTTAATAACAGGTATTTCGAAGTGGCTTGAAATTAAACTGTTGTGCACTGTATTTTGTAGCTAGGTTTATACCACATGTTAGTGTTATTTAACATCCTTTGGTACAGAGATGATACCTATAGGCAAATTGGTATGCTATTTTCAGACTTTATTTTCATTATGAATAAAAGCATTAAGCTTATATATAAAATGCAAACAACATGGATCCATCTCTCTCTCTCTTTTTTTTTAATGATTCCCAAGAGGCATTTGTTTACTTATTTCTATTATTGGAATGAATTATCCTCTAGGGAGCAGTGTTATTATTAATCCTCACTCAATTTATTTGCCACCTGCTATATCTATGATACTGTAGTACTGGACAAGAATAATTTTTCCCCCTACAGTACTTAAAAATAACTTCTCTTGAGTTTGTAGTAACTAAATGAAAGAAGTCTTTCACATGTCACAATTTCCTAAAAAAACCCGCTTATAACCAGTTTTAGTATTATTATAGGTTGTTCACATGTCCTGACCAAAAGGTCCATAGAGTAAGATAAATCATTTGTCCTGCCCTAAGGGCTGTTGCTTGTCGTATTGTCTTCCTTAAGAAAGTATGTTGCAGGAGTAGTTAGCATAATGGCTATGTCGCTGGACTCCCATATTGTCGACCGCGGTTCGAGTCCCAGACCCGGTGGCTTAAACTCATGCCGGGCGCGAGTGCGTGTGTGCCCAAGATCCTGAGAGGAGAATGGAGGAGAAGGGATTGCGGTGTGGCCAGGCCATCCCCTCTGGGGGGTGATTTCTCGCTTTCTATCTCTCTGTCTCTGTCTGGCGAGCGCACACACCTTATAGCAAAAACCTCTCCAAAAAAAAAAAAAAAAGAAAGAAAGAAAGTATGTCGCAATAGAAACTTGTGCATTATGAGCTTCTAGAGAGCACATATATTTTATTTCTTGAATGAATGGGGACTAGATGATGTAATGGCTATGTCGCTGGACTCTCATGTAGCCGAACGCGCGCGCGCGAGCCCGGCCCGCGGCTTAAATTCACACCAGGTGCGTGTGCGTGCCCAAAATCCCGAGAGGAGAATATAGCAAAAACATCTCCAAAAAAAAAAAAAAAGAAAGAAAAAGAATGAATGATTCACCAAACTGCTAAATGTCAGGAAAGTGTGTTCCTACCTGTGTGTGCGTAATCACACTGAAATCTAAGTTCATCTCCAGGGTGCCTGCACATAATAAGGTTCAAATATATGTTGATCTCATGACTCAGTGAGTTTAGGGCAGAAGTTTTTTATAGAATTTAATAATTGTGTTTAACATAACTTCTTTTTTTTTTGAGAGTTTTTTTGCTGTAGGGTGCGTGTGCTTGCCAGACAGAGAGAGACACAGAGATAGAAAGTGAGAAATCACCCCCCAGGGGAGATGGCCACGCCGCAATCCCTTCTCCTTCATTCTCCTCTCAGGATCTTGGGCATGCACGCACATGCGCCCGGCATGAGTTTTAAGCCACCGGGTCCGGGACGTGAACCGCGGTCAACTACGTGGGAGTCCAGTGACATAGCCATTATGCTAACTGCTGGTCCCTAACATAACATTTAAGGGTGCCATTTAAGATGATAATTTTGACACTTTTATTGTCAATTAGTTTTTAATTATTTCACTTTGGTAATAAAGCGGTAATACTCATAATGAGGTAATATCACTGAAGGATTGGTGTGTGTGTATGTACATTAGGAATGTGAATGAAAAGTATAGATGGCACAAATAGTTAAAATTTTTCCTTTCCTTTATTTTTTTTTTGAGAGGTTTTTGAAAGACAGAGAGAGACAGAGAGACAGAAAGCGAGAAATCAGCCCCCAGGGGGAATGGTCACACCGCAATCCCTTCTCCTCCATTCTCCTCTTGGGATCTTGGGCACGCACGCACATGCACCCGGCGTGAGTTTAAGCCAACAGGTCCGGGACTCGAACCGTGGTCGACTATATGAGAGTCCAGCGACATAACCGTTATGCCAACTGCCGGTCCCCCTTTTGTTTTTTAAAAGCTTTTTCCAGAGGGCATGTGTGGTTTGCTCGAGAGAGAGAGAGAAGACACCCCCATAGGGAATGGTCATGCCACAGCCCTGTCTCCATTTCTCCTTTCGGGACTTCGGCCGTGCATGCACATGCACAGGTGTGTTTTTCATGCTGATGGGTCCCAGACTCCAGTGGCGCACTCAGCCACATGGGATCCGGCTGCCTTAACTACCAGGCACAGGCTGGCCCAATAGTTAAAATTTTAACAAGTGCCTTTTTATGTTAATTCATTGTCTTATCAAAAACATACCGAGTGCTTGTGGATGCATGCCCAGAATCATGATAGGATGGAGAAATGGAGGAAGGGAGATTGTGGCGTGACTGTGTCCTATTAGGGGGTCCTTTCTTTCTTTTTCTCTGGTGAGTGCATGTGCCTTCCAGCACTAAAACAAAAAGAGAAAAAAAGGAAAAGAGATTCCCAGGCACTTTCCATTTTACTTTTTAATGTTTGTGCATTTAAAAATAAAACAGTGTTTTAAATTTCCTTGGAGTAAAATAGATATCTTATGTATTTTTTCTGTGGCCTCTTGAAGTCCTTGGGATGCCATTACCTATCTACTCTTTTTTTTTAAGAATTATTTTATTCAATTTTATTCATTCTATCTATTTTAATTTGACCAGAAAGGGAACAGTGTGTGTGTGTGTGTGAGAGAGAGAAGGAGGGAAGGTGAGAAAGCAAGCTGCCCGGTCTGGGACTCTAACTGCGGTCGACCATGTGGGAGTTCAACGCCCTTATCCACCATGCCACTTGCCAGCCCCACCACTACCTAGTCTTATAACAGTATATTGGAAGAGCATGACTCTAGCCTAGAGTTTTTTTTTTTTTCCAAAAATTTAGACTACATATTGAGATGCACCTTTTCTTGAGATGCTTAAAGTTACTGTGGATGCACATATTTTATTTTTACCCCAATTAACTCCATAAATAATGTACAGCAGCTTATTACAAACATGTGCTAACAAAACGGTAAAAGTACAAATAAGTTATTCAAAATGCAAACTAGGATAAAAAGAATCAGGGTGGAGGTCTTGAGGGGGTGTGAAGTAAAAGGGAAGAGGACAGAACTATGCAGGCCACTAGAGCTTATCTGGTTGAGTTGGAATTTTAGCTGTAAGTTTCCTGAAAGCCCAAGGGAGAAGGGAGACATTTGATCTTTGTAACTTAAATAGAAAAATACATAGAAGTATTTGGAGAAAGCAAGACATTTCCTGATAATTATATTACCAGTTTCTTATGTGGAACTCCGTGTCAGAACTGTCAAACGATGTAGTGGGTACTCTTAACCGTATCGCACAGTTAAGGTAGCAGCATCTAGCATAGGCTATTTGTCAGAGTTTCCTTATCAAAGACAACTGTGAACAAAACTCAGTCGTGTCATTTTCTTTTCTTTTTCTTTTGTTCCTTTTTTTTAGGTTTTTGCCATAGGGTTCATACACTCACCTGAGAGAGAGAGAGAGAGTAAGAACTCCCCCCCCACCCCGGGGGGAATGGTTATACTGCAATCCCTTCTCCTCCATTCTCCTCCTAGGATTTTGGATACCCATGTACACATACACCTGGCATAATTATCAGTCTGCTGGATCCAGATCTCAGAATGTGGTCAAGTGAGAATTTAGCACCTTAACCACCATGCCACTCACTGGCCCAGTGATGTCATTTTCTTAAAGGAGTATTGATTCAAGTATATTGTATTTTAAATGATCTTCACCTGTTGATAAAAATAAATAACCAGGACAAGAAGAACTGTGTAATCCTTACAAATATAACTTATGAATATTACTGATTTCTAATATATGTTCTTCTTCAGTTACAAAATAAGCACATACAAATAAGCCAATATGGATGTTGGGCTGGCCCCTGAGAACAGTGGTTCAGGGAACTGGGTCCCACATGGTTGGCTGTGGTTCATGCCCTACCTCTGTAGTTTGAAAAACATGCTTGATATGTGCATATGACCAAAATTCTGATGGGATGGCGAAATGGAGGAAAAAGGATTGTGACGTGACCACACCCCATTCAAGGGTGCTTTCTCTGTCTCTTTATAGCAAGTGCATGCACGCTCTGGCACTTAAAAAAAAAAAAGAAAACCCTTAAAAATATGATTGTTGGCAGCTGTTGGTGTGGCTGAATCCCACATGACCAGCTACACCGCGTGAGCCCTGGCTTGAAAAACATGTCAGGCCTGAGTGTGTATGTGTGTGTGTGTGTGCACGTGCATGTGCTCAAAAATCCTCAAAGGAGGGAGAGATGGCAGAGAAGAGATTGCAGCATGGCCATCCCTTTGTTAACTACATATATTTATATATAAATATATATACACACAAGTTTAGAAACACTGTATGTAAATACTATAGATGTATACTATAAGTATATATAAATACTGTATGTACTGTAAATATATATTGTATATAGATATCTCATATCTAAATACTGTATGTTTCTATAGTAAAAATCATTACTCCTTTAGTATACTACCAGTTCTTTTGTATACTTTTTTTTACAGTCTAGAGCTCTTTGACTTATTTTTAACACCTCTTATGCCATGAGTTCATAGAAAGTAGGTTCGATCAGCCCCAGTTCCTTTACATTGGTTCTCCCAGAGTGTGCTTCTCTGGGTGGAGCGGGCTAGTGCTTCTGTTAAACCCAGGTGCCTTTGGGTTTAAAGGAACCTGGCTTCCTTTTTTTTCCGATTATTTTCCTTCACACGTTTCAGGAGGCCATCTCTGCACTTACAGCACGCAGTATGGTCAGTGCATACATACTCTCTCTTGGCAGAAATCCTGCCCTTGTTTGTTTACAACCACGTGAGCAGCGTGTTGGCTAGTGTTGTAGAGTCTTCCAGTCTTGCCATGGTAACATCTGTTGGGCATTCCTTTTTGAACAGCACCCATTCCCTTGATGACAACAGTATCACTTTTCTTGTAGATTTGCATGTATGCCCCCCAGAGGAACAACTCCCATGTTTTCTAAGAGGCCTAAAGAATATATTGGGTCATCAGAAAAGTCATGACATATTTTTCTGTTTTTCTATGCGAAAAATGCATCATGACTTTTCTGACGACTCAGTGTATTGCTTGTATTTCTTCTTTCTGTTTGTCATCTTGACAAATTACTGGAAGATGGGAGTTCTAGCCAAACAGGATTATATATATCTTTTGGAAAGTTGGCATATATATATGTGTGTGTGTGTGTGTGTGTGTATATATATATATATATATATATAATTGGCATATTTATTTATAATTGGCATATATATGTGTGTGTATATATGTAATATAATTTTCCAATTTTTTGGAAAATTGTCATATATATATATATAGTCTGTAATATTAACATTTTCTGGTAATAATGGAACATAAACTATTTTAACATCAGCATTCTCTCTTTAAGAAGCTTATAAATTCCTCTCTTGTCTTCCGTGAGACTATTCTCATTTGACTGTTCATTTTCAGGCATGTTTTGTTTTGCTTGCCCCTCCTCTGCTCACCTCTTAAATATGAGCAGTCCAGTTAAGGTTTCAGTCTACTTCTAAACACTTTTCCGTGATCGTATCACCCATTTCCCGCAGCTTTAGCTATCACTTCAAGCCATTCTAAGAACCTCAACTGTGACTCAGCCTTTGCTGTCTCTGTTCTCTTCAATCTGTTTGCTTGCACCCATCTCCTGTGTCTCCCTCGAAGACATCTCAAATACAACTTGCTCAAAAACAAGGCCTTCCTTTTCTCTCAAAAGTGGATTGAAGGGACCCGCAGTTAGCGTAATGGCTATGTCGCTGGATTCCCACGTAGTTGACTGCGGTTCGCGTCCCGGACCCGGTGGCTTAAACTCATGCCGGGCATGTGTGCGTGCGTGCCCAAGATCCCGAGAGGAGAATGGAGGAGAAGGGATTGCGGCGTGGCCATCCCCCCGGGGGGTGATTTCTCGCTTTCTATCTCTCTGTCTCTATCTGTCTGTCTGGCAAGCGCACATGCCCTATAGCAAAAACCTCTCTAAAAAAAGGAAAAAAAAGTGGATTGAAGAAAATAGAGCAGGTTTAGGTGAAATATGTAAGGGAGACGGGTAGAGGGTGTTCATCTATTGAAAGGTAGACACTCAAAGGAGATCTTCCAATAAGGGGATATTCGCACATGGACCTTAAGTTGGGGAGCAAGCCATGTACATATCTTGGGGAAGAACTTTCTAGGAAAGGATAAACAAGGAATTCTCTTAACTGAGTGGCATGAATAAGAGGTAGACTGGTAGGGGGTGATACCATGCAGGTTAGATGTCTGACCTCAGGGGCCAAGGTGTCAGGACTCTGGATTTTACTCTGAGCAAACAGGATGCAGTTAGAGAGTTGGAAGCAGAGTGTGACAGGGCTGGACTAAAGGGAAAGCAAAAATGGAAGCTTGGAGACCTGAGATTTTGCAGAGCTACAAGTAAAAGAATAGACTTCAGTGGCGGACAAGGAGAGGAGAGGTGGTCATTTTGTGGATTTATTTAGACAACAGAATTTATTGATGATTAGATAAGAGTATGGAAAAAGAGGAAGTCACAGGTGGTTCCTAGGTTTTTGGCCGAGACATTTATTTGGAGAAACTGGCAGAATTCAAAGTGTTAGTCTATCCCACTAGATTACTAAAGTAGCCACTGACTGTATTTCATTTCTCTGTTCTTCTATCTGTTCTTGGTTCAGTTAACTACTTTTTTTTTTTTTTTAAATTTTTAGAGGTTTTTGCCTTAGAGTGCATGTGCTCACCAGAGAGAGACAGAGACAATGAGAGGGAAAGTGAAAGATTACACCCCAGAGGGGATGGCTGCACTGCAATCCCTTCGCCATTATCCTCCTGGGACCTTGGGCATGCGTACATGCACCCTGGTGTGGGTTCCAAGTCACCAGGTCTGGGACTTGAACTGCTGTTGGCCATGTAGGAGTCCAGCAACATAATCGCACACCATCTGCTAGCCTCAGTTAACTTCTTTTTTTTTTTTGGAGAGGTTTTCGCTGTAGGGCACGTGCGCTCGCCAGACAGAGAGAGACCTAGAGACAGAAAGCGAGAAATCACTCCCCAGGGGGGATGGTCACGCCACAATCCCTTCTCCTCCATTCTCCTCTCAGGATCTTGGGCACGCACGCACACGCGCCCGGTGTGAGTTTTAAGCCACCGGGTCCGGGACACGAACCGCGGTCGACTACGTGGGAGTCCAGCGACATAGCCATTACGCTAACTCCTGGTTTCCTCCCCCAGTTAACTTCTTAAAGTGCAGATTTATGTTACTCTGCTCATAGCTCTTCATTGCTTGCCCACAGAAGGATGACGTCAGTTTATATTCAGATTAATTAGCATATACGTTTACACCATCATATTATAAATCACCTCCAATCTTTCTAAATGGTGGTCTTTTTCTTTTTTAAATTGTAAGGTAGATATAATGTAGGAAAGTAAAGGTTTTTTTTAATTGTCAGGGAGTGTGTGTGCTCACTAGAGAGGAGGGGGAAGGAGAATGCCCCGCTTGTGGCATGTGGTCACACCATAATTCCCTACCCTCCACTTCTCCATTCTGTTAGAATTCCAGGCATGCATGCATACTTGCCCCAATGTGGTTTTCAACTGCAGGGGGCAGGAATTTGAACTGTGCAGTTAGCCATGTGGGATCCAGCTCCCTCAACCACCCGGCAGTGGGGACTGACTCAACATTTTTTTTTTTTTTTCCTAAGGGATTCTGAATTAGGTTGAAAAGGTAAGACTGTTAGTAGGCATTTGTGGGGTAGGGGCCAGAAGGACAGTTTTAAAATGTACGCATTACTATCATGATCACACCTGTTTTAAAAATCTGGCTGACGTATGTAAGATGTATGTGTGCATGATCTTTCTGTATTTGTTTGTAGGGTGCCGTAGCTTCTGTTGATGAGCGGATCAGGCATGTGATCTGGATTTGTGTGTATTTGTATTGTATACAGATACTGGAATTACAGTGATGAACAAATCAGAGGTGTCTGTCCTTTTGAAATTAACGGTCGAATGGGGAGGACTGGCTCCAAAATAGTCATATTCCTTGGAAGGGACACATTCTGCCAGGAATTTCTGCACGTTTTGTCTTGTAATTTGTTAAGCAGTATTCTCTCCTCAGGGTTAGGGCTAGAATGTGTGTATCTATACACGTGTGTACACATGTATACACTTATATGTGCACATAGGAAAAATATATAAACATACACAAATGCCCCCAGACCGGGTGTGGCTGTGGTACTCCTGCCTCAGCCTCCCGGCTGGGGGGGACAGGCACATGCCACCATGCCCTGCTTTTTTTCGTCTGATTTAAAGGCTTGGGCTTGCTGTATTGCCAAGGCTAGGCTCAAGTTTTCAGTCCTCCTGCTTCAGTTCCTGAGTCAGTGGGATTGCAGGGGCATGACAGCATGTCCTTCCTTTTAGGTTGGACCTAGAATTGAGCCGGGCCTCCCACACTGGCCCAGTGTGTGGAGCACAGTGCCCTAGTGGTGTGCACTACTGAGGCTGGGCCAGGATTGGAATCTCTTTCATTTTTATTTTAAGTCTCCTAAAAAGCAAGGAACTACTGAGGTTATTTGTCCTATGACATACAGTTTATCGTCAGGTTGGGAATCAGACTCACGCTTTCTAATCCCAGAGCCTTAACCACCATGCTGTGTAATTTGTTATGAACTTATCATGATGATAAATCAGAGAAAATAGAAATATGAATGGAAAGAAATTAATTTTCTTGTTTGTGGGAGACTTTTGTTTTCTTTTAATTTTGCCAAATGGTGTGCTAGCTGGAGAGAGGCAGCGTGAGGTGGGGGTGGGTGAGAAAGCACTCCCGTGGGTCATGGCCACACCACATTCCCTTCTCCAGTTCCTCCCGCCTTTCCAAGGTTTTGGGCATGCATGCACAGGTGCCTGGTGCATTTTTTAGGCTTCCAGGTCTGGGACTTGCACTGTGCCATCAACCATGTGGGCTCCAGCTGCCTTAATCACCACGCTACAGGCTGGCCTGGGAGTTTAAAATTAAGACAGATTGATCAAGAGCCCCTCCAGTAATGCACCAGCTGACACATTTTTGTTTTTGTTTTTGGAAGAGATTACACAGTAGCTTTATTTTTTAAATCCAAAGTATGTGGAATGGTCTGCTAAATTCATAAACCAGATCAGGGTAAAACTAGGTGCTATTGATAAGTGACCGGAGTCAGGGTTTCTGCTAGAGCAATCAGAAGATACTGGACACGCATATGCTTCTGATTCTGTGATGCAGCGATACCTCATTGTACATAGGATTGAGGATTTTTTTTGAAGATTCATTCATTCATTCATTCATTCATTCATTTTAATTTGGCCAGAGAGACACAGAGAAAGAGAGAGGAAAGTGAGGAAGCAAGCCACCAGGTCCAGGACTCAAACCGTGGTCAGCCATGTGGGAGTGTCCAGCACCTCAATCACCACGCCACCTGCTGGTCCCCAGGATTGAGGTTTTAAAGCCATAACAAGATGAATGGCATGAAGGTCAAATGACCTTTTGACTTTCATCCAAGCCACAATTTGTTTTTGCCTAGATTATTCAAAGTCTCCAAGAGCTGTTTCTGCTCTTACTCTCTTGTTGCTAGTTCTTCCCATAGCAGCCAGAAGGATCTTTTAAAAAGTTTAATCAGAACACCTCACCCCCCTCTTGGGTGCCTTTCACTGGTTCCTCATCTCAGTCAGGCTAATAGCTAATCTCCATGGTGTCAAGGGCTATGTGACCCAGATCCACAGTAGGGCCTAGATGCCGCAATCCAGCCTCAGCCTCAGCCAGTCCTGGGTCATGAACATTCAGGTGCTTGGTGTACTCAGAGAAGTGCATGCGGGTCAGCTTTGCAGAGTGTCCCTTTACTGCTGTGCCACCGTCCAGCCCCAAAAGCAAGTATTGTAAGATGGAAAAGGAAGTAGGGAAAAGAAAGTTTTTAACTATGTTTTCTTTACTCCAACATAGTCTATTTTATTCATTTCTTAGAGATAACCATAGTATATATATATATATATAAAGTATATACACACGCATATACATACGTACATTAAATTTCAAAATCTGTCTCTGCCTCTGTTCATAGCAGCTCTAGGAACAGTACTTAAAAATTCATCAAAATCTTACTGGTTCAGGTTGGTAGTGTTCCCCACCCCCAAGGAGAAAGGGATGTCTTTTTTCTTTTTTTTTTTAACAGAACTTTTCAGATAGAACATCTTTTTTAAGTTACAGCACAGATTTTTGTTTAAGCCTGTTGTGAAATTAATTACAGTTGAGTTAACCAGTGTGCTATAGGAACAGACAATTTGGAGGAAGAGAGAAACAAGATCAAGTACGATAGTCTTGTGGTAGGTGTTTTAGTGTTTTTCCAAATAAAATTGATTGAGTCTTAATTGAGCATGTAATTCGAGGTCGCTTCACATATTGAGGTTAAAATGTAATGTGTCTGTATGATTTTTTTTTTTAGGAGATCATGAATCAGGCAGATAAAAATCAACAAGAAATTCCATCATACCTTAGTGATGAACCACCAGAAGGTAGGTATTCATGTGTACAACTAAGAATGAAAACATTCTGGTGAATAAAAGCTCTAATTGTTTTTATTTAATTTAAAGAAACATAATCTTGTTAGTAAATATGCTCCAAGAAATTAGTTAAAGGTAAACATTTTTAGCTTCTAATAAGGAACCACAGATATTAATGAATAGGGACACAATTTAATTTTGTTATTTAAGGTCTGTTATCCTTTTTTTTGGAGAGGTTTTTGCTATAGGGTGTGTGCGCTCGTCAGACAGACAGAGAGATAGAAAGCGAGAAATCACTCCCCAGGGGGCATGGCCATGCCGCAGTCCCTTCTCCTCCATTCTCTCGGGATCTTAGGCATGTACGCACATGTGCCCAGCATGAGTTTTAAGCCACTGGATCTAGGACGCAAACCGCGGTCGACTACATGGGAGTCCAGAGACATAGCCATTATGCCAACTGCTGGTCCCTATCCTGTCCTTTTTTTTGGAGAGGTTTTCGCTATAGGGCGTGTGCGCTCGCCAGACAGACAGAGAGAGACAGAGAGACAGAAAGCGAGAAATCACCCCCCAGAGGGGATGGTCACGCTGCAATCCCTTCTCCTCCATTCTCCTCTCAGGATCTTGGGCACG
>NW_006208084.1:4634088-4634488 GCF_000334495.1 Tupaia belangeri chinensis | reverse complement strand
ACGTGCCTGGCGTGAGTTTTAAGCCACTGGGTCCGGGACGTGAACCGCGGTCGACTACGTGGGAGTCCAGCGACATAGCCATTACGCTAACTGCTGGTTCCCTATCCTGTCCTTTTAAGACCATTTCACAAGTAAATGTATTCTTTTCAGTTGTAAAAGGTGGGGATAGGTACACCTATTTATTTATTTATTTTTTTAACAATAGTGTGTGCTCATGCATGAAAGAGAAAGAGGTACATTCTTTTTTTTTTTTTTTCATTTTTTTAATTTATTAATTCACTTTACACCATCACAACACACAAATGAATTTTCCATCCAAAATACACTGTGCATTGTCTCAATCAAGTACATCCACATACATGTTCTCAGCAAATAATTTTCCAATTCTTACGTCCTGCAT
>NW_006208084.1:4601582-4633406 GCF_000334495.1 Tupaia belangeri chinensis | reverse complement strand
CACCGTCCCCCCGAGAGAGGCAGCTGACCGCCGGGCAGAGCCCTGGGTGGGGGGCCCGCCTCCCGCCGCCTTGCTCAGCGCGGGGTCCCCGGGGGTGGCGGGGGCCGCAGCCGGGCCCGGGTGGGCCGGCGCAGGGCCTACTCCGCCCGCTGCCGCCTCGCTCGCTCAAGAGGTACATTCTTGATAAGAGTCTCGTTATGTCATGATCCCGTTTCTCCAGCCCACCAGCTTCTCAGGACTGTGAGTGCCCGTTCCCTCCCCCCTGCTGGCATGTTTTCAGACAGAACTAGGGATCTGAACCCACGGTTGGCCACATGGCTACCAGCCTTGCAGGACACTTGTGTTAACTCCCTACCACCATGACAGGGCTTATGTTTTCTTTTTTTTTTTTTCAAGAATTTTTAAATTTTATTTATCGTTATTTTAAAATTTGCTACAGGGCATGTGCGCACGAGAGAGAGAGAGAGAGAGAGAGAGAGAAAATAAGCTATCAGGTCTGGGGCTCAAACCGCAGTTGGCCGTGTGGGTGTCCAGTGCCCCGACCACTATGCCACTGTTGGCCCCTTTATGCTTATGGCCCCCTTATTCCCACATGGGAATGTTCTGGGGTTGAGTCTAGAGACCTTCCTGGTTATAGCAGGCACATGCATTTCCATGAACTGGGGATGGCTGCGACTGGTGGTGAATCGTGGTGTGGGAGACCCTGTGGGAATGCTGCACCTCTTTGTCTCTCTCGTCTTTTCTTGTTCTTGGAAGAAATAAAAAACAAACTTTAAAATCAACCTAATTGAAGAGGCATTTGAGATGAAATTCCTATATTCATTACGTGATCAGTGAAAGCACTTTCTTCCTAAATTAATATAGGGTGTAGGGGTTTGTGCAAATTTAGCAGAACCTTACATCATTATTCTCATTTAGTTTAAAAACTGTAACATCATGACTTATTCTATTCTTTTTTTTTTTGGAGAGGTTTTTTGCTATAGGGCACGTGCACTCGCCAGTATTCTTTTACTTTGGAAATCTCCTTAGAGACACTAATTGTACACCCGGGGCTGGCAGGTGGCATGGTGGTTAAGGTTGCTGGACTCCCACATGGCTGACTGCGGTTTGAGTCCCAGACCTGGTGGCTTTCTTGCTCTCTCTCTCTCTCCCTCTCTCTCTGTCCCTCTCTGGTCAAATAAAATAAGTACATAAATAAAGTTAAATAAAATAATTCTTAAGAAAAAAAGAAACACTAATTATACACCTGAATGTCCCAACTATATACAGAAAATAACTTGGTGTTTTAAATGTGTGGCTGTAGTACAGACTGTTAGTAAACTTAATCCAGAGAGTGATCTCTCCGAAGAACTGTTGATTGGTGGGATTTAAAATGATGACTCTAGGTGCTGTATTGCTGCTCTGTACTGTTAGCCATTACCCAACATTTTCCTGCCGTATTTCTTATATTAGTAGGCAAAAATGAAATGTTAGGAAAACAACATACAAAATGGTTATTCTTAAGTCCAAAAGGAGGTGAAGGAACTAGCTGATGAGGTGTAATATTTTTAGTTTGGTAGGGAAATACCCTGGAAAATCATGAGCCCAACTTTTTTCCTGACTTACTTTTCTTAGAACTAGAACAATAGTGGTTTGAATAGAAAAGTTAGGGCTCAGTGAGGACGTTAACAAGGACTCTGAGAAAGAAGTCAGGAGAGGGATAAATAGAGGCCATCCGGGAGCGTGACTGTCAAGACAGAGCCCCAGGAAGAGGTCTGCGTATGCCAACTGCCAAACGGGAGGAATGGCAGAGCAGGCAGGTATTAGGAGTAACCGTAACTGAGGAGATCAGCTGCAGTTATGTTTATCCAATCTGTTTAGAAAAAGTTAATTCGTCTTTATTAAATGGACGTGTATCAAATATGGCGTAGCAAGATCGTTTTACTAAGGATGCATTCAGCATGAGGCAGTTACCTGTTTTATCTTCAGATCAGGTTGGCCTTTTCTTAGTGCTAGTGACCTTGGTTACAGAATTACTAATTCTGTAATCCTTCCCATCATAATTGTATAATTAATATATTAAAGTGCCCATCTCTGTCTTAAGTCTGATTTCACCCAGTTAAAACTTGTATTAACTATGCTTACTACTTAGTTTTAATAAAAATATTTGGTTGGAGTTGTAAATACAGCCTTTGCCATATCTGTATCTACACTATTTGACTAATCAATGAGATTTTCCTACTTATGATTCATTGTACAACTTCCAAACAACAAAACTATCTCAAGGTAAATTTATCCTTTGTGTATTAGAAAAGTTTGGTTTTGGAGGCCAGCAGGTGGCATGGTGGTTAAGGCACTGAATTCCCACATGGCTGACCATGATTCGAGTCTTGGATCTGGCAGCTTAAAAGACATGCTGGCTTGGGACCAGCAGATGACATAATGGTTACATCACTGGACTCCCATGTAATCAACCAGTGACTTGAAACTCACACCGGTCATATGTGCGTGCGTGCTCAAAATCCTAGAAAGAGAATGGAGAAGGGATTGCTACATGGCACCCCCCTACTTTCCCTCTCACTCTCTCTCTCCTTACTGGTGAGTGCATGTAAAAGTCTTGAAAAACAAAAAAGAGCGGGAACCAGCAGTCAGCGTAATGGCCATGTCACCGGACTCCCACGTAGTTGACCGCGGTTCGTGTCCTGGACCCGGTGGCTTAAAACTCACACCGGGCGCGTGTGCGTGCATGCCCAAGATCCCAAGAGGAGAATGGAGGAAAAGGGATTGCGGCGTGACCATCCCCCCTGGGGGGTGATTTCTCGCTTTCTGTCTCTATGTCTCTCTCTGTCTGTCTGGCGAGCGCACGCGCCCTACAGTGAAAATCTCTCCAAAAAAACCCAAACAAACAAACAAACAAAAAAAAAACAAAAAAGAGCTTGGTTTTTAAAACATCTTTTTTTCTCCATCACAAATATTGTCTGTTTCTCCATGTTTCCCTCTCTGATAACCTCTTTCTGCTGGGATCTAGTAGCTTTTGTGTCTTAGTGAGACCTATATACCTAAGAATTTTTGCTTTCTTTGTGTGAATTTGTACTTTATCAGTGGCTAAAGCCTGAATTGTGTAGTTACCAACTATTTTCCCATGAGCTTTAGAAAAAGACGGCACCATTGTTTACATGTTGCTACCTAAATCATCAGGTTACAGAAGAGAAAGGCCTGTGTGCATCTGAAGCTGGTGTAATCACCTTTTGGTGAAATCTTCCTGTCGGTCATTTTATACCTGAGTTTGAGGTTATATGCTATCTTGTGGGACATTATTTAAAAAGCAAACACACCAAAGAAAACACATGACTTCAACCTGAATTTTTCATATTGATATTACCTTTTCTGGGACCATCCAAAGAGTTGTTTTTCTTTCTCTTTCTTTTCTACATTTGCTAGAGGGCATTTGTGCTCACCCGAGAGACAGAGAGGAAGTAAAGCAGCATCCCCCCACACGGAGGATGTTCATGCCACAATCCCTTCTCCATTTCTCCCTTAGGGATTTTGGGCATACAAGCACAAGTTCCCAACATGTTTTTCAAGCTGCCGGGTCTAGGACTCGAACCAGAAGTTGACCATGTGGGTTCCAGTACCTACTACCTACCATATGACTGGCTGCCCACCTGAAAAATGTTAGCTGTCAGAAGCACTGCATCTCTTCCGTAAGAATGACTGAGGCAGTCATGTAAGAATTAACTGTAACTGTAGTTTGTCTATCCTACTTACATCTGAATAAAAATGATTTAAGGTAGATAACGTGATTTTTTTATTAGTTTTTTGCTATAAGGTATGTATGCCCACTGGAGAGACAGAGAGATAAAAAGACAGAAAGCAAGAAATCACTCTCCTGGGGGATGGCCACGCCACAATCCCTTCTCTTCCATTCTTCTATTAGGATCTTGGGCACACATGCACACATGCCTGGTGTGGAGTTTTAAGTTGCTGGGTTTGGGACTGAAACCACAGATGACAACATGGGAGTCTAGCGATGTAACCATTATGCCATCTGCTGGTCCCGATAACATTATTTTAAAGGATGAATAGGTTTCGTTTTTACATAGCATTAGTTCTTTAAATACAGCATTTAGGGATGCATAGAGCAGAGACTCGTAAATATATTTAACAGCAGTTCTGAAATGTTTTGGGTTTAGGGCACTTTTATTTTCCCAAAAATTGAGGCCCCCAAAAGCTTATGTCTTTGCAGTATTTACTGTATTAACAATAGAACCTGAGAAATTTGAATATTCTAGGGAACCACCACCTTCCAATAATGAACTAAAGTGACGAACACAAAGGGAGAAAGAGGAGAGGCGCCCGATATATGTTCTCTAGGCCTTTTAGAAGACATGGAGTGGTTCCTTTGGCAATGTATATGCGAAGCTACAAGAAAGGTGATAGTGTAGACATCAAGGTGATTAACACATTTTAATGGAAAGCATCTTTTTCCAAAAGAAAATAATTACAAACACAGTGATATTGTGTATACATTTCTGCAAATTGTTAATGTTTAATGGAAGATAACTAGATTCTATATTCTGTAGCTGTTTCTGTATTCTGTCTGTTGTATTATCACATGTCATCTAGCTTCTGGAAAACTCTGTTGTAAGCTTGGGACAGAGTATAAAAAAGAGGGTAAAAAGGGTTGGCCTCAGCCTAGTGGTTAAGAGAGCTGGATCCTTCATGGCCTGCTGTAATCTGAAACCTAGCCTTGGCGGCTTGAAGAGTGTACTGGGAGTGTGTGCATGCCTGCCTGCAATCCTTTTTTCTTGAGAGGTTTTTGCTATAGGGCGCGTGCGCTCACCAGACAGACAGAGAGAGACAGAGAGACAGAAAACGAGAAATCACCCCCCAGGGGGGGATGGTCACGCCGCAATCCCTTCTCCTCCATTCTCCTCTCGGGATCTTGGGCACGCATGCACACGTGCTGGGCGTGTTTTAAGCCACCGGGTCCGGGACACGAACCGCGATTGACTACGTGGGAGTCCAGCGCCATAGCCATTATGCTAACTGCTGGTTCCCATGCCTGCAATCCTGACAGCACAGAGAACAGGGAAGGGATTGTGGTGTGACCACACCCCACGGGGGAGTGTTTTTTCCCTTCTCCCTCCCTCTCGTGGTGATCAGGCATGTCCTCTGGCAGTAAAGACAAAGAATTTTTTTTAAATAAATGATAGCATCATATTATAATAGTAATTTTTACCTTGTAGATCCCTGACACGACTAAGGGATCCCAGACTATACCTTTAAATCACTGCTTTATATGAAGAAGATTGTTTCAGTAATGATTATTGAACCCTCTCAAGGAAATGAAGGCTCAATCTATTTATCTTTATTTTTTTTCATGCTCTTCTTAGAACATCAAATATAGGTTATTAGTAACAAAACTGTAAATTAAGGAAAGACTTTAAGACAGATCATTTAAAACAGGATTTTCTTTTATGAAAGTAGTCTGTAAAGCATTTCTTCTCATAAACACTAGGCGTTGGACCAAGATGTGGTATGTACAGCTTTTCCCTGGAGGGACAGTCAGTGTGGTTGGCCTTACCAAAGTGACCTGCTGGCTGAAGATGCTTAGGTTAAAGATTTATACTGCTCCTTTTTAAAGACTTATTTCTTATATTTGACTGACTGTCTCATGATGTATTTTCTCTTACTAGGTTCGATGAAAGATCACCCACAGCAGCAACCAGGCATGTTGTCCCGTGTGACCGGGGGTATCTTCAGTGTTACAAAGGGAGCTGTTGGTGCCACCATTGGTGGTGTGGCTTGGATTGGAGGAAAGAGTCTGGAGGTGACCAAAACGGCTGTTACAACTGTGCCTTCCATGGGAATAGGGCTGGTGAAAGGGGGTGTATCTGCTGTCGCTGGAGGTGTTACAGCTGTTGGGTCTGCTGTTGTCAACAAAGTGCCCTTAACAGGAAAGAAGAAAGACAAATCTGACTAAAATATGGAGATACAGTTGCTCTCCACAGCATTATGATGCCAGTGGCATTGAATTGCTAAATATGGACTACAACCAAGTCACCTGTTTTGGACATTT
Organism: Tupaia belangeri chinensis; assembly: GCF_000334495.1. Lineage (NCBI taxonomy): Eukaryota > Metazoa > Chordata > Mammalia > Scandentia > Tupaiidae > Tupaia > Tupaia belangeri. The sequence goes on along the minus strand of NW_006208084.1, from coordinate 4,627,345 downwards.
ATCTTCTAAACTGCTGTGTTGAAAGTATTGATGACTGGTTTTCGCCTAAGAGAAGAGACCAATACTAGCACAGTGTTTGAAGGTTTCACATGTTACTAAGTTCCAGCTTTTTATCTGGTTAAAATGTTACACTTACTCAGCTGTAACTGAAGATATGGTATGTTTGAATATTTACTCTCTTTCAGTTTGACTAAAAATGTGAAAGTTGAATTTAGATGATCTTTTAAAGTTCCTCATGTATAATGTGCCAGGTAACGCATTCACCCACCCCTTAAGAAGGGAACCTTGAACTACATAAACTGTACCTTTGATGTGCCTAATAGTTTCAGATGTCTTAGTTTTTTATAACTGTAGTTGATTAGGACAAGAGGCATGCGTTTCTTATGTAAGCTGGCAAAATTAGCAGGAATTAGAAGAGTTTAAAAGATAAGTGGTTTTATGATACTGAGTGTTAACCTCATCTTTTGTTAGATAGGCATTCTCTTCATTTAGTCATTGATGCCTTACAAAAGAAAGCATCTTTTTTAATATCCTAAATATGTGCAGTTCTTAGAATTTATGGATTCTTTTAAAGGTTCTTTGTGAAATTAGTTTTCCCTCTTAAGAATCTCAGGAGTAGTGGGGAAGGCATTTCTTGCTGTTAGGGGAGAAGATAGTGCCCGTTAACTGTCTTGTCAGTTGTGAGAATCTAATCATACTCCTCAAGTTGGGCTCATGCTCCATCGTTAATCACCTCACAGTGCCTAAAGGACATTTCTTTACTGGTCAGAAGCTATGTTGGACGAGTTTCATATTAAAAAGAAACACAAGGAAAAAATAATTTAAAATTCCTAAAAAGCGTCCAAGAAACAAGAAGAATCCTTCACACCTGTCCTGTCCCTCAGTTATCTTAAATTATTAGTAGTACCTGTTTTTTAAAAACACAATACAAGTAACCAAGTTATGTGAGGACTTTTAAATTAAATGGGCACCATAGATTAGTTTTGAACGTAAAATATTTGTAAGTGCTTTCCATGGTTTCTGTAGACTTTTAAAATGTGTTATCTTATAGTCCTTTAAAGCAGCTGTAGACTTTACCATTTTCAAGGAAATTTTGAGTAGGGAACTGCAGCTTTGATTATGGATGCTAAGTGTGTCGTGTCGTATTAAAACGTCCCATCATGTCTCGCTCGTTCGCAGAGCGTATGACTTAGCTGAAATGTTTTTTTGTGCTGTTATTATTGTTCATGTTCACTTTCATGAAAATTTAACAACTAAAGAAAAAAAAAATATATATATAGGTATTCCTCTTAACTATGAGTTACAGCCCAAACCTGAACAGTTTCTAATTTTCTTTATACTTAAGTCTAGAAGTTAGTATCATTCTGCTGACGTTTCTGCGGGGTGGGAAGGGGAGGAGAGGAGCTGACGCTTTCCAGTGAATAAACCCAGATAGCACCCTTGAGACCTGGAGAGAGGTCACTCGTAATGCCTGACATTTAAATGTCTGTAAACCACATGATTATTTTAATCATGTGGACCAGCAAATGAAAGGAATAGAAGTTTAATTTTAAAAAGCCTTCATAAATACCAGCAGAGATTCTAAGCAAATCTGCAAAGGTTCTTGAACCTTTTTCCTAAATACAAAACTGAAAAGTCAGTAGGAAGTTCAATTCATCAGGAATTAAGTGGTTATTTATTTCACACAGTATGATTTAAGTAGAATTCATTGGCATATCTGGCCAGATGTCATAATTAGCAAATGAGATTTTTAAAAAATGACAATAAATGAATACTAAATAAAGATCTAAATGATGGTTTGGAGAACTTGTTTCCTGCTATGTGGAAGAAGTGATGGCTTCACTGCTAGTTCATGTTTCTAATTTATCTTCTCTAGTCACAGGCTCTGCTCTCCTTTGTACCTGAGCTTCGAAGATAGACTTTAGTTTGCGTGCATATTTATTTTCAACTTTGTCTTTAAAATTGTTGAGGGAAAATTGTTGTAATTAATTTCTGATAGAGAAAAGCCACCTGGTACACTGTAGCTCATCACAATTGTTTTAAATTCTAAACGGCAGCTTTGTCCAGAGGGGCTTCTGCAGTGACAGCAGGGACTGTACCGGTGTGCAGCTCGCTACAGGTTCTTGTTGGAACGGACTTGCCATGGGTGAGGTGTACAGCTGTATAACTGAGTCTTCTCCAGTTTATTTACATAGACTAGCGATTCGACCTGTTTGACAGGACTAGTTCACTTCAAGAAACGAAGGTGGTTGTGTACACCTGGAGGCATCTGTTATTCAACTTAGTTTTTGAGTGGGTGTTTGGCACAATCAGGATGAACTTGTGCAGGCCACTTGAATGACTGATCTAATAGTGTTGACATTATGAATCCTGTACTTAGTGAAATGTCAGATGAAAATAACTGATGATTGAAACTTTTTTTTTTGTATCAAAGGGATGGGAGAACAACACATGAATCTGTTAATAAAGCACTATGATCTGCAAAAGATGAAATGTTTTCATAAAGATCTAAAGAAATAAAGGAAATTTTAAAACAGGGTAATCTTAAAATTGTTAGTTACATAGCAGTTCACCAAGTGCTGTGGCCAGTTTTCCGATTTTTTCACAGTAACGTATATATGTGACATCTCTGAATGCGCCTCTTGATGCCAGCACAGCAGTGAAATACAATATGGTTTTTTTAAAATTTAATTTCATTTATTATTGTTATTTTTTAATTTGACCAGAGAGAGATAGAGGGAAAGTGAGACAGCAAGCCTCTAGGTCCAGGACTTAAACTTGGTCATGTGGGATTCCAGCACCTTAACAACACCATGCCACCTACCGGTCCCAACAATGATATATTTTAAAAGAATTATTTTATTTAACATTTTTTCTTTTTTTTCCTCTTTCTCTCTCTCTTTCCTTTTAATTTGACCAGAGAGGGACAGCACGAGAGAGAGGGAGGGAGGGAAGGAGAAAGCAAACTACCACGTCCAGGATCTGAACCACAGTCAGCCATGTGGGAGTCCACCTGATACAACTATATTTTAAACAACTCTAATAAAAGATTAAAAATACATACTTAGGAGTTTTACATACCAACTTCCCAGATCTCTGCAGAGTGGGGCCCAGGACTGCATTTTAACAACCTGTGTGGGTTGTCCTTGGGTACACTAAAGTTTGCAAACTGATGGGGAAGTTATAAAGTGGGGAGCACTTGAAGTAGCTGTGGAACCAACATAGACTTCTCACTGTACGGAAGTGACTAAAATGGATGGGGATGCAGCTGCCTACCTGCCAGGGACTGTCCAAACGTTACCCTTACACTGGGTAATGTGGAAGTATCTGTGTTCCCTCTTCACAAACGGAGGACAGGCTGATGTTCGATGTTAATTGAATTTCTCATATAATTTCCCAATGCGTGTTAGGTACGACTTCTCCAGCCGTGTCCAGAGACAGAAGTGGGGCTCCTCGGTGACAAGCCCGTGGTTCTGGGACTGGTCCTGGATGTGGCCCTGTGCCTGACTTACTAGGTTGTCTAACTTGAATCTCACTGAAGTCTTCTAGGTGATCATGTTACCTTGGTGACTGTTTAACCTTGCTGCAGAAGTGAATTTAGTGTAATTCGACATTAGTTGCCTGAAGAAAATTTAATTTTGTTATCAGAGATTTTTTACAGAGGAAATTTGACACTGGTGCTCTATGGAAGGACATCGGTCCTTGTTCATTTGGATTTCTAAAATTTAATTTCATAGGGATATCTGAGTGAGAATGGAAAAAGGCAAAAGCAGAACTATTACAGAAGTTCAGGGATCAAAGACAGTGGAATAGGGCTGCAGATGGCATAGTGCTTAAGGGTGCTGGACTTATGGCTCACTGTGGTTCGAGTCCCGGACCTGGAAGCTTGCTTTCTCACTTTCCTTCTCTCTCACTCTGTCCCTCTCCAGTCAAATTAAATAAAGTTAAATAATTATTTAAAAAAATACAAGGAATTTGGACTATGGGGAAATCTGGTATATACTACGTAATTAACCACAAATGTGGATCTGTTTTCTTCTTTAATGTCATCTTTTATCTTTTTTTTTTTTTTTAATTTTTGGCCATTTGCCGTGTTTGCTTGCCGGGGAGGGCAAGTAGTTTACTGTAGGGTGGCATCTGTTCACTGGAGTGAAAGAGAGAAATCACCCCCAAGGGGATGGCCATGATACAATCCCTTCTCTTCCATTTTCCTGTCAGGATTTTGGGCAATCACGTGTACTTTTCAAGCCACCAGGTCTGGGACTCAGTGTACTTTTTGAGCCATCAGGTCAGGGACTTGAACCACAGAATCAGTCATATGGGATTCAGTGCCTTAACCACCATGCTGGCCCTAAATGTCATCTTTCTTTTTGAAAAGGAGTTACTTAATTTCATTATTTTTAAAATTTTGCTACAGGGCAAAATTAAACCGGGGAGGGGCTGGGGGCAGTGAGAAAACAAGCTCTCAGGTCTGGATTTCAACCATGCGGGAGACGGCCACGTGCTCAAGTCCAGCATCTTAACTACCACACCACCTGCTAGCCTGTAAGCGTCATCTTTTCAAGTTAGCGACGTGTTTCTATAACCGTGCCTGGACTTGAACACCTGTGTTTTGCTGCTGTAGTGACTGGTCTGTTTTTAAATGAACGGCCACAAAGTGCCATGTGGCTGCTTACCTCTGCTGAGCTTTCTCATTCACCCCCTTGTAGAATGCTCCCTGTCCCACCCGTTAGAATGACTCAGTAGCTCCTCTGTCCAGCCTTCCTCCAAACCTCCCCCTCCCATGCTACAGTCCTCCGTTAAAAGAGGCAGCGAGGGAGCAGCCCTGCCTTACACGGCTCGTTCTACCTGCCTTACGTGCTCCCTCTCTAGACCAGGGCCAACATCTCTGGCTTACCCAAAGTCAACCCACTTTCACTTCCTCAAGGATATTAATCCTAGAGCCTTTCTCTTATCTCATAGAAACATGTTCTTTAAACAAAAATTCATTCACCACCTCTGCTCTTCTGACTCTCTGAGCAGCCCCATTTCTGCCTTTTCCTCATCTCCCATTCTCATTCAACCCAATCCACTTGGTCTTCTCAGTCTCATTACATTAGAATCTTTTATTTTTTTTTAAAGATTTTTGCTTTAGGGCACGTAGGCTCACCAGTGAGGCAGAAAGTGAGAAATCACACCCCTTCCCAGGGAAGATAGCTACAACACGACCCCTTCTCCACTCTCCCAGGATCTTGGGCACACATGCATACGTGCCTGATGTGTTTCAAGCTACTGGGTCTGGTGCTTGAACCATGGTTGGCCATGTAGGAGTCCAGCACCTTAACCACTACGCCACCTGCTGGCCTCTACCAGAATCATTCTTGACAGGGCCAACCAGTGATTTCCACTTCTGAGCTATATATTGGAGGACCTCTCAGAGGCATCCAGTATTGCTGACCGTGTCCTCTTTTTCTCTGATCAACTTCTTCCTCTGACCGACCTTTTCTGGGTTTGGCTGGCCACCCTGCTCTGAATGTTCACTCTCGTCCAGGCCACTTCATCTAGAGCCAGGACCTTAAATACCACAGATAAGCACGTGATTCCCAAGTATGTGCCTAAGTCCTGATTCTCATCCCTCCAGATGCAGCCACTTGCCTGTTTGACATCTCTGTGTGGATGTCTAGTGGGCATCTCAAAACTGACATGCAACTGCCAAAGCCAGCATGTCATGTATAATATATATCAGAGACACTTGGGAGTGAGAGCACCACTGGTCGTTCGTTAGAAGCACACACTAAAACCTCTGTAAGGTCTCCTGTCACACAAGGAATGAGATCCTGGCCCTTAGATGGGCCTCTGCCCATCACTCAACCCTGCTGTTACCACACTGGCCGTTCTTGAAGTAACGTTCCTGTGTGGCTTTGGGTTACCCTTGGTCTCCTCATTTGTAGAACAGTAAAGAATGGTGCTTAAGGGCTGGTTCCTTGGCAAGGTGGTTATGGTAGTTGGATTGCATATGGGCAACCATGTGGTTCAAGTCCCAGGCCCAGCAGCTTGAGAAACACTCCAGGCATGTGCGTGTGTGTTTAAAATCAGAAATGGAGGAGGAACTGCAGTGCCACCATACCCTGGGGGTGCTTTCTCCTCTCCCTCGTTCTCAGATGAGTTCACACATCATCTAGCACCCCCCCCCCAAAAAAGTACTTAACTCCTAGGACTGCAAGGCACCTAGAAGCACTGTGTAGGAGGTCCACACAGACAGAGCTACCTCTTACTCTCTGAAGGTACTGAACAGATTTGGGTACTTGCATCTGCTGAAGAAGTAAAGATGGAAGACATTGTATTTTTCATAATACTTAAAAGGCCATACACAGTGCACAGATGTTCAGTATCGAGTCCATCACTGGAACCAGCAGATGGCGTAATGGTCAGGTCACTGGACTCCCACATGGTTGACCACAGTTCAAGTCCTAGACCTAGAGGCTTAAAACTCATGCCAAGCATGTGTGTGTGTGCCCAAAATCCCAAAAGAAGAATGGAGAAGGGACTGTGGCATGGCCATCCCCAGGGGTGATTTCTCGCTTAGTTTCTGTCTGTCTCTCTGGTGAACACAAGTGCCCTATAGCAAAAATCTCTTAAAAAAAACAAAGCCACTGTTTGGTTGCGTATTTTTCTAAAAGGAATTATTTACTTTTTATTTATAATTTTTTAAAAAAGAATTTGCTTTAGGACACATGCACTTACCAGAGAGGAAGAGAGAGGGAAAGTGAGAAAGCAAGTGTCCATGTTCAGGACTCAAACCACAGTCAGCCATGTGGGAGTCCAGCGCCTTAACCTCTTTGCCACCTGTTGGTCCCCCACGTACTTATTTATTATTATTATTATTACTATTTTTAGGTTTTTGCCATAGGGCACATGTACTTGCTGCAGAGGCAGAGGGAAAGTGAGGAATCATCCCCCAGGAGGGATGGCCAACCACAATCCCTTCTCTGTTCTCTAGGGGTTTTAGGCATGCACACACAGGGTGTGATTTCTCTGGGTCTGGGACTCAAACTGTAGTTGGCTGTGTGGGAGTCCAGTGCCTTAACCACCACGCCACCAGCTCGCCCTTAGTTGTCTATTGTTAGGAAGTTCAAACCTCACAGCTGAAAGTGAGCCAGTCTTTACCTGGGTGTTTATTCTGGAACAGTATTTAGGAAGGAGACAGTAAACACTACCATTATCCTTAGCATCAACCCTCACACATTTCTGTTATGCGGCTGACGTGGAATTTCAGAAAGTTTCTCAAAAGCTGCATTTATTTCGAATGTATACAAATTAGATCATTTCAAATTAAAAAATGGGACAGAGAAGTTTTTTATAAAAGTGTGCCCCAAATTGCTTAGTCATTCCTTTCGGTCTGTCAGAGAGGGGTGACTTCTCTTAGCTGACTCAGAAGTAATCCTTTTCTATGTACTAGATTTGAACAGAAACCAAATCTTGGTAAACCTGGGCTTTGCCACTTGGCAGCTGAGTGGCCCAGAGGCTTAAAGAAGCTTCGGTTTCCTCCTCTGTAAAATGAGGAAAGTAGAGTGCGTGTAAATGTTTCATGAGGTGTACTTGTCAGTTTCAAGTTAGCCACTCAAGTAGGCGCCACCCTTTTTTGGATGAATAATGCCTGGTTCTCAAAGACATTCATTTACTCTAAATTGGAGATAAAATTGGTTTTCTCATTTAAAAAAAAAAAAAAGTATAGCTCAAGTATCCTTTACCCAAGATGCTTGAGACCAAAAAGTCTTTAGGATTTCAGGTGTTTTTTGTTATTCTGAAGTATTTGCACACACTTAATGAGATACCTTGGGAACAGGAATCAAGTCTAAACATGAAATCCACTTATATATTCCATATATACCTTATAACATAGCTCAAAGGCAACTTCAGACACTTTTTTTTTTTTTTTTTTTGAGAGAGGTTTTCGCTACAGGGCGCGTGCGCTCGCCAGAGACAAAGAGACTGAAAGCGAGAAATCACCCCCCAGGGGGGATGGTCATGCCGCAATCCCTTCTCCTCCATTCTCTGCTCGGGATCTTGGGCACACATGCACAGGTGCCTGGCGTGAGTTTTAAGCCACCGGGTCCGGGACACGAACCACGGTCGACTACGTGGGAGTCCAGCGACATAGCCATTACGCTAACTGCTGGTTCCCTTTTTTTTTTAAATTTGTTAGAGGGCACATGTGCTTGCTGAGCAGTAGTGAGAAACCAGCCCTCCAGCCCCCATGGAGGACGGCCACACTGCAGTCCCTTCTCCATTTCTCCCACATCTTGAGATTTTTGGGCACGCATGCACGGGTGCTGGCATGTTACTCACGCTGCCAAGTGTGAGAAACATCAGGCAGTCAGTCATGTGGGATCCATTGACCCTAACCACTGCGCCTCCAGCTGACCCCTAAACCTTATTTGAAAACATTTTTGCCAGAGGACACATGGACTTACCAGAGAGAGAAAGCACCACCCTAATGGGATGTGGTCACACAATTCCTCACCAATCTGTTGGGATTTGGGGTATGCGCACACATGTACCTGGCATGTCTTTCAAGCCACAAGCGCCAAGATTCAGATGATGTGACCAGCCAGGTGGGATCCATCTCCCTTAACCACTAGGCTATCGGGCTGGCTCAATATACTATTTTTAATAGTATTCTTATTATTATTTTTTATTGCCAGAGGGTGCATGCACTCACCCGGGGGAGCAAGAGAAAGCCCTCCAATAGGGTTTGGTCACACCACAAAACCCCTTCCTTCATCCCTTTTCAGGATTTTGGGCATTCACGCACACACGTCCGATTGGTTTTTCAAGCTGCCAGGGCCAGGGCTTGAACTGTAGTGAGCCATATGGGACTTAGCGCCTTTTGCCACCATGTTACTGGGCCAGCCTTAATTGTGGTATTTCGACTGAGATCCATTTGGCAATGTAGCGCGCAATTGCCCATTTGTGGTATCGTGTCAGTGCTCAAAAAGTCTTGTATTTTAGAGCATTGTGGATCTGGAGATCAGAGATGCTCAACCTGTTTTAGAAGTTTGCTGAGGTTTCACTTAACACTAAGCTACAGAATTCAGACCACAGTAGAGTGATACTTCAGAGCTGACAGTGAGGAGCAGTGAGTGCATCCTAGATGAATGTGCTGTATCAATAAAAAACGTACCTATACTTTTAATTAAGAGAAGGTGCTGGGGCCCACAGGTGGTGTGGTGAAGGGCGCTGAACTCCCAAATGGCCTGCTGTGGTTCGAGTCCCAGACCTGGCGGCTTGCTCTCTCTCTCTCTCTGGTCAAATTAAAAATAAATAATTCTTAAAAAAAAAAAAAGGAGACTGTACTTGTCAGTTTCTTAAAATGTATTCACTTATAAAAGTAAGTCATGGGACCAGCAGTTAGCGTAATGGCTATGTTGCTGGACTCCCATGTAGTCGACCATGGTTTGAGTCCTGAACCGGGCGGCTTAAACTCACGCCGGGTGCGTGTGTGTGCCCAAGATCCCGAGAGGAGAATGGAGAAGGGATTGCGGTGTGGCCATCCCTCCCGGGGGGTGATTTCTTACTTTCTCTCTGTCTGTCTCTGTCTTTCTAGTGAGCGCACGTGCCCTATAACGTAAACCTCCCCCCCTTAAAAAAAAAGTACTTAAGATTACTGGTGCTGGGGCCAGCAGATGGTATAGTGGTTATGTTGCTGGACTCCCATATGGCTGACACAGTTCAAGTCTCAAACCTAGTGGCTTGAAACTCAGGCTGGAAGCATGTGTGTGTATGCCCAAGATCCCAGGAGAATGGAGAAGGCATTGTGGCATGGCCATCCCCGCTGGGAGGGTGTGGGGGGGCGTGATTTCTCACTTTCACTCTCACTGTTTCTCTCTCTCTGGCAAGTGCATGCACCTTAAGGCAAAACCTTCTGGCGGGGGGTAGGGGAGCGGGTGGCAGGGAGAGAGATTACTGGTGCCTATAAACTGCCCGGATTGCTAAAGTCTTTGCTGTCAGTTTCTGGCCTGTTAGAAAGAGACATCAGTCAGTCACTCTTCAACATTTAATGGTGCCACGGGGTTAAATAAAGGCCTTCCTGTTTTGGCCTGAATTTTACCAAACTTAGCCTCAAACTCCTTTTTGGTTCCATTTAGATTTGCTAGATGTCCATCTTTTATTCTGTAGCCTAAGGCATTCAGTTTCCTGACCCTGTACTGTACTATCTGTGGTGTTAATTCCAGGACCATTGGCGCTTCTCTTATCTGAGTTATGGAAATTCCTTCTTTCAATAGCCCCTGAATCCTTTCTTCTAAAACTGGAACAGAGTAAGCCAAAATGGCAGGGCATTTCAAAACCAACTGCTTCAAGTCATGGTCTGTGCACTTGAAAGCATTTTTAGAGAAGGAAATACTGTTCTGTACACTTCTTGGGCAAAGCTGGAAAAGAAATCCTTTGAGCTTAGACAGAAGTTGGAGGATTTCAAAGTTGGTGAAACCTTGCTCTTGGAGAAATTCTAGTGTTTCCTTTATAGCTGCAGGAGAATTTAACAGAATAAACGGATTCTGGCTTAATAATTTTAGGAGCCAAACTTTCATGTTGGCCTCAGAGCCGCCTACACTTAGATAACTCTCCTGGAGAGCCCTTACCATTTGCTTATTCTTCTCAACAGGGTTATGAAAAATATTAGACGCAGTTGTCAAAAATCTACTAAGGACCACATTCTTGAGTCCCAGCTCTTGAAAGAATTGAATGTTCAGCTTCCGGGTTTCTTGGTCTTTCACAGTAAAGAAAGATTCTGGGAACTGTTCTATTAACTTGATTAATTCTTGCTCGTTTTTGCAGACTAACTGCCAGAGTTTTCTCTGGGTGTTAACAGCAGTTGGACTACAGACAATTGCTTCTGGGCAGCGTTCCAAAATACTGGCCACAGCAGTCTCAGTAGCACCCAGTTCTTGTAAAATTTTAGCAATTTCTTCAACATAGGTTTTATCCTCCAAAAGTACCCATCCTTTTAATCTACGGATTTTTGTAATGTCAACGGAAAGTCTGTAGAGCTTGTCTACCGTTCTGGCATTTTCTCTGTTGCGCTGCCCACCATCGGTTGTGTAGGGGAAGTATGATAAAAAAGGTCTGCATGTCAGAGCTGGTTGCCTCTTTCTGAAAGAACACAGCCTGCAGGGCTGGGATCTCAGCAACCACTTCCATAACATGCCTGCAATCCACTGGCTGATTCCCACTATCTCGGGACTCAGAACGTACCCATGGTATCTGTGGGGAAGAAAAGAAAGGTTTTCACATAAGCGCTGTTGACTTTCGGACCACATACACTTACAAATTTGAGCTGTAAGTAGTAAGTATGGAAATAAAACAGATTTATTTATTTTTTATTAAAATTTTAAAAGGTTTTTGCCCTAGGGTGTGTGCATTTGCCAGGGAGAGAGAGACAGAAGGAAAGTGGGGATGATCATCTTCTTAATCCGTCTCCATTCTCCTCTCAGGATCCTGGACACGCACACACAGGTACCTGGCATGAGATTCAAACCAACAGGTCCGGAGCTCTAACTTGTGGTTGGCCATGTGGGAGTCTGGTGATGCAACTGCTATGCCATCTGCTGGTCGCAAAATGGATTTAAATTAGGAAAACTATTCATGTGGAATAGTAAAAATATCCTCTTCAGGGCCAGCAGGTGGCATAGCGGTTAAGGCAGCTGGATCCCACATGGCCAACTTTGTGGTTTGAATCCTGGACCTGGCAGCCTAAAAAATCACGTTGGGCCCATGTGTGTGCATGCCCCAAATCCCTAGAGAATGGAGGAGAAAAGATTGCGGCAAGGCCATTCCCCATGGGGGGTGATCTCTCACTTTCCCTCTCTCTCTCTCTCTCTCTCTGGCGAGCACACATGCCCTATAGTAAACTAAAACTAAATAAATATTTGGGAAAAAACACCCTCTTAGTACCCCCAATGTGCCCTTCACAACCAGGGTATCTTCTATCAATACTTTGTAAATACTCGGTCTTTATGAGCTTGGCAACAACCTGGCAACACGGTTACTTCCACTGGACAGATCAGCATCAATGCCACCAGGAGTTCCAAGTGGTCCAATTTGTGTCCACAGACATGAATTCCCTTTCCTACAATATGTTTCCTCCTTAGAGACACATTACTTATACATACAAGGTTGATATTTAGGTGAAGCAGATACTTAGGAAAGAGCTGGCGGGGAGCCATCCCTAATTTTTAATGTTTTTGAGTACTTCTGCTTAGTATCATCCAAAGTGGATCAGTTCATTTCTTTGATATGAGATGAGTTAATTAATGTGTGCTTGTTTGGTTAGAATATGTAAATGAAGCCTCTTTGATATACCCAGATTAAAACAAGTCTTAGCCAGGTCAAATGAGAAATGCCAGGCAACTGCCCCAGCAGAGCCCCAGGGGAATCAGGTCAGCTGTGGACCGGTGACCAGTGGTCTGAAACAGCCAGCCAGCTATCCCCACTGGGCATCTTTAGGTGTTGCAGGGTGGCTATGCTGTGTCCGATGCATTATTGTCTTTGCCACTATAGGGGTGACAACACCACACCTCTATCCTCTTAGGGTCCTGGCTGGGCACAAGAACTAATCTGACATAATTTGGAGGAACTAGATTAACAGGAGAAAAGTGTACACATTTTCTCAATACAAATTCTGGATGGCCTGGAAGCCTCAAAAGGAAATGCAGACCCAAAGCAGCAGTTACAGTCGGTTACTTGTACACTGATTTGGACAAAGACTAGTATGCTGTGAAAAAGCTATTACATTATTTGGGGAGGCTTCAAAGATAAGAGCTATTTTAACAAGGTCTGCACAGAATTCTCGTCTGTCCTTGAAGTGAAGGATGTTATTCCTTTAGGTGTAGACAGGTGTCTTTCATATCTGAATTCCATCTGCTTTTAAAAAACAGGAAAGAGAGCAGCATGGTCTTGCACCTGCTGTCCTCCAAAGGCCTTTAATTCAAAATACAGTTGGCCGTCCATATCTGTGGGTTCTGGAGATGTGGATCCTGGCTGTCTGGGGCTTCTGGAACCAATTCTCAGTGTGTACCAGGGAGGACTGTAGTCAACACGTCACAGTGCATTTTTAGCTCCTTCCCTTTGTTTCTGTTATTTTATAATGAAATCATGCCTAGTTTAAGTAACTTCCAGCACCTCGATGTTCTTGAGTGCCTCCACGCTACCACGAAGTGTGTGGGACTGGGCTGCTGACCTATTGAATAGCTGGCAGCCTCCCTCACTCTCTAGGTTTGAAAGGGAAGCTGGAAACACTTCCAATCCCTACCTTTCATAACACTCTGGCCACATACGCCGAGGACTCTCTCTTTGCAAGGCTGTCCAAGTAAATAATTCCTCTCTAATGAAAATAACTAAACACGTTCCCATTTTAGCTTGCCATTTGTGATGCCAACTCACGGTCAGTGCCTATGGAGACCTAAATATCTGTAGGCATAGCTTTTGTTGGATGGTTAGTGGTTCAACCAGGGTTTTTGTCAGACAGTTCCTCACTAGCCAAGATGAAAATATTTTTCTTTTTGAAATCTCTAAAAACAGGGACCAGCAGATGGTATAGTTACTGGCTTTCCATGTAGCCAACCACTATTTGGGTCCTGGACCCAGCACATGCCGAGCACATGTGTGTACATGCCTGATTCCTAGAAGAACAGAGCAGGGATCACTCTTGGGGGGTGATTTCTCATTAATCAAAATGCTCTTAACATTTTTTGATTTTGATTTCTTAAAACTAAAACTGCTTTCCTTGAAATTAAAAACTAAACCAAAAACATACCTACCTACTTAATGACCGCAGTAAGCTATATGGCCTCAGCTAGGTGCTACCTTATAGTATGTTCATTCTACTCTCTGGGTTTATGCCTAAGTCAGACGTGTGTGCACAGAGATGTTTATACCAGGTGCACTTGCTACTGAAAGTATTTAGATGAAGATCTTTCGTGAATCAATAAAATGTGGGGGGGGAGGAAAAAATAAAGGAAATAATTGGTGCTACCTTATAGTATGTTCATTCTACTCTCTGGGTTTATGCCTAAGTCAGACGTGTGTGCACAGAGATGTTTATACCAGGTGCACTTGCTACTGAAAGTATTTAGATGAAGATCTTTCGTGAATCAATAAAATGTGGGGGGGGAGGAAAAAATAAAGGAAATAATTTGGAGCTATGTGGGGGGGGAGGAAAAAATAAAGGAAATAAATAAATGGAGCTATTTCCATAAAAAAAGTGGTAACAACAAATTTCTAAGAACAGTCAACAATCGATCATCGCAGGAAGGAGGAGAGGCAGCGTAAGGGGGATGCAGGGGCGGATCTGGGCTGGGGCCCCACTCCCCACTCACTGTGTGACCCCATAAACACAGGCCTCCGTCTGCTCCCGAGGCTGCAGCCAAACTGCCCACGCCCAGTCCTGGCCCTAATTTACGGGGTAATCCGGGTAAGTCAGCTACCTCGGCCCCACGAGGGGCAGTGCCGAGGACAGTAAAGGAGCGTCAGTAGCGCCGCCCTCTGGGGAGTGGGAGAGCGGCACCCGACCTTACAGCCGCCGAGAGGGCTAACACGCGTGTCAAGTACTCCGCAGTGCCGATGACGGTATCCGCTACCGGGAAACTTCTAGAGCTAAAAGTCTTGTAGTGATAGGACTTTATGTTTTAGAAGTATGCTATTTACAAAGAATAACTGAAAATGGTTATTTTAAACATTCCAGTTTCCCAATAAGAGCTTATAATGTAGAAGCAATACAGTGCAGAGAAGCTGCCCAGTTTTGCCAAGGACAAGGACGTAGAGAAAGTCACAATCCCACCATCTCAAAGTCTTCATACATCGACATGTATGTCTACTGTATTTGTTTCTCACTCCTGTTATTATAATTCTTTAAATACATAGAGTGAGGCTGTCTTGCACATGGGAGTTAGGTTGTTGATTCAGCCTGTAAAATGAAAACTGCAAAGACTCAGAATTTTCCTTGAAAAAGTCTCAAGGAGGGTCCACGCTGGATACCATCTCTCTCTCCCCCAGAAAGTCCAATACAGTACGGGGTCCTCCAGGGTTGGAAGCAAACACCGTCTGGCTAAACACTGGGTACAGAGTTGGCCTGGTCTGTTACAATATACAGAATTACAGATCACTAACCAGGGGAACCGCACCGACCATGGCAGGGTGCTTTCATTGACTGGACTCGTGCCCAACGAGGCTACAGAGAGAGCAAGCTGTGTCCTATTTGCTCCGCACTCCAAGGTGAACAGTGACGTGCTCAGGTAAGCTGTCGGACAGTTAACACTGTCTTGCTCTCTCTGATGAGCAACACGGGCAACCAGCCAAGTGAAACGTCACAAATGGAACTTCCCTGCAGTGAATGGACATTATATGCACAATTTACTTTCTGCTGTTTTAATTCTATCCTCCAAGAATCTGACTGGCATTAAAAACATTCTGTGAACACTTAAATGCATGCTGTATGTGATGGATACACTATAATTTTGTAATTCATTCTGAATACTGCGCATTCCGGCCATGTGTAATTATGCGTGATAGGCCGTCTCTCCACGTTTCATGTGCTTTATCCTTTAGGATGAATTTCTAAAAGTAGAATTCCTGAAGGAGAGATGTGTGAACATTTGATTAGCTAAGTTGCTAAATTTCCTGTCAAGAAAAACGATCTCAGTTGACCTTCTCACAAGCACTATAAGTGATTTTCTCATTGGCTTTAATTTTGATATATGAAAAACGATATGACACTAATTCAATTTCATTTGCTTTTATTGTTAGCTCGAACTTTTCTTATAAATTATCCTGGCCATCTTTATTTTATTTTATTTTATTTTTTTTTTGCTACAGGGCACATGCTCACTGGAGAGAGGCAGAGAAGAGAAAGAAGTGAAAAATTACTCCCCAGGGGGATGACCAGTCCCTTCTCCTCCATTCTGCTCTCATGATTTTTGGCACATGTGCACAGGCTCCTGGCGTGCTTTTCACACCACTAGGTCCAGGACATGAACTGCACGTTTGGCCGTGTGTGGTCCACATGCCACCTGGTTGGCCCACCTTTTGCCTTTTTAAGCTGCAGTTTTTCTGCTTTTTAAAAATGGTCCTCTGTAAATCCTTTACGTATTAAGAAAAACGGTTACTTTATTATGGATGGTTTATTTTGCAAATTGGAGTAAGATATAAGTAACAGAAATGTTACCATTTTAGCACTATTCAAGTGCACGGTTCAGTGGCAGCAAGTACGTTCACAATGTTGGACAACCATTACTAACTACGGTTTCCAGAAATGGTCCCCGCAACATAAACTCTGTACCCACTAAACAACTCTCCAACCCACTCCCTTCCCTGCCCATAAACTCTATTCTGCATTGTCACTGAGTCTGTCTACTGTACGTACTTCATGTAGTGGAATCAGGCATCTGTCCTTCTGTCTCTGGGGCTTATTTCACTTCACGTAATGCTTTTTTTTGGAGAGGTGTTTTGTTTGAGAGTTATTTTTTTTTTCTTTTTTGCTATAGGGTGTGTGCACTCACCAGAGAGAGAGAGAGACAGAAAGCGAGAAATCACCCCCCGGGGGGATGGCCATGCCGCAATCCCTTCTCCTCCATTCTCCTATTGGGATCTTGGGCATGCACGCACGTGTGCCCGACATGAGTTTTAAGCCTCCGGGTCCGGGACGCGAACCGAGGTCGACTACATGGGAGTCCAGAGACATAGCCATTACGCTAACTGCTGGTACTTTCACATAATGTTTTCAAAGTTCATCTGTATGTAGCATGTGCCAGACAAAGCAATTAATTTTAAGTTGTCAATGGAAGATCAGGGAAGGGTCCCTTTCTTTAATGATGCCTACTGTTTTTAAGCACCAAATTCATCCACATTTTCTTGTGTATATTTGTTTACATTTTAAAAGTTAGTTCCTTGGGACCATCAGATAACATAATAAATGGTTATATCACAGGATTCCCACATAGCTGATTGTGGTTTGAGTCCCGGAACTGGGAGCTTAAAACTCATGCTGGGCGCGTGCACATGTGTGCCCAAAATGCAGAGAAGAAAACAAAGGACTAGGGACTGTGGCATGGCCATCTCCCATGGGATGATTTCTCACTTTCTATCTTTGGCTCTTTGGCGTGCACATGTGCCCTTATAGCAAAAATATCTCTTAAAAAATAAATTAGCTACGTTAATTCATTTGAAGTTTTTGGGTATGAGTGAGGATCTACATAGATTTGATCAGTATCTCTAAGCACCATTTTTGGAATAATCCTTTTCTTTCTCATGAGCTGTGATACACCTCCTTTATCACACATTAAATGTAGCTTTTGTCTCTAGCTAGCTTCCATTCTCATCTTCCTATTTTGAAATTCCCTGAATGGGTGAGGTTGTCCATTGTGGGCCTCTGCTACATACCTGGCTCTCTCTGCCAGTCCATCCTCAGAAGATCTCTGGTATACTCATTCTTCTAGACCTCTGGGTGTAGTTCATTAAGCCACTTGGCACTGGGTGGATTAATTCATCTTTGAAGCAGAGACAGCATAATATTCTCAACCTCAAGTGTACACTTTCCCAGCCTAATCCCACCCAGGAAACCCTTCCTCCTCGGAAGAAGTTGGCCTGAAATAGAGACAGGGAGAAGGAAGAAAATGGGTACTGTGAGAGACAAAGGAAACTAGAGTGCATGGGTGCTTCAACTGCTCAGATCTCAACTCAGACCTCCAGCTTTCCCTGCACCCTGAATCCCTCCTACACTCCCAGTGCCCTTGCCTCTTATCTGTCCAGAGAAGGGGGGGGTTCCTCAAAATAAACAAACCCACTGCCCTTTCCCCTTCCCTACAACAGCAGCACCTTTGGCCATCCTGGGTAATCAGTCTCCGCCCCCGTGCTGAGCTCAGGGTCTCGGCTTGAGGCTGGAGGCCTCTAGAGGCTCTTCCTCACACACCCAATCCCTCAGCTGTACCCGCCTCTGATGCTTTGCCCTTCATCTCCGTGGCTCTTCTGCTCACTGGCCCTCCAGTTAAAACCCAACCTTTTCTTTCTGCTCAGCTCATTCTTGAAAATCTTTTTCTTTCTTTCTTTTCTTTCTTTCTTTCTTTCTTTCTTTCTTTCTTTCTTTCTTTCTTTCTTTCTTTCTTTCTTTCTTTCTTTCTTTCTTTCTTTCTTTTCTTTCTTTTCTTTCTTTTCTTTCTTTTCTTTTCTTTTCTTTTCTTTTCTTTTCTTTTCTTTTCTTTTCTTTTCTATTTTTTTTTTTTAATTTCTGCTACAGGGTGCATTTGCTAGCCAGAGAGACAGAGAGACAGAAAGTGAGAAATCACCCCCTGGGGGGATGACCATGCCATAATTCCTTCTCCTTCCTTCTCCTCATGGGATCCTGGGCACACATGCCTGCTGTGAATTTAAGTCACCGGGTATGGGACTTGAACTACAGTTGACTACGTGGGGAGTCCAGCAACATAGCCATTATGCCATCTGCTGGTATGCCATCCCTGAAGGTATTTCTTTCTCTCCATTCCCTCTACTTGCACAGGAAAGGCAATTCCATGTGTTTAGAGCCAATGAGTAGCTTCAGATTCTTTCTGTTGTAGTCTTTGCAGCTGTCAACACAGCTGACCACTTTCTCCTTGAAGTATTCTCTCATTTGACTTCCAGGATACTTCTCTCTCCCAGTTCTCCTCCTTCCTTTCTACACTTCTGGTCACCCTTTATCTGTCTCCTCTCTCAAGGCTTGATTCTAGACTCCTTCCTCTTACCTTACAGTCTCTTCCTAGAGTCCTTATCCTCCTCACGGCTTCCGTTAATCCATCTGGGCTTCTCTCCAGCTTCTTCCCAAAATGTGATCTTGTCACCCCTCTGCATTCAGCTTTACAATGGCACATCAGAAAAAAGACATACAGTAAAACACAGAAATGGCTTCCGAGGCCTCTGGGCTCTGCCACCAACGAATCCTCTTCTTTCGCTCCCCACTAGCCACACTGCTTCTGTTTGGTCCCTGGTGCTCCGTGCTTTCCCATCGCATGCTTTTTGAAGACTATGGGCTCTTCTCCATGCCCAGGATGCTCAGGCATCACTTCCTGATGGAGCCTTGTCTGACCGCCTGTATGTGCTGCTGGCTCTCACAGCACCATGGAGAGCTACCCTGCACCACCTGACAGAGCGGGGGCTGCCCAACCTTCCCCGTGGGCAGAAACCTCACCACTGTGTTGCCATCAATCACTGCCCTGTCCTTCACCTGGCTGGCATCACTGGCTCTAGGAGGTACACCTGGGCAGGTGACCTGTCTGTCCTGCACAGCACCCTGCACTTGACCCTACTGGGGCGCTCCAACAGGAAGGTGTTTGTTGCCATTTAAAGCTCACGCTGTGTGTCAGGCGTGACTGCTGCACTCTAGCTCTGTTAAAACACTCCATCCCTTCCCTTGGCTCATATGGTTTCTGAGAGCCTGAGAGCCATAACCTCTGTTTCTGGAATTTGCAAATGATTTTAGCAGTGCTCCTGGACACCGTGCAGCCCAGCCAGGAACACCTTGAACTAGATGTGTAAGTGTGGGCAGGGCAGGGACTAAATCCTGTTTTGCGTTATTCTCTATAAGCAGCAGGAAAATTGGTCCACATAAGCACAATATCATTGGTGAAACTTAATGAATTTCATGAAGCGACTTAAGGTGGTGGGTAAAACTGTAGGCTGTTAAAGTCAAGCTGCCTGGGTTTAGTTCCTGGTCAGTAGTTGTCATGTGACTTGAGAAAGCTACTTCACTTCTGTCTCCGTTTGGAAATCAGGAAAATGGGGACACTACCTTGTGGGTGACTCTGAAGAGTAAATGAGTTAATGCCATAAATCACTCAGAGTGATTGCTCCAGGGAAGCAGGAAGGTTCTAGAGACCGTCCTCTTCCTTAGACCCTCGTTTACCCTATCTTCTGGATAACTGTGAAGATGAAATGAGTTAATACCATAAACCACTCGGAATACTCAGAAAGCTCTTCATATATCCCAACTCATTGTATCACAGGACACTCAAAGATGAGGAAACAGATGCCAGCCAAACAACCTGCCCAAGACTGCTTAGCTAATAAAGGGTCGATCTCGGATTCAAACCCACCAGCTTCTCCCCAGGGGCTGCTCTTACCTCTGTGCCCTCAGTAACACTGTTGGTACACGTTTGCTAAATCACGATGTAGACTACTTTCTGATGCTTCAGCATTTTTGAGCAGTGAAAGATATTTCTGCACTGTGCACAATTTTTATATTTAATATGGTCCCCTCTGCAACACCAGTAATTTCAGTTGTCCCACTTTGGTCATTTCTGTTGACAGTTTCAAATCAATCCCCATGATACAGGCGAGGAAACACGGGGGTCTAAGGAAGAGAGTCTCCAGGACCAAACGAAGGCTACACCTTCGCATGCGTGGCCTCTGCTTTCCGGGGCAATTTTCTACCCTCTGCGCCTGGTGGTGTTGGCTCAGCCCAGGAAGGCGGAGCTGAGCGTCTGGCGGAACGTCCAGATTCTCCGTGGCCGTCTCCGTCCTCCACCAGGTGTGAGGGTCATTGCCCAAGGGCGGAGGAAAGGGGAGACTCACCTGTACACATCCGCTCCAGGCAAGGTTCAGGCAGTCCCGGGACCTTACCTCATTCTTCCTCCCTTTCGGTCTTCCCGAGTCCTGGATCCAGGGCCCAAGCGACCAGGCCACCTTCCTTTTAGCCCACAGCCAATCAGAGCTCGGGAGGCCAGGGAGCGCGCAGACCGCCCCCACCCCCGGGCCAGCGCACCCAATCAGAGCGCGGAACACAGGCTACGTGACCCGCCCCCGCGTGGGCGGAGCTTTCCAGGGGAGTTCGCCCAGTGCCGGCAAACGCTGCGTCTGACGTTCCCACAGCCTTCCTTCCAGCATTTTGGAAACCTACAGTACCAGTCGCTTTGCCCTTTAGCGAATGTCACTAGCCCATAATGAAGAGTAGAAGTAACTCTGAAACAGCTGTATTCCTTAGAACCATTAAGAATACCCCAAATAATTTAAATAATCAACTTTAAAAAATTTGAAAAATCCTGACACTTCTTTGAAACACATTTAAAACCCTCACCCTCACGCTACTCCAGCAGTTGGCGACCCCGCGTGGGATTTGTTTTTAAAAGCCATCTTTTATTTTTTTCCTCTTCCCAGCCTTTACCTAAATGCTTACCTTTTCCTGGTAAGCTGCCAGGTGCTTTACATTCCAGTTGTCACTTGTGATGGCCAACCTCATAACAATTTCTCCTGAAGACCAGGCTCAAAGTCTCATTTATTTTTATATGGGCCCATCCAATCAACAAATACTTATGCAAATTAATTGACAAGCATGCGGAACAGCAATGAGAAGAGCAATGGCCTGGATAGCCAGGAATAAAATGCATTCCATCTCCATCCTCCTGGAGCTTACGTTCTGGTGAAGGGCGAAGGCATTTAACAACCATAACAAGACTAGTCTCTAGGGAGGTTGCCAAGGATGGGCTACTGTCACCCTGGCCTACCTGTTCTGTTTGTGTGGAGTTACAGCTGTAGTTTTCCCAGGCTGGTCACTCCTTCATTTACTTCCAGCTCACCGCGTAGTTCGAACAGAGCCTCCTACACAGCACTTCCGTGCTTCCTCATAGCCCTCTCACCTTGTGGACTCTGTGGATACTGATAACTTTATTTTCTTGTGCACAAAACTTGACACACGAGGTATTTAGGAAATAAAATTGCCCAGTCTAGCTCTGGTGTGCAGTTTGTGTTTAAAAGGCTTTACTGAGAGGGACTGGCACTTGCACTTCAAATTCACAGAATAACTGCAAGAATCCCTCCTGCCCAGCGATGGCAGCATGCTACCTAAGTTAAGTGTAAATCCCTTCTCTATTTGTTACCTTAACTCCCTCTTACCAATGTACGGGATACACTTCAGTCTGACCTCAAATAATGTTGAAATCAGCCCTGGTATCTCGAAACTTACCATTTTCCTTTTCCATAGATTCATTCAAAAACTTCATTCCCTTAATTTTTCCAAGTTGTCAGCACAACTTTGATAAGTGAATAAAAGGCCCTTAAATCCCTTATCCACTGGAAGGATTTCTAGAACACCATCCCTTCTGGTGACAGAGTACTATATTCAAACATAGTGCATCTGCTCAATCAGAACACAGATTAATCAATACCTCTTTTTTGTTATGTTTGTGTGTGTGAGTGTGTGTGAGTGTGTGTGTGTGTGTGTGTGTGTGTGTGTGACAGTTTTGCCGTGTGGTGATTCTTCTGCCTCAGCCTCTTGAGTGGTGGCCTCACCATACGTGGCTTTTACAGTGGGCCTGGGAACAAATCTGAGCCTCCCAAACAGCAGCATCCAGCACACCCTACCCATGTGGGCTTCATACCTCTTTTTCTCCTTCAGTGATTCATTTGGCATCAATTTAAAACAAAAGAGTTTTTTCAACATTTCCCCCAGAACAAAACAAAATCCCCCTACATTTATTAGTAATATACCAGAGTGTATGCTGAAATAGTGTTTTTACTAAAATCCGTATTTATTCACATTAAAATTGAATTCATCCTATTCACCCAGAGGCTGACAACGTATGAATTTCTCAACTCTGCATAAACAGTACTATCAAGTCCAAAGAGCAGGATGTGAAGTATGGGTATCAGGAAAAACAAACTATCACTCCTTTTTTTTTTTTAGAATTATTTAATTTCATGTTATTATTATTATTTTAAAAATTTGACCAGAGAGAGAAAGGGACAGAGGGAGAAAGGGAGAGAGGGAGAGAGGGAGAGAGAGAGAGAGAGAGCGAGCGAGCTACCAGGTCTGAGACTCGAACCGTAAATGGCTATGTGGGAATCCAGTGCCTTTAACCACCACACCACCTGCCAGCCCCAATTATTACTCCTTTTTAACAGAGGTGATAAAAGAGAGATGGACCATAGACTTTCTTCAATTTCTTAGTAATATAATTTATTGTTCACTTTTAATTTAGTGTCCAAGATATTTTAAAAATGCATATCTGAAAATACCTGTTCAGCACTTTTATTCAAATTTATCTTCAGTAATCTTTTTTCATTAAAATTTTTTAAAGAATTATTTTATTTAACTTTTTATTTATCTATTTATATATTTTAATTTTATCAGAGAGGGACAGAATGAAAGAGATAGAGAGATAGAGAGAAAGAGAAAGAATGAGTGAGAAAGCAAGCCACCAGGTCCGGGACTCAAACCGTTGTCATCCACATGGGAGTCCGGCGCCCCTAACCACCATGCCACCTGCTGGCCCCTACCTTCAGTAATCTTTAAATACAATGATTACACTCAGTACCTATCACTGCTGAAGTAACTACAAGTGACTGCACTAAGAATGGCAAGAACTAGCCCTCTAGAGAACAGTAAAGGCAGAGTAACAGCAGTAACAAGAATGACAGTTCATCAGAGCTGGAGCACACAGCTCTGCAGACTGCACTGTAAAATCAAGGAAGCTACAAAGCGTGGCAGCCCTACAGCTCACATTTACCGAGTACCCTAACATACGCCGAGCACTGTTGAGAGCATTTTACATGGAACTGGACTGAGGCAGATACTACCCTTGTTCCCATTTTATTTGTTTCCCAGAAGGCATGTGCACTCATCAGAGACTTAACAAAGAAAGAGAACAAAGCACCCCTCAGTGGGGAATGGTCACTCTACAATTCCCTCTTCCCTTTCTCCATTCTGTCAGGATATGGGGCACACATGCACAAGTACCTGGGGTGTTTTTCAAGCCACTGGGGCCGGAATTCAAACTACGGTTGGACATGTGGGATCTAGCTCTCTTAGCCACTTAGCCCCCATTTTATTTTTTCCTTTAGTTTGCTATAGGGTACGTGTACTTACCAGAAAGAGACTGAGGGAGAGAGAGAGGGAAAGTGAGAAATCACTCCCCAGGGAAACGGCCATGCTGTAATCCTTTCTCCTACAGTCTCCTCTCAGAATTTTGGGCATGTGTGTCAGAGTGTTTTCCAAGCCACTGGCTCAAGGCCTCAAACCATGCAGTTGGCCTAGTGGGATCCAGTCCCTTAACCACCACACCACTTGGCTGGTCTCATCCCCATTTTATAGATGAGAAGAAAAGAAGATATAGAAAGTTAAAGACTTGTCCAAGATCTCAAAGCCTATAAGCGGGAGAAGCCAGGCACTTGACCCCAGAACACACACACTTGTTATTCCACACTGCTTTAGAGTTACAAGCCCAATCACTTCAATAAAATCTCTTTGGTACTGTTTACTAAATATATGGCAGCTGTCCCTTCATTCAAAATGATGATGTGATTTATAGGATCTCTCTTTAATTTGCAATCATATCTTACATAGTAATGTTCCCTCCCTTATCAAAAACAAAAAAGAAAAACTACCACCACGTACACAAGATTCCATATTTGCATACACTTTAATAACAAGTTCACTTTAGCTATAAATGAACAAAGAAAGGGAGACGAAGCGTACTTAACACATGATACTTGCACACGTTTGGGTATACATTAACCTTTAAAACATGTATCATTGGTGTTAACAGAGACTACGACTAGCAATTTTGATTACACACATTTTCTAAAACATTATCACAGAATGCAAAGGTAGATCAAATTTCAAGAAAATTTTGTCCTAAAATGTTACTGAAGTCTTTTAAGAAAGTCTAAAAACCTATTTTCCCACAATGACTCTCAAAACTTTGGGTTTTATATCAGAATATCAGTTTGCGACTTTAACTTTTTCCATACATGAAAAATTATCAAAAATATATTGATAGGTCTATACTAATTGTGATATTTATATTTACATGAAGCAAATTTTTTTGCCAAGTTCTTTATATACAAATTACCATTTGCCCTATGTGAAATTCATTAAAAAGTTAAAAACCACAGAAATGTCATTAGAAACAATGCACTTCGAAATGTAACTGCTTTCCATCAATGAAGAATATTTTAAAATAATTTAATTGAAAAATATCAAACTCCCCACCAATTTCAGCTGCAACAGTATTCCTCCTGAATGTTTTCTGTGATTTAAAGGAAAAAAAACAGGGTAAAGCTTGATTGCAAAGAATTAAATGATTAAAAATCTGGTATGTGCTTATTGATCTTATCAAGATATTTATAGTCTAATTAGGTAGCAATAAAAAGATGAATCAATAAAAAATTATAAATCGGTTAAGATAATTGAAATAGTTTTAGAAATTGGCAAATGTACTATATAAATACTTTTCATATTAAACTAAATCAGAAAGCATTATCTCAAATCCAATGAAATGGAATGCAGGCATAGCTTTTTGGTATTTCTAAAAAGGGCCAGCATTAAAAAATTTAAACGATTCCCAAACTGCTAAGAATTTAGATTTTAGAAGTATCACAACAGTTAAAAATAATTATAAACATTTAGGAGGCAAGATTTGGGGGAAGTTCATAAAGAGTATAATAATGCCACTAAAATAACATCGTTTAACTATTTTAAATTCAAGGTCACAGTAAGGAAATGAAAAAGTTTTCTTTTCTAAGGAAAAACCTGACCACAAATCATAAACATTTCAAATTTAAAGATCACCGATTCGGACGACCATAGACTGAGTGCAACTCCAGGCATGTGCTTGAGTGCCAAGATCAACAGGTTTGAGGACAAGAGGAAGGTGATCACTACAGGACCAGACCCTGTGCAGGGTGCGTGTGTCTTTCTCTCACTGTGATGTGCAGGAGCACATGCTTTTTTATTTAAAAAAAAAAAAAAAAAAGGCAAAACAAAA
>NW_006208084.1:4555809-4601311 GCF_000334495.1 Tupaia belangeri chinensis | reverse complement strand
AAAAAAAAGGCAAAACAAAAACACACAAACAAAAAAAACTTAAGTGCAGCATGTTGTCAAGTAGAGACGCACCTCTACTGTCCAGTAACTAAGTCATCTTATAGAACTGCTTAAAACTGTATGCCTCAATATTCTCTGGGTGCAAATAAAGGTTAGCTCCATTCTGGAAACTCTTTTAATTTATATTAATCACATGCTCTACTAAAGCAAGTTAAAGCTCTGAAATATTTACCTAGTTAGTGCTCTGTCTCTGGACTTTAGGACCAATACTCTGAGTATCTTCCTCCTGACTAGGACGTTTCCCACTGCTGAGACCAGGGCCCATGGAGCTTCTTCCTATATATTTAAAAAATGAACATTTAAGATAGGAAAGGTGAAAAGAGCAGTACTCTTGAATGCTTTATTCTTACCTTGCTTTAAGAGGTGAGTTTGTTGACTGTCTCCATGAGCATAATGTAAAATACCACTCCCTTGAGAGCAACCTGTTAGTATTTAAAACATAGTAAAATTGTTGAAAATAAAATCCAAGATGTAGGTATTAAGGCTATAAATCCAACTTTTAGCCCCACTTACATGCTTTAAAGACTAACTTTCAATCTTCCCTATAGCCCAAGAATTATATTTCTAAGTCAGGAAAACTTAAATTTAGTCTAATAGACTGTTGACAGTTCAAAGGTAAAAAGTCACTGATAATCATGTTTTAATAAAGTGTTTCTTTTCTGGATGACAACAATTAAGAACTTGATCATGAATGTAAAACACAAGGGGCAAGATTGACACAGATATTCTTCCTTCACTCTTATCCCTTTTTCCCACACCATTCCTTCAGAATACTCCAAAACATGTCATTGGCGATAAGAGGAAGGGCCCGCCAGAAGGGTTAATTCACATCACAGCAAGGAGAGGACAAAGACTGTGGGATTTACCTAGCTAAGCAACTACCTCAGTCCTTCTAGAAACAATGTTACAGGAGAAGAGGTTGGCTAGCAAAGAAAAGTTTTAGAGAAACATTTTTCATCAGTGCGTCTAGATTACGGAAAAATAAGAGCATCCTGGCTACTGGATAAGTCATCTCATGGCCTGAATAAGACTATGTACTTATTTTAATTTTATGCTCATAAATTCTCTGATAAAGAATTCAACTTTTCAAACACTTGAAAATGGGAAAGTGGATGCCCTGGATCAAGGATGAGGCCTTTTCATCACTAGGAAGGGATATCTCCATGAGAAATTAACTAGTACTTTCTACTGATATTTTAATTCATATTATTTAAAAATCTATAGCCTGTCACTCACAGAATGGTCATCTCTAATTATATTATACTAAAAACATTCCACTTTTTGCGAGTGTAAACCTGCAGGTCAGACTATGGGCTCTGGCAAATTTATCAATGAGTGAGTGGTGTTACTTCTGGTCTTACATCAGCAGGGCTTGCCTTAATACATACTTCTTTTGCAGCATTGTATAACAGTATTTAACAATTCATGCAACTGTGTGAATACATTGATGACACTGAACTGTATGCTTAAAAACAGTTAAAGTGGGGACCACTAGGTAACATAGTAGCTAATGTGCTAGACTCCCAATGGCCAACCACGGTTCAAGTCCTGGACCTGGCAGCTTGAAACTCAGGCTAGGTGCGTTTGTGTGTGTGCCCAAAATCCCGAGAGGAGACTGGAGAAACGACTGCAGCACGGCCATCCCCCTAGCAGGTCTGTCTCTCTTATCTCTCCGGCAAATGCGTACAGGCTACAGCAAAAATCTCTCTTAAAAAAATAGTTAAAATAGTACATTTTATGTTATATATATTTTACTATAATTGAAAAGTCAACAAATACATGTTCGATTATTGTGTTATTTATCTCTTATTTTATTTATTCATGTATTGTACATTTTTTAATTATGCTAGGGACTACACCTATGTACTAGGAATATAAACAGTAGTAAGACCTGGGCTCTATCTTCAAGAGGTTCACAGTCTAGTAGAAGACAGATACAAAAATAATCACTAAGTCCAAAGAAGTGTTAGGTACCAGGATGAATGTCAGTCTGAAGACAGTGAGGAATCTGAAGGAAAGATCAATTTGATTGGAAAATTCATGAAGTTGACATTTAGTTTTATTCTCTCAGATTTACCAATTCTATTCCTTCTTCTAACATTAAGACAAATTAGAATAACCTCAAATTCAAAATATTAACTAAAAGCAGCCAAGCACACACAAAATAAAAATTGGAATGATTCAATTTCTATAATATGGAAAAATGGACAAAACTACAGAGAAATCAGGAGAGTGATTACCACTGGGAAGTATGGAATAGTAAGTTCAGTAAATACATTAGGAATTTCCTTAAGATGGTACTTTCTTTTTTAAGAGAGATTTTTGCTATAGGGCGCATGCACTTGTCAGAGAGACAGAAAGATAGAAAGCGAGAAGTCACTCCCCCGGGGCAGGGGAGGACTTTTCTTTCCCTTCTATATCCCTATTTATAAGCTCTACATAGCTTTTTTGTCTGATGTCTTTTGAAAGCTTCATAGGATTGACCTTGCGGTGCTGTGGTTAAGGAAGCCATATCCCACTTGGCTGACCGGGGTTCAAATCCAGGATCCAGAGGTTTAAAAAAATGCAGGTACATGCGTGCATGCCCAAAATCCTGACAGGAAGAAGAAATGAAAAAGGACTGTGGTGTCAACATGTCCCATAGAAAGGTACTCTCTTTCTCACACAAACGCAGGCACCCTCTGGCAACTAAAAACAAAAGTGAAAGGCTCATGAAATCTAGCCACAAAGTGTGTTACAGGCAAATATTAGCAAAATTAATTTAAAATGTACTCATTCTTCTATTACATCATAAACTACTTTATGTTTATAAATTTGTGAAGCAAAAGTATCCCAATTTAACCTGCTACCATAATTTTTTTTTTTTTTTTGCCTTTTTTAGAGAGATATAGGGTGCATGTGCTCGCGCGTGCGCGCGCGAGAGAAGATGGTCAAGCCGAAGTCTGTGTTCCTCCATTCTCCTCTCAGGATCTTGGGCATGCAATCACACGTGTCTGGAATGAGTTTAAGCTGCTGGGCCTGGGAATGGAACTGCCGTCAATCATGTGGGAGTCCAGTGATGTAACCATTATGCCATCTGCTTGTCTTGCTATTATAAATCGATTTTGAAGATAACTCTAATAAAGGATACAAGTCCCAGACCTGGCAGCTTGAGAAACACATCCAGTATGTATGCGTGTGTGCCCCAAATCCCGAAAGGATGGGAAAATGGAAGAGAAGGGATTGCAGTGTGACTGTTCCCCATGGGATGTCTCAGTCTTTCTCTGGTGACCACATACCACCTCTGGCAAACAAAACAAGTGGTGTTACATCTGCAGAGAAGGCTGAATGATTCAGGAAAGAGTATGAACTTTGTGGGTAGTCAGACTTGGATGTTAATCTTAGCTCATTTATGTACTAATGGTGAGGCCTTGGTTAAATTACCTAATCTTTCTAGGATTATTTCCTCAATCATAAGATGAAGATCCCACAACTCTCCAGAAGGTTATTATGAGAACACAGGCAAAAATTCCCTACTACTAGGCACAAGGCTGGCAGTCAAAATCTGACTGCTTTTGTTCCCTTCTCCTGCAACTAATTCTTGGAGAATAAAATACATGCTGCTTGGGTTGGTGCTATGCATGGAAAGTTGGATCCCACACGGACAACCATGATTTGAATCCCAGCCCCAATGGCTTGTAAACATGCCCCAAATCCTGACAGGATGAGGAAATAGAGAGAAAGGGACTGTGGCATGACTATGTCCCACTGAGGGGTGTTTTCTCTCTCTTTGCTGAGCACATGTGCCCTCTGGCAACACATTTAAAAAAGAAAGAAAGAAAAATGATACTGCTCTCATAAAAATGTCTGAATGCAGAAAGTTTCAATTTCTTTAAAAGTTTCATTCTTGGAACCAGCAGTTAGCATAATGGCTGTATCACTGTACTCCCATGTAGTCGACTGAGGTTTGAGTCCCAGGCCCGGTGGCTTAACCTCATGCCAGGCACGTGTGCGTGCATGCCCAAGATCCCGAGAGGAGAATAGAGGAGAAGGGATTGCGGTGTGGTCATCCTCCGGGGGGTGGGGTGGGGGGATAGGGGGTGTTGCATTCTGTCTCTCTGGCGAGCACAGGTGCCCTATAGCAAAAACATCTCAAAAAAAAAAAGAAGTTTCATTCTTAATGTTAATTTAGAACATCAGATGCCTTTTTTTAAAAAGGTTTTTGCCATAGGACACATTAGCTCGCCCTAGAGACAGTGAGAAGGAAAGTGAGATAGCAACCCCCGTGGGGATAGCCATGCTGCAATCCTGTCTCTTCCATTCTCCTCCAGAGATTTTGGACACACATTCACACATGCCTGGTATGATTTTCAAGACCAGTTACAGGTCTTGAACTGTGATTGACCATGTGAGAACCCAGCACCTTAACCACCATACCACTTGCTGGTCCAAACATCTGACTTTTGAAAAATTAAACATTTCTCAAATGCTGCCTTGTTTTTAGTCAAATTACTTAGCCTCAGACTATTTCTGGTTAGAACTTTAGAATACTGATATGATAAATTGAAATTCCAATATATACTGACTTCTTGATATTATCAATATCACACATATTACAAATTTATGAGAGACCCAGCTGTAGTGGTACAGGAAGTAGGGCACAGCCACACTACCTTGGAGCTATGCAGAAGTCCTGGGTTCAAATGCCAGGCTGACCTAAACATATGTGAGCATTCATGATCTTGGCTGGCTGGAAGGCTGTGGAGAGGTTAGTGGCAAGACCCTGTCAAGGGTATCTATTTCTCTCTTTCTCTCTCATGAAACAAACAAAAAGAAATAAAATTTATATGGTAATTAAATGCATGTCATACAGAAAATCATCACAGAGCAAACTATTTAAGAAAAAAATTCATGTGTAAAAGAACTAGAAACCCTGCATATGATAACTCTTCTACCACGTTCACAGGGCCACTGATCTTAAATAATTTCCACACAGTTGATATGCACTTAGAGAGAGTAAAAAATAATGAGCATTCTGAAAATATGTGATTTGAGATTTACTTTACCTTTAAAATTGCCTTCCTCATTCAGTCGGATGCTTTTCTTCTCTAAAATACCACCGATGGAGTGAGGGGATGTATGTGTGTGTATGTGGATGCACAGATATGTCTGTGTACAAAGCACTTACTGTGTTAATTTTAAAGATAGGTATTTATATTTTTTATAGTAAGGTTTAATGAACAATATATCTGATTATTAATCTCTTTATGTTAGTAAGTGCAAAAATTTCCTTTTCACTTACTTCCACTGCTGCTACAACCTGGGGTGTTGTCTCCAGGGGAATACCCCATGAGGCCTCCATTCCCATTAGGATTAGATGGTACCGATGCAAGAAGACCTAAAATGCAAACATTTTCTTATTACATTACAATTGAGATCAAGTTTAAGGGTAGGTATGTAAACAGCTGATAAAGAGACAAATCAGAGGTAGTTACTGACATACCTAGTCCTCTATATCGAGAAAGCTGTTGATATATCTGTTTCATCCTTTCAATATTCAAACGGCTTGCTTCAGCATGGTTCACCATTGGTTTAGGATAATTAACTCCTATTAGACATTTGGCTACCTTCTGGACGCCTTCTGGTGCATTCCAGGGATCATAGATATACTTTGCAGGAAAGCCTCTTAGGACAGGCAAATAACGCCTATGGGGAAGGAAGGAGAATCATTAAGTAAACTGCAAGGACTACTAGCTATGGGTGACTAAAATACTACTTAAATAATCTGTCTAACTTCTTATTTCTGCTGCTCATCAAGAGTGGGGAATACTTTAAGCATTGTTTAAATATGAAAAGTTCAGGGGCAGCAGGTAGCATGGTGGTTAAGGTGGCTAGACTCCCACAAGGCTGACTGCGGTCCGAGTTCCAGACCCAGTGGCTTGAAAATCATGTTCAGCGTATGTGTGTGCATGCCCAGGGTCCCGAGGAGACAGGACAAGGAGCTGTGGTGTGGCCAACTACCCTGTGGGGTGATTTCTATCTTTCCCCATCTCTGTCTCTCTTTTCTCCGGCAAGTGCATGTGCCCTATAGCAAAAACCTTTAAAAACAAACAAACAAAATGCTCTTCTTGGTTTAGTGATTATAAAATAATAATCACTCTTGATTTACCTGATATAGTCTCCATTGGGATCTGTCCTCCTACCAAAACCAACAGGGCAATAGCAGTGAAAAAACTGTTGGAAAAAGGAACTACAAGACAGCCACATCCAACTTCCAGCATTGATGCTCCAATCAGCATCAAGCAACAATTCTTCAAACACCTTCAAAAGTAAAAGCAACCAGTTAGTTTACATGCACATAATTCTCAAAGCAAGAATTTTTGACATCACTATAGATCAAAAGTCAAGGAAAAGAAAATCTAGCACAGAATTGTAAAATTAAACTTTCCAAAGTTAGTTTCCTTGTGTATATTCTGTTCCAGAAGAGCTATTTCAAGACAAGGAATATAATGGTAATATAGTAGATTTCTGAATAGATTTATTTTTCCAACCTCTGCAATGTTATTGGGTGGAGGGTCACTGATTTAAAAGGAACAAATATTAGTATAGTAAAAACAGTAAGCCACTTTTAAGAAAGCCAAAATGTTACCAAATAAATCACCAACAAAAACTTAGAAACTTGATCCTCTGGATTAGATAAAGGGAGGACACCCAACGATAAATGTACTTTCAAAATGCACTAGCCTGGGCTGGTCCTATAGCACAGCGGTTAGGGAGCCAGGTCCCACATGGCTGACTAGCTGAAGTCCTGCCCCAGTAGCTTCAAAGTATGTTGGAGCTTGTGTATGCATGCCCCAAATCCCAATGGAATAGGAAAATGGAGAAGGGATTCTTTTATGACCATGTCCCTCGGGAAGTACTTTCTGTGCATGTGTGTGTGTGTGTGTCTTGTCTTTCTCTGGCAAGTAAGTGCCTGTGCTCTCTGGCAAAAAAAAGAAAGAGAAAAAAAAAGCACTAGGGTTATACAGCTTAAGTTTCAAATTTCTTGATCCAAAAGAAAACAGATAAATGATTTTTTATACATTCATTAAATGTGTACTCTTCATTTTCTTCATGTATAACTCTGTAATAGGAAATAGAGAAAATAAGAAAAATAGGATCAGAAAATGGCTGGACAGAGGAAGTTCATGATATAGCCACAAAGGTAAAATACACGTGTGAGTCCTGTTATATATAACCACAAGATGATGTTGAAATGTACTATGCTTCATTGTACACAGTAATAGAAGTATTACTAAAAATCTGTGAAATTGAAGTGAGAAGAAATAATTTATATTCTTAAATTTATAATATAAAATCACTATTTCCAAGAACTCTTGCATGAATGTTTTTCATGACAAAAATTATCTATAAAAACATCTACCTAGGGGCCAGCAAGTGGCACGGTGGTTAAGGGCGCTGGGCTCCCACATGGACGACATGGTTCAAGTCTCGGACCTGGTGGCTTGCTTTCTCACTTCCTCTCTCTCTGTCTCTCTCTGATCAAACTGGAAAATAACAATGATAATAATAATAAATAAAGTTAAATAAAATAATTCTTTAAAAAAAAACAGAAAAAACCATCTACCCAATAAATCCAGAGTGTTTAATCTTAACAGTTCTCTTAGTGGCCAGGCTGGTTAAACTACTGTAGTCACTTTAGGTTCACTGATTTCATCAGTCTCTGCCATTTCTCCGGTCTGATTACACCATCCTGCTCTCTCAAAGTATGCGTACATGGCACAATTTTTTTTTTTTTTAATTTGCTTCAAAGTGTGTGTACTTGCTGGAAATACAGGGAGAGAGAGACAGACAGAGAGACGAAGTGAGGAAGCGCATCCCTAGGGGGATGACCATGCTGCAATCCCTTCTCCTCCACGGATTTTGGGCATGCATACATACATCCAGCATATTTTTCGAGCCGCTGCTTCTAGGACTCAAAGTGCACATTATTAGAACACGTACCTTCATTCCTTCTTCCCAGCTAATCCAAAGGTCACCTCGTGTCAGGAAGCAAGCAACTGCATGTCTGGCTAAATGGTGAATCCAGCCTTCCTGCCGAAGCTGTGTCATGATGGCATCAATCCATGGGAAGCCTGTCCGGCCTTCTGCCCATTTGGCTAAAGCCTCAGGATTCTTATCCCAAGGAATCTGAACACAGATGGGGTTTCCTTCCATTTTATCAAAGCGTGGATTATTTGTTGCTGCTGTATAGAAAAATTCACGCCATAACAGTTGCCCGTAAAGAGAAAGAGGAGGGGAACTGTTTTTCTTCACCTACAATTAAAAAGCAAAGAAGTATTATCAGTAATTTTTAAAAAAATATTTTGAAAAATAAGTTATAATTTTAGATAATACCTTTTTGTAGAGATCTGTTAGTTTGAAGTAAAATAGTCGACATGACAAACAACCAAATCGGAGATAAGGGCTGAGTCCAGTAGGGCTTGCAAGCAGGGAATTTGAATTCATTCGAGGTCTTTCAAAATTTGCCACCCAAGCCTGAAAACACATGGAATTACATTAACTAACTGCCATATCAAGTTTTTTAGTTTTTTTTTTTTTTTTGCCAAAGGGTGCGTGCACTCTCCAGAGAGAGACAGAGAGAGAGAGAAGTCAAGAGAAAGTGAGAAGTCATCCCCCAGAGGGGATGTCCAAGCCACAATCCCCTCTCTTTCATTCTCCTCTTGGAATTTTGGGCATGAATACACATGTGGTTGGTGTGATTTTCAAGCAGCCAGGTACAGGACTCGAATCATGGGTGATCATGTGGGAGTTTAGTACCTTAAACACCAAACCACCTGCGGGCCCCTACCATATCAATTTTAAAAGTGTTCAAAATTTACATTTCTATTTTAAGTTATATAGCTCTTGGGGAATAAAATCTTGCTATCCCAGCTACAAATTACATGTTTTAATTAAAAAAAAAAAGGATAAAAAGTGCATTCTTGTTTTAGCCATCCTCATGCAGCTCATACACATATGAAATAAATTGTCTTCATGATACTAACACAAGGTTGAGTACCTCAAACTTATCTCTTTGACACTGAAGTAAAGGTGAAATAGAAGAATCTAGCCTAGCTTCGAAGTTATGGTCATCACGTACCAGCTCTCATGTAGGAAGATTAAGAGGTAGTATGGTAGTAGATAAAGGGGAGATAATCAGAAGATGGAAGGAAAAGGAAATTTAAATGAGAATTGTTATTTACTTATTTATGAGGTTTTTTTTTTTTTAATTGCTATAGGGTATGTGCGCTCACTGGAAGACAGAGACAGACAGAGAGACAGAGAGAGAGAAATCACCCTCCCTTCCCAGGGGTGGGGGCGCGGGGATGGCCATGCTGCAATCCCTTCTCCTCCATTCTCCTCTTGAGATTTTGGGCATGCACACACATGTGCCTGGCATGAATTTCAAGCCACCAGGCCCAGGACTTGAACCATGGTCAACCATGTGGGAATCCAACTCCTTAACCATCATGCCACCTGCTAGTCCCAAGAATTGCTAATTTTCAAACAATTGGGCTTGAGCTATTTTAACTATTTTCTTCAATCTTCCTCTTCCAATAGTCTATTTTTTTTGTTTTTAGAAGTAGTAAAATTTATTTTTTAAATGCCAGTTTGGAAACATGAGCATGGCTTTTTGATCTGCATTATCATACTTTTCTTTCCAAATGCCTTTCCAAACGTGTAAGTGCTTCAGTTTCTCCACCTGGCCACACTGCAGAGGATAAGCCATCTGTATCAAAACCTTAATTTAAAAAAAAAAGAGAGAGAGAGAAAAGAAAAAAAAAAGAGAGAAAAAATCATTCTTCTGAAACTAAAATAATTTTTATTTAACCACAATAATTGGGAGAACAAATTACTTTGCAAAAAAATTACCGGAGTAGCATAAAAATAGAGTGCTCAGACAGACTCTCACCTATAGAGGATATTGAGAACATAGACATAGTCTCTACTCGTTAGGACATGCATCTTAAGCTGGTAACAGCAGATCACATGCTTATTGAACATAAATAATAGGTAGATTTAAAATTTGACAGTTCAAGTCTCCCCCCTTTCTTTTCCTCCTAATGCAAAATATTTTAGGTAGAAAAGTTAGAAGTGAAATTTCCTGAGTGACTTATGATTTATTAACTCTTAAGCTCCACATTTATTATAGTTTACACCCACCTAGTTCTTCCAGTGAGGGGACTCCAAATTTTTCATCATGGTCATCAGACAGAGGAGTTGTGCACTTTTCTATGACTTCAGAAGTAATAGTCTCTACTGGTATCTCTAACGGTTCCATTTTGCTGATGAGAGTCTGGAATCTTTTGTAAGTTAGAGGTGGTTGTCCACCATTGAGTTCTATGATCCTGTTATAAGAATTAGTAAAATATAGTTATTATTATAAAAAAAGACAATATATTTTCATTGATAAGCTCCAAAAAGACAAAATCAGAGAATAAAATTAATCAACTAAGACTTCCATGAGAGAGGCCCTCAGGTGGCATGGTGGCTAAGGGGCTGAACTCCCGCATGGCTCATTGCGGTTTGAATCCTGTACCTGGTAGCTTGAAAATGACAACAGACAATGTGTAATTGTATGCTCAAAATCCTGGGAGGAGAATGGAGGCAAGGGGACTGAAGTATGGCCACCCCTCTGTGGGATGACTTCTCACCTTCTCTTTCTCTGTCTGGCAAGCACACATGTCCTATGACAAAAGCAATCAATCAATCAATCAATCAATCCTTCTAGAAGAATATTAGTTTTTTTTAGGCAGGGCTTTGTTATGCTGCCCTGGCCAGCCTTAAGCTCACAAACCTCTTGTCTTAGTCTCCCTAGTTGCTGGGATAAATTATAGGCACTGGCCACCGAGTGTATCTTTTTAGGCTGGACTGGTTATTGAATTTAGGCCTGCCATGTGGTGCCACCATGGCTAGGTTGAACTTTATCATTTTACAGGTGCAGAAACTAAAGCCTACCAGGAGAGCTAAGTAAATCACTCCAGGTCACATAACTGACAAATAGGGGAAAAAAGTTTTCTTAGTCCAAATATAGTGTATTTTTCATTAAGCCATGTATAATTATGTATCACCAAAAGTAATCACCAAAAAGCTACCCCCTTCCACTTTAAATAAATGTTGCTTTGGTGCAATATTTTAAGTATATACATATGGTCACAATAAACTGTGTTAACCATAATGATACTATTGAGGACTTTGTTAAATAACAGTAACAAAATGAAAAACTTAGAAAAAAATTTTCTTTCCTTTTTTAGAGAGATTTTAAAAAAATAATTATTGATTTAATTTTATTTATTCATTCATTTATTTTATTTTGACCAGAGAGAGATACACACAGAGAGAGAGGGAAAGTGAAAGCAAGCTACCAGGTCCGGTATTCGAACCATGGTCAGCCATGTGGGAGTGTCCAGCGCCTTAACCACCATGCCACCTGCTGGTCCCTTAGAGAGATTTTTGCTATATGGCACATGAGCTGTCCAGAGAGACAGAGAAAGAGAAAATGAGAAATCACCCCTGGGGGGATAACCAGCTATGCCATAATCCCTTCTCTTCTATCCTCCTACGATATTGGGTATGCATGCACATGCACCCAGTGTGAGTTTCAAACTGTTGGGTCTAGGACTGGCCATGTGGGTATCTATCACTTTAACCACTACGCGACCTGCTGGCCACAAAAAAAATTTTTTTTCTGTATATTACATTTTAATATGATGTATTACATACTGTAAAAATTCACACTCAATCCAGTAAAAACTGTGTGGGGCCAGTGGATGGCACAGTGGCTGTGTTGCTGGACTTTCACATGGCTGACTGCAGTTCAAGTCCTGGACTCAGTGGCTTGAAACTCATGCCAGACGCGTGTGCATACGTGTCCAAGATCCCAGGAGAATGGAAGAGAAGGGACTGCTGCATGGCCATCTCTCCCTGGAGGGGAGGTGGTTTCTCACTTTCTCTGTACCCTGCCTACACACACTCTAAGCATATGTGCCCTAAAGCAAAAAGGAAACCTAAAAGTTAATTGTGTGCATATGATACTAGTTTCTCACTTAGAAGCAACTGCTCTTATCTTGTTTTGCCTCCACCTTACTATTAGCTCCCTAAATAAACAAACGGGTAAATGACAAGGCAAGTCTATCAGAGGATATATGGCTTCTAGTTTAATATCAGGTAAGGTTCTTGTCTGAGTAAAATCGTAATTTTTCAATATACTTGGAAGCATGGAATAAAATTAACTGGTTTGTCATATTACTTATAGAATTTATTTTTAGCTATTGACAAATTTTATGAGAAATGCAAAAAGTAAAAATAATTTAAAAAGTACATAAGTTATAAAATCTCAGTACTTGTACTGCCAAACAAAACTAAAAGTTTTATTAATAAATTAACAAATCTTGGGACCAGCAGAATGGCATAATGGTTACATTGCTGGACTCTCACGTAGTCGACTGCAGTTCAAGTCCTGGACCCAGCAGCTTAAAACTCACGCTGGGCGTGTGTGTGTGTGTGTGATGTGGGGAGTGAGGGAGAGGGGAGGGTCAGGGGCGGAGGGGGGGCACTTATTTCTCAGCAGTTAGAACTTGTCTATGTACCCAGTAACAATGAACTGTACACTAAAAAATAGTTACAGGCAAATATTGTATTATGTGTATTTTCTCAAATTAAAAAAAATGAAAAGAAAACTTACTTGTCTAGGTCATATAACGTATGTGAAATCCGTACAATGACTTCTACTCCAGCTTCAGTAGCCAGTTTCTTAATGGCTGCATCTCGTTCCTTTCCAAAGGGCTCAGAATCATACTCTATTGAAAGTTTAGTAATGTTCCATTCCTAAGCAACAGAAAGAAGCAATAATGTATACCAATTTTAGTGATCATTTTTTCCATCATAACAAGTAAAAAAACTCAAAATCTACATATGAAGGAATTATATATAAATCAAACTTAAAATAAGCAGAAAAAAATACGTATTTATCAATTCAAAAATACATGTAATAAATGTATACTCACTAGATTTATTAATACAAGTAATAAATGTATACTCACTAGATTTCAGGCATTGTGTTGGACACTAGACAATCTAGCAATATGCTTAAAATCAGCTTTTACACTCAATGTGTTAGTATAGCATTTTGTTTCTTCAGATTATTTAACTTTTTAAAATTTTTTTTTGGGGGGGAAGGTTTTTGCTATAGGGCGCATGCACTCGCCAGAAAGAGACAGAGTGACAGAAAGCAAGAAATCACCCCTCAGCGGGGATGGCCACGGCACAGTCTCTTTTCCTCCTTTCTCCTCTCGGGATCTTGGGCACGCATGCACACGCACCTGGCTTGAGTTTAAGCCACCAGGTCCGGGACTTGAACCGCGGTCGACTTATGTGGGAGTCCAGCGACATAGCCTTTATACTAAATGCTGGTCCCACTTATGTTTGATCCTCAAAACAAAACCCCTCAGAGTTCGGCACTCTGGTTGGTACTTCTACTCTGAAAACAAGGTTATTTTTAAAATGTAGGGTTATTTAAAAAATGCAGGCCTTGTCTAAGTTCACAAAGAGCCAGAACATATGAACTTATGTTTGCTCATTCTAAGAACTGGCCTTTAACAAATCTTTAATAGTTGCTATGGTATAGGTGGTCTTGCCAAGGTACTTTGTGTGGATATACATATACTTTTGTTCTGATTACTAAATATTGTTAACTGTGGAAAATCTGGAAAAAGTACCAAAAGCAGCTATTTACAGAGTGTCAGGTACTATATTTATAAATTCCATACATGTCCTCACAGTGATTTTAAATGAGGAGAATGTGACTTAAGAGAATTAAGTGACTTTCTCAAGGAGATAGTAAAGATCTTTATTTTTAACATCTGCCACGGGGTTCATGCACTGGTCAGAGTGAGACAGAACGAGAAAGAAAGGGAGAAAGCACTTCCCTAATGGGGCACGGTCACTCAGCAAGCCCTCCTACATTATCCATCCTGTCGGGATTCTGAGCATGCTGCCATGTGATTCGAATCACAGTAGGCCCTATGGGACCTGGCCTTCTAAGTGCAGCACTTATAACACTGTTTTGGGAGAGCCAGCAGATGGTATAGTGGTTATGTCGCTGGACTTTCACATGACTAACTGCAGTTCAATTCCTGGACCTGGTGCCTTTAAACTCACTCTGGG
The DNA here is from genome assembly GCF_000334495.1 of Tupaia belangeri chinensis. NCBI lineage: Eukaryota > Metazoa > Chordata > Mammalia > Scandentia > Tupaiidae > Tupaia > Tupaia belangeri. Next base: position 4,587,064 of record NW_006208084.1, on the reverse strand, counting down.
CACATGTACGTGCGTGCCCAAGATCCCGAGAAGAAAATAAAAAGAAGGCATTGAAGCACGGCCATCCCCATGGGAGGTGATTTCTCACTTTCCGTCCCCTTTTACTGTCTGTCTCTCTCTCTAGTGAATGAACACGCCCTAAGGCAAAACAACAACAAAACAAAAAACAAACAAAACTCTAAAAAAATCCCACTGTGCTAAGGAGTCAGCTTTGTTTCTTCATGTTTTTAAAGTGTCTTTTATTATGGGCATATTGTTGGTTCTTCTGTTTTTAAAATCCAGTCCTGTGATCTTTAAATTAAGAGTTTAAATTACATCATTTACACTCCCTGTTATTATTGATACACTTAGGTTTAAATGAACTGTCTTGTTACATGTTTTCTTTTTTCCTATCTTTTCTGTTCTGTTACCTCTACCTGCCTTTATTTGAATGAGTCACATATTGTTAGTATTCCATTTTAAACTCCTCTATTAACTTTTTAGTGATAGCTCACTGTGCTATTTTATATTATAAGCATTCTTATAACAGCCTGATTTCAAATACGTAACTAATAAATAATGTAAGAACGTGACATATACTTTTAATTTTTTAATTTATTTATTGGCTAAAAGGTACATGTGTTCACTGAAGAGAGAGAGAGACAGAAAGCACCTCCCCCATGGGGGATGGTCATGCTGCAATCCCCTCTCCTCCATTTCTCCTTTTGGGATTTTGAACATGCATGTACATGAGCGCGGCATATTTTTCAAGCCACCAGGTCCAACAGCAGTTGGCCATGTTGGATCCAGTGCCTTAACCACCATGCCACCTACAGACCTGTTTCTTCATTTCTAATACTGTATGTCTAATTCTAGAATTTCTATTTGTTTCCTTATTTTTTTTTTAAGAGAGATTTTTGCTATAGGGCATGTGTGCTCGTGGGAGAGACAGACAGAAAAACAGAAAGTAAGAAATCAACCCTAGAAACATGGATGCTGCAATCCCTTCTCCTCCAGTCTCCTCTCAGGATTTTGGGTATGCATGCATAGGCACTTGGTGTGAGTTTTAAGCTGCTAGGTCTGGGACTCAAACTGTGGTTGACTACGTGGAAGTCCAGAGACATAACCATTACATCATCTGCTGGTCCCAGTTCTCTTTTTTTTGTAAATTGCCTGAGGGTGTGCGCATTCACTTGAGACAAACAGAAAGACAGATAGGAAGAGAGAATAGTCTAATGAGGCATGATCATCCCACAACTCCTCCATTTCTCCATCCTTTGGAATTTTGGGCAACACATATGCACGTGGTGTGTTTTTGAAGACACCAGGACCAAGGGACCAGTAGATGGCATAATGGTTACGTTGCTGGACTACCACATAGTTGCCCATGGTTGGAGTTCTGGACCAGTGGCTTAAAACTCATACTGGGTGTGTATGCATGCCCAAAATCCTGAGAGGAGAATGAAGAAGAGATTGCAGTGTGACCATCTACCTGGGGGGTGATGTCTTGCTCTGTCTTTCTGTCTGTCTCTCTGGCAAGCACATGCGACCTATAGCAAAAATCTCTCAAGAAACAAAAAGAGCATTAAAATAACTTAAGATCTACTTCATGGGCATGGTGGCATACACCCTATGGCAAAAAACTATGGCGGCTGGAGGATTGCAGCGTCGAGTCCATCTTTCTCTCTCTCTCTCAATGTGCACAATTTTGGGGTGTGGTGGTGCCCGTCCTCTGGCAAAAACCTATGGAGGCTGGAGGATTATGGCATGAAGACACCAGGACCAGGACTGGAATCACAGTAGGCCATATGGAATCTGGTTACCTAGACACTAGGCTATGGAGCCAGTGTTGGTTCTTCTCTCTTTTTTTAAAAGAATTATTTTAACTTCAATCATTATTATTTTTTTAATTTGACTGGAGAGTGACAGAGAGAGGGCAAAGTGAGAAAGCAAACTGCCAGGTCTGGGACTTGAACCACAGTCAGTCATGTAGGAGTCCAGTGTCTTTAAATACCACACCACTTGCTGGCCCCAGTCTTGGTTCTTTTTAAGAGTTTCCATTTCTGTACTAAAATTCCCATCTATTCACTTCTTTACTTTTTGGTGAGATCCTTTAACATCCATGGCATAATTATTGTACAATCTTTGATTCTGACACCTGAGTCAGCTGCAGGCCTATGTCTACTGACTTATTTTTTAACTTGACTGTAAGCCATTTTTTCCTACTTTATGTGTCTTAGAATTTTTCATTGTATGCCAGATACTGATATAAAAGTCTAGAGATAAAACAAATAATATCTACCTCTAGAAAAATGCAGCCCTTTGCTCTGCCTGGCCCTGGCTGCTAGGATGGAAAGTAGAGTTAATGCAGTCTATCACCGTTGGGTTTGGGTTTTGCTGCCATGTTACTTAAACTCCATTCATCACTGGGGTCAAATATTTTGAGAATAAGATCCAGGTTTCCTTGCAACAGGGCTGGGGATCTGGGAACTGGTAAGATTCTTTGTTTCATAGCCAAGTCAGTCTATTTACAAACTGTAAGACATCTCTCTCTACTTTGCTGTTCAGCTGTGGGCCTTGTGGTACTAGGGAACTGTGGTTCTTTGCTTTCCAGCCCTATCCTCTACTTTTGCAACTCTAGAGACATCTTTCCACCCTGTTGCCCCACCTCCGTTTTCAGGGCTGCTACTCTGGCACTAAGTGAATGCTTTCAAAAGGGAATTCTCTTTAGCTGGTCTACCCTTTCTCAGCCTTTGGGATACTGCCACTGTACACTCCATGAAGACAGTGTAAGAAAGAACTGGAATTGAGGTAAACTTGCATTGTGACTGGGGCTCCTTGGAATTCTAATCTATCATTGTAGCCCACTCAAATCTTTTAGAAATTTTCATTCAGAACTGTCATAAGTGGTAATTCAAAACTTGTTAAAATTTCAACTAGGTTTTTTTTTTTTTGTTGTTCTCAACTATGGTGGGTTCCCTTCTTTTTGTTGTGTACCTGGGATGCAGTCATTAGTCTTCTTTCCTATGAAAAGTGCTCCCATTTTGGGTATGAAGTTAATTTTTGTTCTGTCTCTCCACTATCTGATAGGTTAAAACAAAACATATTATTTTGTAGTCTATTACATTTCTCCCTCTCTCTCTCTTTTTAAGAGATTTTAGCTATAGGGTATCTGTGGTCACCAGAGAGGCAGAGACAGAGAGACAGAAAGTGAAAAATCACTCCCCAGAAGGGATGGCCATGCTACAATCCCTTCTTTTCCATTCTCCTCTCGGGATTTTGGGCATGCATGAACACACACCGGCCTGAGTTTCAAGCTGCTGGGTCGTGAACCATGGTCGATCATGTAGGAGGCTGGTGCCTTAACCGCGACATCACCTGCTGGCCCCTTTCTCATTGTTAAGATGGGAAATGGCCTATTCTGACATTTTATTTTTAACCAGAGGTAAAGTTGGTGTTTTTTGTTAGTTTGTTTAAGGTAGTATGTGGTTATCTTTGAATTTCAGTACTTGAATATAACAGTAAGATTGCAGGTAGTACTAAAATAGTTTCAATTGAGTAAGTAGATATTCGTTTTGCAATTATTATTATTTTTTAATTTGGCATAAGGTGTGTGGACTCACCAGAGACAGAGACAGGAGAGAGAAAATGAGAAAACACCTCCCAGAGGGTATGGCCACTATAAACCCTTCTCTTCCATTCCTCTCTGGGGATTCTAGACTTGCATGCACATGTGCCCCACGTGTTTTTCAAGTCACCAGGTCAGGAACTAGAACCACACATCTGGCCATGTGGAATCTACCTTCCTTAACCAATACACCATTAGCTGGCTATACTTTGCAATTTTAAGCACTAAAATTTGTATCCATTTCTGTGTAACACAATTAATTGCTAACCATTTAGAAAGGATAATATTAATAACTAAATTGACAAAGTTCTTAAATAGTGATAATATCATGGAAATAATTAAGAATGTAAAATTTGGACCAGCAGATGGCATAATGATTATACTGCTGGATTCCCACGTAGTCGACCATGGTTCAAGTCCCAGACCTGGCAGTTTGAACTCACACTGGGCACATGTACATGTGTGCCCCAAATCCCAAGAAGAGAATGGAGGAAAAGGGATTGCATTGTGGCCATCCATCTGGGGGGGGGGTGATTTTTTGCTTTCTGTCTCTTGTAGCACACACCCTACAGCAAAAATCTCTCTCAAAAAAAAGCAAAACAAAACAAAAAAAAAAAAGAAATGTAAAATTTGACAGAAAAACTAAAAATTACAAATCACAAACTTTATAAGTATCTACTTTTAGATTGACAGTAAACCAAGTAGTAAATTATATAAAAAATATTATACTACCATACAAAATAGTCCAAATATAAAGGTGAAACCTTAAAAATTTCTATTCATCCTTTACTTTTTTTTTTTTTTTTTGAGAGTTTTTGCTATAGGGCGCGTGCGCTTGCCAGACAGAGAGAGAGAGACAGAGAGACAGAAAGCGAGAAATCACCCCCCAGGGGGGATGGTCACACTGCAATCCCTTCTCCTCCATTCTCCTCTCGGGATCTTGGGCACACACGCACACGCGCTCGGCGTGAGTTTTAAGCCACCGGGGCCGGGAGGTGAACTGCGGTCCACTACGTGGGAGTTCAGCGACATAGCCATTACGCTAACTGCTGGTTCCCTCATCCTTTACTTTTTTCATAGATCTAGACTCAGAGTCTAAAATGCTACTTACATAGTGAAGATTTCTAAATTTAGTCTAGACTTCTGCCCTGAACACTAGACTTGAACACTTCCTCAGGATGTTCAGTAAGATGCCTAAAAGGCTTCTAAAATGTTAAGATGTAAAAAAACCCAAATTTTTCTTTAAACTTGTTCCTCCCTAATGGCAAGCCATCCTGCATCCATCCAGGCAAAAAAACAAGCAGTCATCCTTAATTGTCACATACTATACGTAAGCAAACCTTACAGCAGCTATTTAAAAAATATGTCCAGAATCTGACCACATCAACACCTCTGCTACTATCCTTAGTCCGAGTCTCCATCATTTTGTTCCTAAATAACTGCCCATCTCATAACTCATCTGCTTTTGCTTTTTCAACACCTTCACACACTCCTGTTTTCCATAAACAGCCAGAGTGATGTTCTTAAAACATGAGTGAAGGAACCAGCTGATGGCAAAATGGTTACATCACTGGACTCCTACATAGTCGACTGTGGTTTAAGTCCTGGACCCAGTGGCTTAAACTCATACCACGTGCATGTACATGTGAGCCCAAAATCCCAAGAGGAGAATGGAGAGGAACTGCGGGGTGGCCATCCCTTTTGGGTGCGGGGGTGGGGGTGATTTCTTGCTTTCTGTTCTTCCAGTGAGAGTTCGTGCCCTATAGCAAAAATCTAAACAACAACAACAAAGAGTGAAATAATCCCATTTCATTTGGAATAAAAGCCAAAGTCCCTAACATGGTCCCTAAAATCTTTAACTGTCTCTTCTTTCCACTCGCTGTGTTCTTCACTGGCCTTTTTGCCATTCCTAAACTAATCATGCATACTCTACTGCAATTCCTTCTGCCTTTAGTACTCCTATTTCTCATGTTGCAGTTATTGGGTTGTTGGGAAAGACATGACGCATTTTTGCATAGAAAAACACAGAAAAATAGGTTGTGACTTTGGCTTAAAATGACTATTACTTCTCGGGGGACCAGCAGGTGGTGTGGTGGTTAAGGTAGTGGACACTCCCACATGGTCGACCACAGTTTGAGTCCCAGACCTGGTGGCTTGCATTCTCACTTTCTCTCTCTTTCTCTTTCTCTCTCTCTGTGTGTGTGGTCATATTAAAATAAAATGAACAAATTTTAGAAAATGACTATTAAGTCTAAAAATTCTATCCAGTTCTTTTGTTGGTTTCAGCTGGGTCTGCTACACTCAGCTGGCACCTTGGCTGAAGCTGAACAGTCTAAATGTTCTTAGCCACATCCCAGACCTTGATGCTGGCTGCTGACTGGCCCACTTTCTCTATGTGGTCTCCCATAATTCAATATTCTTGCCCGGACTTCCTTATGTGGTAGAGAGAGCATGGTAAGAGGGGAAAGATAGAAGGTGTAATATTGCTTGGGGCCTAGGATTTGAAATTCACAAAATGCCTTCTTTGACATTTGGCCAAAACAAGTTATAAGGCCAACCCACACTCAAGCGGGTAGAAAAATAAACTCTACCTTTTTATGGAAAAAGCTGCAAAATATTCACACCCCAGATATCTGTATTTAGTCAAAAGTCTCATTATTGGGAGGACTGCTCTGATTTAATACGGAGTAACTATCCGTCACTCTGACACTTACTGCCCCACTTTGCTCTTCTCTACAGCATGCATTTTCTCCTGATCTTGCATATTTGCTTATTTATCTGTCTCCTTCCTACTATAGTACAAGCTCTGTGAGGGTAGGGACGTTTTCTGCTTGTTTCGCTCTTCTCCAGCACCATGAACAAACCTTGCACAGAGCAGGCCTCAATCAGTATCCTTCCTACTATAGTACAAGCTCTGTGAGGGTAGGGACGTTTTCTGCTTGTTTCGCTCTTCTCCAGCACCATGAGCAGACCTTGCACAGAGCAGGCCCTCAATCAGTCTCCTTCCTACTATAGTACAAGCTCTGTGAAGGTAGGGACGTTTTCTGCTTGTTTCGCTCTTCTCCAGCACCATGAGCAGACCTTGCACAGAGCAGCCCTCAATCAGTCTCCTTCCTACTATAGTATAAGCTCTGTGAGGGTAGGAACGTTTTCTGCTTGTTTCGCTCTTCTCCAGCACCATGAGCAAACCTTGCACAGAGCAGGCCCTCAATCAGTCTCCTTCCTACTATAGTACAAGCTCTGTGAAGGTAGGGACGTTTTCTGCTTGTTTCGCTCTATCTCCAGCACCATGAACAAACCTTGCACAGAGCAGGCCCTCAATCAGTATCTGCTGAATGAATTCTACTGAGCATGTGCCATCAAATAAAGCAAGATTCAAAATGACCCAAAAAGCATAGTACAAATTCTACTGTGGAAACGTTAGCAGCTTTATGCGTTCTTTTATTTATTCTGTGATTTTGAACAAGTCATTTTGTTTTGCTTCAGTGTGTCCATATATAAAAACTTCAGCCACATGTTTTTATGTTTTAGATATAAGGAGAAATTTTTAAAAATTAAGAATATATATTCATTATGTACCTATTCTCAAAAATCAATACCTTAAATGTATCATTAAACATTTATTCAGGTCCTAAAATATGTATGGTCTAGATACTTTACCAGTCTGGTACCAGAGGTGGAAGAGGCAGAACTTAACTGTGTAGTAACAGTAATTTACATAACATAGCTATGGCTACAGTGTCATCTACGCTTTATCTAGCCTTTGTCTAGCTTTTTTGTCTAGTCTTATCCTTAGCTTCTTTTATCATTTCTTCGGTAAAGAGCTATCCTGTCAGTCTATATTAAGTCATAACTTAAATGAGAAAAAATTTAAGTAGAAAAATAACAAAAAACAATAGCTTATTAAACATGTATGTGTGTACACATAATTCTATCGCTACTCAATATAAACAGAAAAAAAATGAGTGAATGCTGCAGAGGTAAGATGCATAGCAGAGGAGACATCAGTTCTAGGGCCAGCATCACCTATCCCAGTAAATTAAAGTTTTTAGGTCTAAACCAGCTTTATCTCTAATGTGGAAAATAGGATTAATTACCTATCAAAATTTCTCACTATAGGGCCAGCCTGTGGTGTGATGAAGGTGGCTGGGTCCCACAGGCTGACTACATGGTTTGAGTTCCAGACCTAGTGGCTTGAAAACCACATTAGGTGCGTGCGCGTATATACCCCAAATCCTAAGAGGAGAATAAAGAAGAAACTGCAGTGTGACCATTCCTCACGGTGTGTACTTTATCACTTTTTTTTCTCTCTTTCTCTGTTGCTCTCCAGTGAGCAACCGGATTAAAAAAAAAGAAAAACCCTGGAATTTGGTATTGTTGATATATATCAATTGTTACAACCTTATGACCAAGAAAGTCCTCTTCTAAGAATTATCCCACAAACACACTGGCACATGTGAGCAAAAATATGTGGAAAAACATGTAGAGGGGCATTATTTGTATTGGCAAAAGGTATGTGGAAAAATAGCTAAATGTTTAGTAAAAGCTAGTTAAAGAAATGATAGCATATCTACACAGCAAAATACTACGTAGTCATTTAAAAGACTTAAGAAATAATATGAACAATCTCTCTCCCTCCCTCCCACCCTCCATCTCTCTCTCTCTCTCTCTCTCTTTATAACAGAGGTTTTTGCTATAGGGCTCATGCACTTGCCAGAAAGACAGAGAGAGAAAGTGAGAAATCACCCCCAGGGGGACGGTCACACCACAATCCCTTCTCCATTCTTTTCTCAAGATCTTGGGCACACACACACACACACACGTGCCCGGTAAGTTTAAGCTGTGATCGACGACATGGGTGTCCAGTGATGTAACCATTACTCCATCTGCAATCTCTAAAATACATGGTTACATGAATGAAGCATGGTATATATACAGTGGTTTTTTTTTTTTTTTTTTTTTTTTTAGAGTTTTGCTATAGGGCATGTGTGCTCAATGGAGAGACAGAGAGAGACAGAAAGTGAGAAATCACTGCTCCTGCTGAGAACGGCCATGCCGCAATCCTTTCTCCTCTATTTTCCTCTGAGGATCTTGGGCACACATGCACTCACGCCCAAAGTGAGTTTCACGCCTGCAGATCTAGGACTTGAACCACAGTCAGCTGTAGGAGAGTCCAGTGACGTAACTATTACACCAAATACTAGTCTCTATACAGTGTATTCTAATCTTGGTTTCTTCTCTCCTACCCCCAGAGGGCGCATGTAGATGACAGGCAGAGACAGAGAGATAGAGAGTGAAAGTACCACCCAACAAGGCCTGGTCACACTGCAATCCTTTCTCTTCCAATTCTCCATCCTAGGCACACAGATGCCAACTAGCATAGATGCTGCTGGTGCTGAGATTCAAACCCTGGTTGGCTATGTGTGATCTGGCTTCCTCGCTACAGTTCTTACCACTGTGCTACAGGGTCAGCCCCTTATCTTAAAAAGGGAACAGTAACACACACAGACAGACACATATACACAAATATATATAAATTTTTGTTTACATAAAGAATATTCCTAAATGGAAATACAAAAAAATTAGTGGTAGTTGCTTCAGAAAAACTGCAGTTTAAGGTAGAAAAAAGATGTAAACTTTTTATTGTAAACTGCTTTTTCTATCTTCTGATTTTCCATGTATAGCTTTTTCATTAAACAAAGAAATACAAAATTCTTATTTAAAATACTTATATTCCCCACACTTTAAATTAGCCAAAATGCCTTATTTACCAAATATGCTATCTTCTCTGACAAAAGGTTCTATTATTTTATGCAGATATTTATAAATTACCTTGAAAAGCCTGGGGAACACATCTGCTGGTTGTCCACGAATCACAAACAGGCGAGAGTTTAATTTTCGAAGATTGGCATCGAGATCCTCAAGACACTGAAGCAAAAATCTAGAGAGAAAAATACATTAAAATTCTTAAAAATATAAAGTCATGTGTCACTTAATGATATATTCTGAGAAATGTGTTATTGAGCAACTTCGTAGTTGTGGGAACATCAACGTGTACTTATACAAACCTAGATGTTATTGCCTACAGTCAGGTTATATGGTATAATCTTATGGGACCACCGCTGTGTACACGGTCTGTCACTGACCAAAACACCATTATGCAGCACATGGCTATGGTTAGAAAACACGAAGTACTGCAAAGTCATATTACTTTAAGAGTTGGAGTGCTAACCCACCATCTTAGTAACTAACTAGTATATAAATTACTATTTCCAGGAACCATATTTATAATTTGTTTTAAAATTACAGTACAAGTTTCCCAGGATTTTATTTTATATTTTTTTTAGGCTTTTGCCATAGGGTGTGTGCTCTTCTCAGAGAGAAACAAAAACAGAGAGAGAGAAAGTGAGAAATCATCCCTCAAGGGGGATGGCCACGCCACAATCCCTTCTCCACCAGTATGCTCTTGGAATTTTGGGCATACACACGTGCACCTGGCATGATGTTCAAGCAGCGAGGTCTGGGACTGGAATAGCTGTCCGCCGTGTGAGAGTCCAGTGCCTTAATCACCATGCCACCTGCTGGCTCTCCCAGTAGTTTAATAAAGTCCTAAGCTGAACTAGTTTAATTAAATAAAAGTGTTAGCAAAAATTTATGAACATAACAATTATGTTAAAAAAATATCAAAGCAGGAGCTGGCAGGTGGCATGACTGTTAAGGCGCTGTACTCTCACATGACTGCAGTTAGGGTCCTGGTCCTGGCAGCTTGTTTCCTCACTTTCTCTTTCTCTCTCTCTTCTCTGTCTCTCCCTGGTCGAACTAAAAATAATAATGAATAAAATAAAATAAAAAGTAAATATAAAAGCAATCAAATCAAATCACTTGATCCCATTGTCTAAACTTCATGAAACAAAAATTTTTCTGCATAAAGATGACTTCTTATATAGAAATTGCTCCTTGAAAAATCCCCAATACCTTCTATAAGGGGGGGGGGAAAGGACAAGCCTATTTACTGACTCTGAACAAGTAAGTAATCAAAGAATATAAGTACTTTACTAAGATCTATTGTAATCATCTAAGAGAAGAGCTATAAGGCCCATTTTCACATTCTTAATCTTATAAAAGAAAAATAAATAATAAATGGATGGTAAATTAACTCTCTAAAAGTAGAGAATACCAGAGTTTTGTTTTGTTTTTTAAATGGTTTCTGTGGGACTATAGACCTGTTCATTGAAATAACAGCAACAGGGGCCAGCAGGAGGTGTAGTGATTAAGGCACTGAACTCCCTTGTGGCCAACCATGTTTCGAATCCTAGACCTGAAGGCTTGAAACTCATGCCAGGCACGTTTGCATGCATGACCAAAATCCCAGGAGGAGAACGAAGAAGGGATTGTGGCATGGCCATTCCCCTTAAGGGCGGTGATTTCACGCTTTCTGTCACTCTCTCTCTCTCTCTCTCCAATGAGTGCATATGCCCTCTAGCAAAAATCTCTTTCAAAAAAAATAATAATAAGGCTTACATATATTAGATATTTAGGATAATTCTGGGACAGTACAAAAAGACTGCTTATTACTTATGAAAAAATGGAGTGTTCAGTAAGAGCAAATCTGAGAGAAATGTGTTACTCGTGGAAGGTTCAATTTCATTTTATTGTTGTTTGCCTTTAAAAAATTTGCTAGAGGGTGTATGCCCCTGTTGGAGAGAGACAGAAAAAGTGCCCCCACCAGGGTGATGGCCACACTACAACCCCTTCCCCCTTTTCCTCTCTGGATTTTGGGCATGCATGCACATGTACCCAGCATGTTTTTTCAAGCACTGGGTCTGGGACTCAAACTATGCCATCAGCCAGGTGGGATGTGGCTGCCTTAACCACCATGCTACAGACTGGTGCTCAACCTCATTATTTGTTTCATGTTAATTTTCATCTCGATTCAATTATTCTAGCCAGACATGTCTTATTTCTCCTATTTTGCTGCCTTTATGTTTCTGCTCTGAAGTTAAATATTTGCCGGCCTTTTCCACAGTCCATGTGCTCTTTGAGAATAGTGATTAAGTCTTACTTATGAGAAGAAGTGGTTAAGAGGCAGGCAAAGGCCTATTCCAGAACTACACTATCCAACATGGCAAACAGAAACCACAGGTAATTGAATTTAAATTGATTGAAATTTAAAATGCAGTCCCTCAATCCCACTTGCCATATTTCAAGTCTTCAACAATCTTATATTTACATTTCATCACATCCCCTCTCTCTTTTTTTTTTTTTTGAGAGCTTTTTGCCTGTGCTTGCCAAAGAGAGAGACAGAGAGACAGAAAGCAAGAAATCATCCCCCCCCCCCCCGGCAGAAACCGAGAAGCCCCCCCCCCCCCCCAGGGAGGAATGGCCACTGCACTCCCTGCTCCTCCATTCTCCTCTCAAGATCTCGGACACACACACACACACACATGCACCCGGCGTGAGTTTAAGCCACCAGGTCTGGGACTTGAACTGCGGTCGACTACATGGGAATCCAGTGACATAGACATTATGCCAACTGCTGGTCCCCATCACACCCCCTTTCTACTGTGGTTTAAAGTCACCCTCTTTTTTTTAAAAAAAAAGTATTTATTTTACATTCATTCACTGTGTATCACTGCAGCATACAAAAACTTTTTTCATCCAATTTCTCTCCTCTACTGTGTTTTGCAATGCGGTACCCAAAGAAACAGATTTGAGTTCAGATTTATGAAGAGGAGTTTCTCCTTTTGTGCAGCAGGTTATTCATATGTTCAGCTACTGTGCAAGGCACTCAGTGTGGAAGCTGAGAAGCAAAGTGAGAAAGTAAGGTAAAAGAAAAGAAAACAAAGGGAAATAAAATTAAAAAGAAAAAAAGGAGGAAAAAATTTTTTTGAAAAAAGCGAAAAATTTTATGAAAGAAAAAACCCACAGCGAGTGCACTGTGCAAAAGGGGCAGGACCCAGCTCAAATGTAGATGGATTCTGAAATTAAGGAGAGGTCAGAGGCAAGAGATAGTACTTAAAAATTAGAAAAAATTTAAAGAGAGAGACAGAGAAAAGACAGAGACTGCCCTACCTTTCTATTTAGGTGTTTGGTTCTGGAAGGAGAGATTTGGAGCATGGGTCTTCATCTACCCTGTCTAGGTGTTTGGATCTGGAAGCAATTCACCCTCTTAACACCTGAATCCAACCCCTATACAGCACTGCCAATGTACAAATATGATGGGGGGGAAAACTGTTGATAGATGCACAGTAGCACAAAACATCAGTATTTCCTAAGATTATCCGCAACTATGAATAATTTACTACGTCTGGTGATAAATTTTTATTGGGAAGCATCTAGTTTTATGTATATTTTTGGCAAAAAGAGTTTTTAGGTAGAACAAAGATCAAAAAGTCTTTAGATAAAAAAATTGAGAACTGTAATGAACTAGCAATTTAGCTTTTCTTAAATTGAAATGGCACAAAACTAAGATGTTCTGGAGTGATGGATAATCGAAGGCAAAAATAATCCCCAAATCTCTGTTGTACCATTAGTTTCTGCATCTTTACCAGACCTAAGAGTTCTCCATACTTAACTTTTTGGTATAAATGTTTCCATGTGATACAAGAGATCAATGATGAACAATAAGGCGAAGGAAGGAAAAAAAAAAAACAAAAGGACACAATTAATTCATAGAATAAACAATTACATCAGAGTTAATAATTGGCCTTTTATTTTTCTCTTTTTTGTTCACAGGCTGAATAAGCATACTTAATGCTTTCAATAAACAATGAACAAATGTACAGAATGACATGGACTGAGGTAATGTGTTATAATGGAAAAGGTTTTGTAGCCTAAGAATCGATTTTGTTTTGGTACATTATGAAACAAAGGAATCAAAGCTATATTTAAGTATGATGTTTTTCTTCCATCTTATATTTTTGTCTCATAGATGTTAAAATTTTCATTTCTGATTTCACATAAAATTACAGGCAGCTGACTCTTTGAGGTACTTTAAAATCACTCTAGGTACTTTGTACTTAAGTACACATATTTCAAGTAGGAATGACCTGTGAAGGAAAAAAGAGAAGGATGGAGTAGAACATGCTGTGATGCTCTTTTGTTATAAGACTTTTGCAATGTGACTTTGAAAATGATATGCATATATTACTTTGATAAGGTAAAATTTAAATCACATGTATCTACTTATATTTACATATGCATAGGAAAGTAACTGAAAGAATATTAATAACATCTACCCTTGGAATGGGAACTTGGGGTAGGAGGAAGGAACAAAGAAAAGGCATACTTTTATTTTTACTTGATAAAAGTTTAAAGTTGAACATTAGCTATAATCCTTTCAAAGTAGAACAAAGACAGAGAGATACTACATCTACATCTATATTAAGCCTGGTTTAATATATGGTGAACACATTTTCAAAGCAATAGATATACCTCTATGGTGTTAATTTTCATAGTAGTTCATTGCATAGATGTTTAACAAGCCTAGAAACAGGTTACTACCCTTCAATTAGTAGTGAAAAGTCATATCTAATTTCATCTGTAAAATTGGAATAGTAGGATCCATCTCCTAGCACTGTTTGTGAGAAATAAACTATTAGATGTGAAGTGCTCAGAACCGTACCTGCCCATAGTAAGCACTATCACGTGTTATCCATTACGTGTTAGTCTTCTCCTTCCTCCTCACTCATAATTATTTTTTAAAATTATTTAACTTTATTTTATTATTATTATTATTACATGAGTTTTGCCAGAGAAAGACTGAGAGAGAGAGAGAGAAAGCAAGCCTCCAGGTCGAGGACTTGAACTATGGTCCGCCATGTGGGAATTCCAACACTTTAACCACCACACCACTTGCTGCCCCCCCCCATAATTCTTATTATCTTTTGCTTATACTATTTACTGCAATGTCTTAAAACAAATCTGCCTATCAACAATATCTACATACACAATACTAAATCTTTATGAGGCATACTTTTCTACATAAAGGTCTTCAAAGACGAATTTCCAATATGTAAAGATCAAATTATTTTGTTTGGCTACTAACCAGGGGTTCCAGATTAATTTCCTCTCCATGGCCCTCCTTTTCCCTCCTACCAAACTACTTCTTTTTCCCGTCAAATTCAGTTTCCTAGAGTATGATCTATGCTCTCTCTCCTCAGTCTGGAATACTTTTCTCAATTCCCATCTCTTCAAGTCATATCCTACTGGCCTTCCGTCTTCCAGCTGAAAGGAATTTCTTTGTCTTCTGATCTTCAGAGGACATAATGTACCTCATCCAAGAGACACTTTAATTTGACTTTGTGTTAGTTATCCCATAGCTATCAATGTGTATATACCTGTGTCTATCTATATCTCACCTTCTCCTGATGGATTTCAAATGAAGTATTTGTATCTGATTCCTATGTACATAGTTTTCTTAACCTGTCTTTTGCTTTCTATATTTGGAAAAGGAATCTCATCACGTACCTTGCACAATTTGTTGAAAAGATTAGCAAATGGATAAAATTACCTACTAGGGTTATCTTGCATAACTTGAAAGGATTAGAAACAGCATCAAATCACCTATTAGAATCCCTACTACTTAGTAGATATTCATTAAACTGAGAGTATTATTATTTCTCTTGAGAACAACTATTTTTGGAAAAAATATTTCTGTATGTGAACACTTGAACAAGAAATAAAAAAAAAAAAAAAAACTAAACTAGTCAGATGCCCACACCTATATGCAAAATCACTTTGACTCATGACTTAATCTGAATGTGACTTTGAACTAATATTTAAAGGAACTGTTTCCCAGTGATGAGGCCAATGTGAATATGACTATATATAAAATAAGGTACAGTGCAATTAAGACTCTAAATCAACTAATGACTAAGCATGTAATTCCTCACTGATAACACCAATAAAAAACTTTCAATAACCCAAGTTCAAAGTATCAACTCGTTGATAGGTGTGACTTTTTAGTGCTAAACAAGTAAGATTATTTGAAATCTATACAAAATATAACACTTCATTCTTGACCCTCATCTGAAGTTAGATCTGTCAGAAGTTCATATTCAGTGTATTCCAGAGAACAGACCAACTTCAGCCTTTATATACTACAAATGCACATACCTTAGAATAGACATTCACTGTTAAATGACATGAGTGATTTAATACATCCTGTTGAAAATACACAGGGCATAGTTTTAACAGGACCACATATTCAGACCTTCCAATTCGGCATACAAACTATTTTCTTGAAGTACATCCGTTTGAAGACTTAGTTAATATTATTAACTACATGCAACAAATGGGTTTTTAAATAGACCACGAAAGAGCTAGCAAAACCCATTATCTACCCTCACATAATTATATTGCCTATCCAGAAATACAGTACTCATGTTATTTAATCACAAAACTGCAATGTACTACTTTAAAATAATCTAAGAGGTGTTAGGTGAAAAAACGTATTTCTTCACTTCAAACATTTTAAAGAGGTGTTTTATTTTTTTGCCTGCCAGCAATCACTACCTATTGCTATGATAAAAAATATTACACACAGTAAGCTTCCTTATACCACTTCCAAAAGATGATTTCAACATGAATCAACAGAAATAGTTTCCTAAAGTAGGTCATCGCTATAGCAACCAGTGGGTGGTTTAGTATACTCGTCACAATGACCTACTTTCTAGCCTCGGCTAGAACAGCTTTATATAACTAGAATTTCTAGTTCTGTCTATAAAATAGTCTAAAAGCGGCAGTAGTATGATACACTGTAATCCTATTGCTGCTGAAAACAAAGATTATGAATTAACATGTATCATACAAAAATAAAGCCATCTGGTTCCACACTTTAGTTTCTAAAATATATCCTATCATACACTCAGCAATGAAAACTACACTTAGAATATCTAAAACAAAACAATTCATTGCTGACCCTAGAGAACGAGTTTAAAGAATATAAACTAAAACCATTAAAACTACACGGAGACTACCTCCTCCTAAACTCCACATGAAATGACAGAATTAAATTTAGAAAAATACTGAAGTTTTGAGTATAATAAAGAAAAAAACCCCCCAAGATTATTAGTCATTAAAGGCACTGGTATTCTATTAGAGATTTAATAGAGATTTAAAGTATAAATAGCAAGTTATATCTCTACAAATTGAACAAAGACTTTTTTTCTGGTTTGTAGCAAATTTTTAGTGCTTTCCTCTAACTTAATAATTACTCAGGTGTCAGGATTTTTGTGATAAACTGCTCGAGGTAAACAATGTTCAACAAAGATGAAATACATATTTTAAAAGCAAGTTTTGCATTTGTCAGACTGGAAAGCCATAAACCAGTGGACCTTGATACCATGACACAGTGTCACTTTTTATAATGAACATCTTATAACACCCTCATCTAGAGATAAAATTCATAAATAACATATTCAGACACACAATTTTAAAGTATTAACATAATGCTCTAACTGTAACATATGGGATAAACTAAAGAAAGAGGCCATTTATATTTTTAAAAGAAGTAAAAAGAGGATCAGCAGGTGGCAAGGTGGTTGGAGTGCTGGACTCCCACATGGCCGACCGTGGTTCAAGTCCTGGACTGGTGGCTCGCTTTCTCACTCTCTCTTTGTCTCTTTCTGTCAAGCACACATGCTCTGTAGATGAAAATAATAATAATAAAATAAATAATTCTTAAAAGAAACGTAACATGTACCTCTTTAGGTAAATATCTGGGCATGACACAAGACGACAGTGCCTATATCTACGTTCAGAATAATTTAAAATTCAATAGTTACAAAAACAGATTGGTAACAGTTGTGTTACTGGTGACTTAAATACCATGAGTGGGACTGTGTTTAGTGATGATTTCCTGAAATGCTGAGCAAGACTCAGTAAAATACAAAACAATGTACAATCTTTCCTTGATTTATATAGGCAATAAATATATTTTAGGAAGACTTAGTATATATAAAATTTGATTTAAAATGCCAGTATTCATAATATATAAATAAATTTTAGTTCTGGATAGAAAATTATGAATAATAGTTTCAATGATATTAAACATCTGGTAGAACATCTGAAGGTTATATGGAACTTAGGACAACTACTTTTTTTTAAAGAGAGATTTTTGGTATATGGCACGTGCACTTGCCAGAGACAAGAGACAGAGAGACAAAAAGTGAGAAATCACCATGGGGGATGGCCATGCCACTATCCCTTCTTCATTCTCTTCTTGGGAGTTTGGGCACAAACACACACACACCTGGTGTGAGGTTTTTGTGTTGTTTTTGTTTTTCTTCTGTAGAGGTTTTTGCCTTAGGGTGCGGCGCTTGTGGGAGAAAGACGGACACAGAGACAGTAAGAGAGAAAGAGAGAAGTCACCCCCCTCTCCTCCAAGAGGAATGGCTATGCCACAATCCCTTCCCCTCCATTCTCCTCTTGGGATCTTGGGCACACACAAGCGCACACCTGGCATGAGTTTCAAGCCATTAGGTCTAGGACTCAAACTGTAGTCAGCCACATGGAAGTCCAGTGACATAACCATTATGCCATCTGCTGGTCCTGAACAACTTTTCTTTTGAGGGACTACTCTGAGCATTAAAAGGGTCAACCATTCTCTTCTCACTAATTCTACTAGCACCTTCCAATCATTATGACAACCAAAATGATGCTACAAAATTCCTGAAATGCCTTCCAAGAAGTGGTACTGTCCATAATTTATATAATTTCATTCAGTGATTTATGAGAGATGCAAAGATATAAATGAGATGAGGTTCCAATATTCATAGAGCTTAAAATCTACAGAAAAAATCTGAATCTGCACATTATGTACATAAATACTGCAGACAGGACCTGCTATGGTAGACCTACAACACATTATCAGATAAAAGAAATGTCATTAATGTGTTTAGAAAAATCACTTCTGGCTCCCCCACCCCCCTTTATTGAGATGGATAGAAACTAAGGCAAAGATTTCAAGGAAGTGGTGATGGTAGGGTTTTGTTTGTTTGTTTGTTTGTTTAATTTGCTATAGGACATACGTGTGTGCACCAGAGACTGTAAGAGAGAGCAAGAGAAAGTTAGAAAGCATCTCCCCAGGAGGGATGCCACAATACAATTCCTTCTCTATTTTCCCCTCAGTATTTTGTGCACATATGCAAACGTGTCTCGCTTGTCTTCTAAGTCACTGGGTCCAGTGAACTATAGCTGTTCATGTGGGATCTAGTTGCCTTAACCACTACACCACCAGCTGGCCCAGGATTTTTCTTGAAAATTAACATCCAGAGGACACCTGTGCTCACAAGCAAGACAGCAACAGAGAGAGAGAAGGAAAGAAAGAGGAAACATCCCTCAATGGGGCATGTCATACCATAATCCTTTTTCCTCTATTTCCATCCTGTCCAGATCTGGGACATGCACATACACATGTCAACATATTTTTCAAGCTGCTGGTGTTAGGATTCAAACCATGGTTGGCCATGTGGGATCTAGTACCCAATTCACAGTGCTTAACTGATGGGCTACAGGGCCAGCTCACTGAAGTATTCATATAAGAGCTGAAAATAGGGAAGGAGAACTATTGGCCACTGCATTATAACCTGCAATTAGACCTTGTTCACCACTTCGTAGTGCACAGACAATTCCTGACGTACAGTGATGAAATATCTACTAAAATACCAACCTAATAAACACATTACTTCAATCAGCTGGGAACTGACATAAAAGAGGAAGAATATTCTCTGATGTCTGTTGTGCTGGGTACTTTATATATGTCATATGTCCAACAACTTTACAAAGTATCTCTTTTTTTTTTTTTTCTTTTTGGAGAGGTTTTTGCTATAGGGCATGTGCACTTGCCAGAAAGATAGATAGATAGAGAGATAGAGAGAGAGAGACAGACAGACAGACAGACAGCGAGAAATCACCCCCGGGGGGGATGGCCACACCGCAATCCCTTCTCCTCCTTTCTCCTCTTGGGATCTTGGGCACCCACGCCCATGTGCCCGGTGTCAGTTTAAGCCACTGAGTCCGGGACTCAAACCACGATCGACTAGAAGGGAGTCCAGCGACATAGCTATTATGCTAACTGCTGGTCCCAGTATCTCATTTTTTTTTTAAAGAGAGATTTTTGCTACAGGGTGCATGTGCTTGCCAGAGAGACAGAGAGACAGAGAAACAAAAAGTGAGAAATCAGCCCCTTAGGGGGGATGACCATGCTTCAATCCTTCTTCCTCTATTCTCCTCTTGAAATTTTGGGTATGCATGCACATGCGCTCGACCTAAGATTTAAGCCACTGGGGCTGGAACCCGAGCCATGGTAGACTACATGGGAGTCCAGGGACATAACCGTTATGCCATCTGCTGGTCCCAAAGTATCTCATTTTTAAAGGATCACCTCTAAACTTATCAAGGACATTTTCCAAGTTCAGCTAAGCAATAAGGTAAAACATTTAATATGGATTGTGTCTGACTCCAAATCTGTGCTCTTTGCACTATATAACACTACTTTCCTAAAGAAAATGCAATACCCTAAAAATTTTAGAAAAATTAATGAGATTTAAGGATATAGAGATGACTAGAAAACGGTTTTTGCCTTAGGATGGGGGATGGACATGTATGCCAACTAAGAGAAGATTTTTTTGTTTTTTAAAAATACACTGTTTTGGGGACAAAAGGATGGTATAATGGTTACATCACTGGACTCCCACGTAGTCAATTGTGGTTCAAGTCCCCTCCAGTGACTTATGCTGGGCACACGTACATGCATGGCCAAAATCCCGAGAGGAGAATGGAGAAGGAATTACAGCGTGGCCATCTCCCCTGGGGGCTGATTTCTTGCTTTCTCTCTGGTGAGTGCACACACCCTATAGCAAAAAAAATTCTCTCTCTCTCTAAAAAAAAAAAAAAAAAAAAAAACCACTGTTTTTAAGTTTTTAACTTTATGACTGAGTGAATATGCACACACTCTCAAGTGAATGAAAATGAGAGAGTGAGACAAAGAGAGACAGAGAGACGGACACACTGTGATCTCCTTCCACCATTTTTCTATCCTCTTGGATCTGGAGCACTCATGCACGTGCCTGGCATATTTCAGGCTAGCCAGGCTAGTATTTGAACCATAGGTGTGCCATGTAAGATCCTGCTTTTCTTAAGCAGCACATTACCACTGCACCATGAAGCTGGTCCAAGACAAAAGAGTTTAGGTTATATCATAACAACAAAGTACTTGAATTTACAAATCTCTGTAAAACAACTAAAGTTAATTTCTCAAGCATGCTATGTGTCTATTGTAGGTCTTCTAAGGCACTTCTTATGTTTAACTGGTCAAAGGTGGTCAAGGCCAAATTAGATTTCAAGGAGGGAGGAAAGCATAGAAAACAGTATGGCTAAATCAAAGAACCTCAGGCCCAGACGGTTGCACAGTGGTAAAATGACATTCTCTGACTAACCCACATGGGAATGTTCTGGGTTTGCGACTAGAGACTTCCCTGAGTATACAGGGCATGTGTGTACCTATCATCTGATGGGTGGGTGTAGCTGGGAGTAGATTGTGGCATCAAGATTGTGCTGGGGTGTGCAGTTTTTTTCTCTCTCTTTGGCTCAAGGAATAAGTAAATAAATAAACTTAAATAAACTTAAAAAATTTAGCATAATCAAGGTAACTCATAAGAGTTGTGGATGAGGGGTGGAGGGTGGTTGGAAGAATAATTACAAGTATCATACTTTCTCTATACTAAGATAAATGCTCTCTCTAACCCAAGTTTTAATGTTTCAAAATATATTCAAAAGCAAGAAATAAAAAGTATAAGAATGGGAAAGGAAGAAACAAAACCATTATTATTTACAAATAATAGGTGTACCATACTAGCAATAGAGAAAAAAAGAAATACAAATAATTATTAGAATTAATGAGTTGTAAAGAGTTAGAAAGTTACTCAACTTCTGAAATCAATTTATGTTGATATAATCTCTGTAACTAATGCCTCTTTGATCTCAAAAATCACACGGAGCTATTTATAATCTAGAAATCTTATTCCTTGTCTAATTTTAGAAACTACTGTATTGTGACATCAGCAGGTTAGGCCAAATCAAGTATAATATATACTTTTAGGCTTTAAAGGATTTACATATAACTAAATAACAGCTGTCTGACATGTGTTCAAAAAACATGCTGTCCCAGATCTATCTATAATGATTTTCTACAGTCTAATCTTCCTATTTGAAATTTCTGTCCTGCAGGAAAAGACTAACAATTCTGTAAAATTATTCTACTTTTTTTTTTTTTGCTCTATGACCTAGCAGATGTCAGGTCTAACAGAGTTTTGGCCAGTGGTCAAGAGATCTGTCTCATATTGACATTAGAGAAAAAACTGGAAGTCACATAATGCAATCTAACCACTCAAATATCTATCAAAAATCTATTCAGAGTTTATTATATCTGATACTGTTGTGGGATAAAAGAAAGAACAAAATTAAGTGCCTGGTGCCGTAAAGTTTGTATGTTAGATGATAATCATGACAACGATGATAACAGCAGCAAACATTCAAAAAGTGTGTATTAGACATTGCTCTAAAGACTTAACATGTACATATTCAACGCCCCTTTGATATAGGTACTTCTCTCATCTCCAAATGAGGAGATCCAGGCACATAAATGTTAAGTAATTTTCCCAAGGACACATAAATAGTAAACTGGCAAAGCCAGAATTTAAAATCCAGTCAGCTCTGGCTCCAAATTCCAAGCCCTTGAACCACTATATTTAATTGGCGATAATTTCCATGGAGAAAACTACAACAGGATAGAGGAATATTGGGAGGAGGTATAATTTTACACAGAGTGGTCATAGAAGGATTTACTGATATCCTACTGCCATTTAACACTTTCCTTTGAAGGTTACCTCAAACTACCTCCTCCCACAATCTTGCAATCTTAGTTAATGATTACTCCTTCATTCAAATTACTCAGGCCAAAGTCTCTCCTGTTTGGTCAGAATAAGTCGGTCTTATGTGCAGTAATAAAAAAATCCCAAGAGCACTAGCTTCACCAGTGAATTCCACCAAACTTTTAAAGAATTAATGCCAGTCCTCAAACTCCTCTGAAACAGTGAAGGAAAATTTACAAAATTATTTTACGAGGCCAGCATTTCCCTGATACCACAGCCAGACAAAGATACCATAAGAGAACTACATGCCAATATCCCTAATGAACAGATGCAAAAGTCCTCAACAAAATACTAGCAAAATAAATTCAATGATACATTAAAATGCTCATACACCATGATTATGTGGAATTTACTCATGGATGTAATTTACTCCTTACATGTGGAATGCAAGGATGGCTCAACATATATACAAATTAACTAATGAGGGGGGGCCCAGTCAGTGGCATGGTGGTTAGAATGTTTGGATCTCACAAGGTTGACAGTGGTTTAAGTTCAGACCCGGTGGATTGAGAAACACTCCAGGCATGTATGCATGTGTTCCCAAAATCCTGAAAAGGAGGGCGAAATGGATGTGAAGGGATTATGGCATGATCATCCCTTAACAGGGATTATGGCATGACTGTTCCTTAATAGTGGTGCTTCTCACTTTCCTTCCATACCCCACCCTGTTTCTTGCCTATGAGTACACATACCCTCTAGCAAATTTTTAAAAAATTAATTAATGTGATACACATTAACCATTAGCGCCTTAACCACCATACCACCTGCTGGCCCCTAGACAAAGACTTTAAATAAGACTCAAAAGCACAGGTAACAACAGTACAAAGACAAATGGGATCAAATCAAACTAAAAAGCTAGGCACAGGACAAGAAACAATCAAAAGAGTAAAGAGACAACTATGGAATGGGAGAGAATATTTGCAAGTTACACATTTGACAAGGGAATAATAACTAGACTATACAAGGAACTCAAACACCTCACAACAGAATAACAAATAATTTGATTAAAAATGAGTGACTGGAGGCAGTCAAGTGGTGTGGTGGTTAGGGTGCTGGACTCCACGTGGCTGACCATGGTTTGAGTCCTAGGACCTGACAGCTTGCTTTCTCACTTTCCCTCACCAATGTGAGTAACCAAGGTCTGTTGGGCTAGAGACCTGGAAGAAGGAGATCATGGTGTGAACAGATCCTGTGAACGGTGCTCAAATTTTTCTCGTTCTCTCTCTTCCTGCCATATTCTATCATGAATAAGGAAAAAAATCCAAACAAGAGGATTCTGAACCTATCATGGATCACAAATTCCAATTTTAAATGTATGTACATCTGAAAATAAGAAATGTTTCCTAACCATATAGATGTTATATAATTATATGAAAATATAATTCTGTGTAGAAAAAAAATAAAAATGACAGATATGTACCTACTATTTGTGTGAGCCAGATTATAATGTTTAGGTAAAAAGTCGCAGTTAAGATTGTATTAATTTCTACTATTGTTGTAGTGCTAGTGCTTTTATGATCTTTTTACGGAAAATTATTAGTGACTAAGAAAATATACAAAGGCATATCTCAAGAACATTCATTCATTCTTTCAATCAATATTTATGCATTTCTCAGGATACAAAAATAAATACATTCGATAAAGTTTTAAAAAATAGAGGGGCCTGAATAGTGGCACAGCAGCAAAATGTGATGCTCAGACCCACATAGGAAGGTTACTCGTTCAATTTTGGAGACCTTTCTGAGTGTACCAGGCTTTTGTGTGCCCAGGATCTGAAGCTGGTTGAGTCTGGACACAAACTGCAGTTATCAGGAACCTGTTGGGGGTACTGTATCTCTGCCTTTTTCACTTGTGGAATAAATAAATAAATGTAAAAAAAAAAGTAATAATAGGGCTGGTCTATTGGTTAAGGCCTAATAGTTAAGGCACCCAACTCCCATAGAGTTGACTACAGTTAAATTCTGGTCCTGATAATTTGAAAAACACGCTAAGCTCATGTGCATGCATGCCCAAAATCCTAACAGGAGAGAAAAATGAAGAAAGGACTGTGACATGACCATGCCCCATTTGGGGGTGCTTTCTCCCTCTCTCCCACTGTGTTTCTGTCTCTCTCTGGCAAGCACATGTACCCTCTGGACAAAGTAAACGGGGGAAAATAATAATAAATAAGTAGACAGACAGACAGAAAAATAAATAATTCCAGGAGCTGTCAGGTGGTGTGGTGGTTAAGGGCTCTGGATTCCCACCTGGTCAACCGCAGTTGGTGTCCCAGACCTGGCAGCTTGCTTTCTCACTTTCCTTTCTCTTTCTTCCTCTGACTAGTCAAATTAAAAAAAATAACAACAACAAATGGAATAAAATAAATAAATCTTACAAAAATAAAAATAAAGAATCCCTATCCACGAGGCCTTCCAAATTTAATAAAAATAAAATATAAAAATAAATTATTTTATTTTTTATCAAACTGAATGATTGAGGTTCATGGCTATAAGGAAACATAGAAGAGTCAATAAATCTATCAAGGGAGGTCCACAGAGCTGGACAAAGCTGATGCTTTAAATCTATTAAGAGAGGTCCACAAAGTTGGACAAAGTTGATGATTAATATGGGTCTTTATTATCATAGCATTTCACTTTGTGATAACGGCATAAAGTGATCTTTAACAAAATCATTACACATCTTCTGGGACTGAATTACACAAGTACAAGTCTATGTAGCTCATGCCACCCTGATTCAATAATCACAGAGATATTTGTAGTCTAGGCCTCTTATTTAATCCTTGTCTATTTTTAAAAAGAATTATTTAATTTTAATCTATTTAATTTTATCTATTATTATTATTATTAAATTTTTGTTATAGGGCATGTGCGTTCGTCAGAGAGAGACAGAGACAGATAGAAAATAAGAAAGCAAGCTGTCGGGTCTGGTACTCAAACTATAGTTGGCCAGGTGGAAGTCCAGCACCTTAAACACCACACCACCTGCTGGTCTCAGTCCTTGTCTGTTTTTACAGAGCAATGTACTGTGACCCCATTTTAATTTGACCAGAGTGAGAGAGAAGGAGAGAAAAAGAGAGAGAGAGAGATAAGAAAAGTGAGAAAGCAAGTCACCAGGTCTGGGACTCAAACCGTGATCGGCCATGCGGGAGTTCAGCGCCCTTAAACCATCACACCACCTGCCAGCCCTGAAATAGACATTTAAATAATGTCTATTTATTATGTGTGTGAGAGACCTCCAATAGAATCTTATCATACTACAGTCCTCCCTCCAGCTGTTTAAGCCACAAATGTCAGATTTTGCTACCTTTTAACAACTGCATAGTATTCTACTGTGTATGTATATTACATTTAAAAATTCACTTGTCCATTGCTGAGTACTTCAGTTGTTTCCATACAAAGACATTAAAATGTAAAAGGCATCTGCTCTATGGTAGACAATGTGTGTGCCCATTTAAAAGTAATTTTCTGCCTCATTGCTAAACATTTTTTCCCCCATTTTGTTCAGATTTGGACATTTCTGACCTCTGGTCTAAAGGCAGAAATATGAGTCAAATAAGTCAATGAGAAGCAAAGGGCTGTTTAGGGACTGTGCAGGATTTTCACTTCTGGATAAAAGTGAGAAAAGAGCTCTACCTCACACCACTCTGCTTTTCTCTGTATAGTAGTGAACATGCAATACTTAATGCTCCATAATCACCTTCCAATCATAAGGGAAATCACCAAAAACATACCATCTTCCATTATACCTAATAAATGTGTGTGTTCTGTCTGCTTCAATGATCAGCCATTCTCCCATCTTTCTCCCTATCCTAAGGCCTCCCTATTCCATGAGATATAACAATGAAACCAATTAACCCTATAATGTCCTCTTAAGTGCTCAGATAAAAGAAGAGTTATATATCTCTCAATTTGAATCAAAAGTTAGAAATGACTGGGCCTAGCTGCAGCAGCAGATGCCGCTAAGACATAAGACACTATGTTCCTCAAGTTTGGACCACATGGGAAGCCCAAATTCAATTACTGGTCCACCTACAGGACAAGCACGATGGCATGCACCTCTAATCCCAGAGACTCAGTAGAGATGAGAATTATGACATCAAGACCTCATCATTAAAAAAAAAAAAAAAAAAAAAAAAGAAAGAAGGAAAAGAAACAAAAGATACAAATGATTAAACTTAATGAGGAGGGCACGTTGAAAGCCAAGATATTCCAAAAGCTATGCCTCCTGCACTAAATGTAATCAGTCAAGTCGTAAATGAAAAACTTCTAAAGATAATTTAAAACGTTACCCCAGTGAACATATCAATGATAAGAATCTAAACAGCTTTACTGCTGATATGTATAAAGTTTTAGTGGTCTGGACAGAAAGTCAAATCAGTCACAACAGTTTCCTAAACCAATGCCTAATCCAGAGCAGGACCAATCTTTCTCCAATTCTACAAAGGATGAGAGAGGTAAAAGAGCTGCAGAAAAGAAGTTGAAAGCTAGCTAAAGTCGGTTCATGAGATTTCAGAAAAGATGCCCTCTCCATAACATTAAACTACAAAGTAAAGCAGCTTCTGTGTCAGCACTTACTGCATCAAATTATCCAGAAGATACAGCTAAGACAATTGATGAACAACAGATATTCAATACAGACATAGTGAAAGAAACTGCCATCTTAAGCTTTCATAGTTACAGAGGAAAAGTTGATGCCTGGCTTCAAAGCTTCAGGCTAATTCTCTTGTTAGGAACTAATGCATCTACCGAATTTAAGTTAAAGACAATGATCTTCACCATTCCAGAAATCCTAGGGCTCTGAAGTATATTATGCTCTGTCTACTCTGCCTGTGCTCTATACATCAATCAACAAAGATGACAGCACATTTGTTTACGGCATGATTTATTGAATATTTTAAGCTCACTGTCGAGATCTACTACTCAGAAAATAAAATTTCTTTCAAAATATTATACCTTGTTGGCAATGAACCTTGTCACCGTGAGTTCTGATGGAGATATCCAAAGAGATTATTGTTTTCATGCCTGATAACACAACATCCATTCTGTAGTCCATGGAACAAGGAGTAATTTCAACTTTCAAATCTTTTTTTAACAAATACAGTTTGTAAAGTTATAGCTGCCATAGATAGTGATGGATCTGGGCAAAATAAACTGAAAACCTTTTGGATGGGATTCACTATTTAGATGCCATAAAGTTGATTTATGATTTATGGCAGTAGGTAAAAATATTGACCTTAACAGGAGTTTAGAAGAAGTTGATTCCAATCCTGATGGATGACTTTGTAGGGTTCAAGACTTCAGCAAAGGGAGTAAGTGCAGATGTGGTAGAAACAAGAGAACTAGAATTATAAGTGGAGCCTGAAGATGTGGCTAAACTGCTGTAATCTTATAATAAAACTTTAATGGATGAGGAGTTGTTTTTTTACTTTTCTTCTCTCCTTTTTTTTTTTTTTTTCCCAAAATTTTGCTAGAGGTATATGTGCTTGTCAGAGAGAGACAGATATGGGGAAAAGGTATCCCCATCGGGGAATGGTCATGCTGCAATCCCTTCTCCTCCATTTCTCCCTCCTTTTGGGATTGGGATTTTGGGCAAACATGCGCATGCATTCATTACATTTTTCAGGCTGCAGTTCAAGTCCTGGACCCGTGGCTTAAAACTCATGCTGAGCATGTGTGAATGCATGCCCAAAATCCTGAGAAGAGAAGGGACTGCAGCGTGGTCATCGATTTCTCACTTTCTGTTTCTCTGTCTCTGTCTCTCCAGTGCACATGCCCTATAGCAGAAATCTCTTTTAAAAATAACCAAACAGGGAACCAGCAGTTAGCACAATGGCTATGTCGCTGGACTCCCACATAGTCGACCACGGTTCACATCCTGGACCCAGTGGCTTAAAACTTGCGCCGGGCGCGTGTGCGTGCGTGCCCAAGATCCCGAGAGGAGAATGGAGAAGAGGGGATTGCGGCGTGAGTAAAAGATTAGACATGTAACATTGCCAAAAAAGACACACAAATGAAAACTAAGCACATTTTTTAAAAATGCAAATTAAAACTACAATGAGGACCAGTAAGTAGCACAGAAATTAAGGTAGCTGGATCCCACACGGCTGACTATGTGTTCACGTCCCAGACCCAGCAGCCTGAAAAACACACCAGGTGTGGGGCCAGCAGGTGGTGTGGCAGTTAAGACACTGGACTCCCACATGGTGAAATGCAGTTCAAGGTCTAGAACTAGCTTAAAAATCACTCTGCGTGTGTGTGTGTGGGTGTGCCCCAAATCCCAAGAGGAAAGTGAAGAAGGGATTGTGGTGTGGCCATCTCCCCCATGGGGGTGATTTTTCACTTCCCTCTCTCTCTCTTTCTCTGTTTCTCTCTGGCAAATGCACACACCCTATGGCAAAAACCTAGAATAAAAAACCAAAAAACACATCAGGCTCATTTACACGTGTGCTCGAAATCCTGAAGGAAGCTTGCAGGAGGAGAATGGATTATGGTATGGCCATCTCCCTAGAGGGTGATTTCTCATTTTTCCCTTCTCCCTCTCTGTCTCTATGCGTGTTACCCTATAACAAAAATTTAAAAAACAAAACAAACCACTGATGAAATGACATGACATATTTATAAGAATGGGGGGGGGGAACGTGACAACACCAAATGTTCATAAGAATGAGAAGCAACTGAAATTCTTATACATTGTCAGTGGGAATGAAAAATGGTATAGCTACTTTGGAAAACAGTTTGACAGTTTTTTTAATAAAGTTAAAACAGAAGACAAAAAATGGTAAAATAGTACAGTGACATAAAATTATTACAGAGCCAAGGAAACGAAGAACCAGAAGTCTGTCATCACAGAACAATTAAATTAGAAATGGAAAGAAAGGATCAGCAGGTGGCATAATGGTTATGTTACTGGACTCCCACGCAGTCAATCACGGTTGGAGTCCCGGACCCGGTGGCTGTTGGAGTCCCACAACCCCTGGGTGTGTGTGCATGCATGCCCATGAGGAAATGGAGAAGGGGTCACAGCATGGCCAACCCCCCTGGGGGTGATTTCTCACTTTCTGTCTGTCTCTTGGTGAGTGCTTGCATCCTATAGCAAAAACAACTCTCTCTCTCAAAAAAAAAAAAAAAAATTAGAAATGGAAAAAAACCCAAAATCTACATAGTATAACAAATAATCATGATATTCAAGAACTGTAGGGGATCAGAAGTAAATGAAGTGATAAAATATTAGGAAAGTCAAAGCCAATCCAATTAATTAGTAAACTTCAAGTAGTAAATACAACAAATAGAATTGAAAAAGTATTCAAAACATATTAAAAGAAAATGTCCCTGAAACAGATAACAGACTATTCATGGGAAAGAAAACTGACAGGAAAAAAATTATAGAGAATGACTAACACAGGTGTAACCTGACTAGACTACTGAATGGCTAGAAATACAGAGAACTAGGTAATCCAGGGCTACTACAGCAACTCCATAAAATTATCAGAGAGACCAAAATCCTTCCAAGTCATTGCTCTGCTACTTCCCTAGAGTGTAGCCTTGGTCTTCATAGTCCAATTTGGCTGTCAGGGTTCCAAACAATAATTAGTAAAATAAAAAGAAAAGTTGAAATAAGGCAAGTAACTACCCCCCTTTTTTTGGAGAGGTTTTTGTTATAGGGTGCATGTGTTTGCCAGACAGACAGAGAGAGAAAGCGAGAAATCACCCCCCAGGGGGGATGGCCACGCCACAATCCCTTCTCCTCCATTCTCCTCTCGGGATCTTGGGCACGTGCGCACACGCGCCCGGCGTGAGTTTTAAGCCACTGGGTCTGGGACTCAAACCACAGTCAACTACATGGGAGTCCAGCGACATAGCCATTAGCCATTATGCTAACTGCTGGTCCCCCGACCACCCTTTTTAATGGACTTCCTATGACTAGCTCTTTCTTCACATTTCACTAGCCAGAATTTGGTCACGTAGTCACCCCTACCTCCCAGGAATGTTAGAAAACGTCATTTATCAAAGAGGTAATGCAATCTGCATAAGCAAAATCAGAGTTCTGCTAATAAAGAAGAAGAGAGTATATATATTAGGAGGCACAAGGAAGATGGTCTTAAATTTCTCCACCAAAAAAACCAACGCTAAAAGAAAATAAAGCAATGCCTAAAAACGAGTAAAGGAATAAGAAAATTAATAATATCCAACCAGATTATCATTTTAGTAGAGCAAAACGCAGGCATTCTTTAATATCAAAATACTTGGGAGAGGGGCAAACACTAAGCAATGAAATTCAGTCAAATAACATAAATGGAGATAAAAGGACTGCTGCTGAGTTCACAATCCACTTAAGCGTAAAAATAAACAGGAATTATGGTTTATAGAACAAAACAGAACTATTACAAGCTTCAACAAAGTAGAAATAATCTAGAATTGGTAGTAGAAAGAAGTATGTGTAATGATTCCATGCTATGAAAGATAAGAAAATGGATATTACATTAAAAAAGAGATGCTTATTCCCAATACTTCATATTTTCAAGGTCGGAGACAATTTTTATTTCACAAGACAGAGAGGCAGAAGAAACATTTTTTATTTATCTCTGCCTTTGAATTATCAACAAAGAAGTGTGCATGCTCAGTTTGTCCACTGCAAGACTTTTCGTTCCAAAGCAGAGAAGGACACAGGATGTTGAGTCTCTATTCTCCCATGCGGTGATGTTACAGAGGCAATA
>NW_006208084.1:4549182-4555778 GCF_000334495.1 Tupaia belangeri chinensis | reverse complement strand
CTGCTGTGGTTGACCAGCACAGTCTAAGAACTATGTAGCTAAATGAATCAGTCTATTTCAATGATGAATGAATACCATTGTCATTCTAACTATTCATTCATACAATCCATTTTTTTTTCTTAATAAGAGAAAGAAAGGAAATAAGGGAGGCAAAAAGAGGGAGAGAGACAGAGATAGGCATCCCTGACAGAGTCTCATCACAGAACAATCTTGCCACACCAGCTTCCTAACTAGCCAGGACCACAGGAATGTACAATCATGCCCAGCATGTTCAAGACAACCCTGGGAATCAAACCAGGGCCCTCCGTGCAGCCCCCAGCCTCACAAGCAGTGGCACTACCTGTGCACCACCACAGCTGGGCCAACTCAATTATTAGTAGTAATAAAGTAGATATTATTTCCAACAGTACAACCCCTGTGTGTGTGTGTCTCTCTCTCTTGACTGGTTCTACAATGAGAAGGTTAAAGAGGTGTTACTGGGCTGGTCCCACAGTGCAGGGGGTAAGCACTGTGCATAGGAAGCCAAATCCCACATTGCTGACCACAGTTCAAGTCTCAAACTTGGCAGCTTGAAAAACACACTAGGTTTATGTGTGTATGCCCAAAATCCTGATGGAGAAATGGAAGAAAAAGAATTTCAGTGTGACCACACTCCATTGGGAAGTGTCTTGTCACTGAGCAGTCAAGGAAGCTAGGTATCTTTAAGACTGGACTGCGGTAAATTAATGCTCTCTGTGGCTGACCCATACATGAAGGCTTCAGGTTCACATATGAAGACTTCCCTGAGTACACCAGGCATGCACGTGCCCATGATCTAAGGCTAGCTAAGCTGGGAGTGGATTGCAGTAAGAAAATCCTACTGGGCATGTTTATCTCTTTCAGCATCTCTCTCTTTTATGAAAGAAACTAATACATAAACTTTTTTTTTTTTAAAGCTATATATCTTAACATAGAAAGGTGAATGAGAGAAAAGGATAAGTACATGTGCAGAAAGGAACACACAAGACAATTCAGTTCCCAAAAAGGGTACGTATCCTGGGTTCTAAATTGTACTTTCCAGGATCCTGTGTCTTGACTGTACTTCCGTTTTCTTTTTCTTTCTTTCTTTTTAGAGATTTTTTTGCTATAGGGCAAGTGCACTCACTGGAGAGACAGAGAAAGAGAGAGACATAAAGTGATAAATCCCCCCCCCAGGGGGTATGGCCACACCACAATCCCTTCTCCTCCGTTCTCCTCTCAGGATTTTGGGCACACATGCACACACACCCGGTGTGAGTTTTAAGCCACTGGGTCCGGGACTTTAACTGTGGTTGACCACATGGGAGTCCAGTGATGTAAACACTATGTAATCAGCTGGTCCATGTACTTCTGTTTGCTTAATGTCATATGGTATGTGTGCACTCATGAGAGAGAAGGGGGAAAGAAATCACCTCCCAATAGGTTCCAGTCATACTGCAATCCTTTTCCCTCCAATTTTCCATCCGGTCAGGATCCCAGGCATTTGCATATGTGCCTGGTGTATTTTTCAAGCTGCCAGGGCCAAGACTCCAGGCCTGGATGGTCATGTGGGATCTGGCTTACCCTGTGCAGTACTTAACTGCTGCACTATGGGGTCAAGCCTAACCATACTTCTTGAGCACAGGCTCCATGAAATACTCCTATATTCTTCATACTGTATACATTAAAACACTGCAGATAAACATCTTTGGATAGCGATTGTTCTTTGAAGCTTATCACCAATGACATAATCCATAAGAGTGTGAGTACAAAAAAATTTTAACATGTATTTTCTAAAAATCATAAAGATTACAATTCCTTTTGTTTTCCCATATACCTTTCAGTATTCTCATCCATTCCCATAATTTTGTCACCTCTCAAAAGATTATTTCTAATTACATACACATATGTACTCTCAACTTTTCTTCCTACTTTCAGTCCCTCCTAATCAATTTTATCTGAACATCCTTCCTTAACCTCAAACCAAGCTTAGCTCTTTCTGACTTTGTATGGCTCCCATCCTGGGATCTCAAAACTTGGAATAATCATTGACTCAATCTTTTCCAAAACCTCCCAGATGTCACCAAAAGCTAACAATTTTTTTATTTTTTAAAAAATTTGCAAGAGGGTGCAAATGGTCTCCCAAGAGATCTAGAGAGAGAGAGAAAATGAGAAAGCACCCTCTGTGGGGAATGGTCACACAATCCTGTCTCCTTTATTTTTCCTTTTGGGATTCTGGGCAAGCACACTACATGTGCCCAGTGTGTCTTCTAAAGCCCTGGGTCTGGCTGGGACGAGACCCATGCAGTTAGTCATGTGGAATCCAGCACCTTTATTTACTATCATACCACTAGCTGGCCCAGTTCTTCCATTAATTAATTAATTAATTTAAATTTGACTAGAGAGGATCAGAGTGAGAGAGAAAGAGACAGTCAAAGTGAGAAAGCAAGCCACAGGTCAGAGACGCAAACCATGGTCGACCATGTGGGAGTTCAGAACCCTTAACCACCATAACACCTGCCAGCCCCCAATTCTTCCTTTTTGGTGTCTCCTCTTAATTCAATCTTTCCTTTCCATTCCCTCTATACTACCCAAAATTATGATCCTTTTTAAAAAAACAAACAAACAAACAAACATAAAGTAAACCCTGTAATACAATAAAAAAGTTATTTGGGGCCAGGTGGTGATGCAGCAGTAATACAACTGGATCTCCATGAGAGGGGTCCTGGGTTTACATCTTTCGATCTCGCTATACATACTGGGCATGTGTGCATTGAGGGTCAATCATACGGTGCTTCCACAATAGAAGAACTACGTTTTTTAAAACAATATTTTAATCTCAATATTAAAATCTGATCACTTATCTTATGTTAATGTCAATAACAGGCTTGGCCAGCACATTCTCTAGTGTGCATAAATTATAGCACAGTAATTTAATATTAAAGTTATTCTACTAAAGCCTTTTAACTCCTGCTGGCCTATATCACTTAAAATAGCAAAATTAAATAAAAACACAAATGTAATTAAGATATTTAGTTTGTTATTGTTACTATTGTTACTCCCACATGGCCTGACTGTGGTTTGAGAGGACAGAGTTGAGATAAGATAAAAATGGCAAGAGTAACTAGAGTAATAGAAGGTTTTGTTTGTTTCTTTTTTTAAATTGCTGGAGGTCACATAAACTAGTAAGAACAAAAGAGAACAGTAAAAGGGTGGGAAACATCCCCTTCCCAATTGGTCATTGTCATGCCACAATCCCTTCTCCTCCACTTCATCCTTTGAGATTTGGGACACATGTGTGAAGCATGTTTCCCAAGCCATTAGGTCCAGGACTCAAAACATCCAGTTGGCCATGTGGAATCCAGCCACTGTTAAACACCGTGCCACCAGCTAGCCCCAAGGCTACTATTTTCTAATATATTTGATTCCTATTCCAATCAGTTAAGTTCTAAGTATACCAAGAGTCAGTTGTTTCTCAAACCTCTTTATGCCAGCTGAACTTCTGTGATCACATAATTTAATTACATGCTATATAAACTGATGAAACAAATGCTAAAAAGAAAGTTATTTTTTGAAAACTAGTTGAATGCTTCAAAAAGGCTTGATACAAAATAAATCACAAAAAAGTTTGTCTAATTAATTCACCACGATAATACAGCTATAATAAATTAGAAGAAGAAAATGGTATTAAAGGAATTCTGTACTCAACCTTGCTTTACAAGAGTCTTTAAGGTTTTAATCAACTTTAAAGATGGTTATAGACAGGCCAGTCAGTGTGGTGGTTAAGGAGGGTGGATCCCACAGGGCCGACCCCATGGTTTGAATCCCAGAACTTGCAGCCTCGAAAACACACTGGGTGTGTGTGCATGCGTGCCCAAAATCTCAAGAGAAGAATGAGGGAGGCATGGCCATCCCCCTTGGGGGGTGCTTTCTCACTTTCTCTCTTGCTCTCTCCAGTAAGTGCATGTGCCCTCTAGCAAATTAAAAAAATAAAAATAGACGCACAGAAAATAGCAGACTACGGGTATAATTTATGCATGAAAGACAACTTGAAAC
This sequence comes from Tupaia belangeri chinensis, assembly GCF_000334495.1. Lineage (NCBI taxonomy): Eukaryota > Metazoa > Chordata > Mammalia > Scandentia > Tupaiidae > Tupaia > Tupaia belangeri. The sequence goes on along the minus strand of NW_006208084.1, from coordinate 4,551,725 downwards.
TCTATCAACAAAATCGGTAGAACAATACTCATTTATACATTCAATCCACAAGGACACATAGAACACTTAACCTATTCCAGGTGTTGCTCTAAAGCGGCAGTTCTCAAACTTTAGGTCTTGGGACATTTTACATTCTTAAAAATTACAGAATAACCTCACAGAGCTTTCTATGATAAGTAGTATCTATCAATATGTACCATATGGGAAATTATAGCTGAGAAAAATTAATGCACAATGATAAATAAGCACACATTTCATCAGCCATTGTGATGATAATGTCATCACTTACATAGCTTCAGAAAATTCAACTGAATATACATATGAGAAAATATCACTGAGAAAGTCAAACAACATTTTAGTATTAAAATAAAATATTAGGTTGCCAGGAAAGTAATGACAGATTTTTACATAGAAAAATACATCATGATTTTCCTGACGACCAAATAGTTCCGTTTTTTTTTTTAAGAGAGATTTTTTTGCTATAGGGCACGTGTGCTAGACAGAAAGACAGAAAGTGAGAAATCACCCCCAAGGTGGGATGGCCACACAGCAATCCCTTCTCCTCTATTCTCTTTTTGGGATCTTGGGCACGCATGCACGCACACCCCACATGAGTTTTAAGTCCCTCGGTCTGGGACTTAAACCACTGTCGACTACATGCGAGTCCAGTGATGTAACCATTATACCATCTGTTGGCCCCATGACTTAATAGTTTACAGATATGAAAATCTTTGGAGGATTTTGAGCAGGGCAATGGCCTAATCTGTTTAAGGTTTTTTTGTTTGTTTTTGTCAGAAGGTGTATGCGCTTGCTTGAAGGAGAGAGCAGGTGGGAGGGAGAAAGAGACAGAGAGAAAGCAAGAAAGCAACCTTCATGGGGAATGGTCACACTGTAATCCCTTCTCCATCTCTCTCCCCTTTCAGAATTTTGAATATGCACACATGCCTGGTGTGAAACACAGGCATGTGTTTCTAAAGGTGTTGCATCTGAGACTTGAATCACGTGATCACCAAGTGGGATCCAGCCACCTTAACCACCAGGCAAAGGGCTGGCTCTCTAATTAAGATTTTTAAAATATTACTCTGGCTTCCACATGGAACTGTTGGAAAAAGCAGACACAAAAATTGTACAACATAACTGGTTATTGCAGTAGTTCAGCAAGAAATGGTGATGACTTAAATAGTATGGCAACAGTGGAAGGGTGATGTCTGAATTGACACTAGATTTAATTTGAAGGAAAGTCATAATATTTGCTGAAGTACTAGATATGTAGTATGAGGAAACAAGAAAAGAAGAAAGGATGGCTTCTAGGTTTCTGCAGAACTAGGTGAATGTTGTCATTTATTATGATAGAGAAACTGAGGGAGGTGGAGGAGACAAGACAAAAAGCAAGCTTTAGACATTTACTTAGATTCCAATCAAAGTAAAAATACTGGATATGTAAGTCTGGAACTCAAGATAGAGTGAGTGCTGGAGAATGTAATAGGAAATTATAAGATATTCAAGGAAGGGTCCAGATGAGATCTCCTAAGAAGTAAATATGGGTAAAGCAGCAAGCAGGAAAACTGAGACCATGAATTAAGCCCTGCATCAAAACCTGTTGAATTAACATATATTTTTGTTTACATTTTTGTACATGTTGTTTTTAAACAAGTGCCATTCTCAAATAACTAATGGGGGTAGGGTAGTGGTATAAGATAAGAGCGTTTTTAATTACCTCCCTTTACATATAAGGATGATGACTCACAAATGTCCTTTATCAAGGAACTTTCTGGAACTTCTTCTCTCAAGCTTGTATCTCACACCCTCCCTCCCAACACACACACCTCCTCAGAACACACCCACCACCATTATCTCTTTCCTACCCCACTAGAGTTGTCTCTTTTGTGCTTCCATGATTGTTTTTGCATTTTTCTATAGAGCTTCCATTTAATATTCTATTTACTAATTGTATTTACTAATTATGTATTCTTTAGTGGTAAGAATTATCTATGATCTTCATCTTTGTCCCCCCACACATGCTTTACATGCTTTATCTTAACTGGCAGATAAGAGGCTCTCACTGAGTGCTTCTTGAATAAATAAATAAAGGGGTAGTGACTTACACAACTCAGCCCTATTGCTATTTAGTGGGAAAAGGGGATTAGAACCCAGGCCTTAAATGTTCTATACTCACTACATACTGTCTTTGAAGAACTCCACATTTAAGCCTCATCTACATATCTTCTATGTGTCATCCTGTGTATCCACTATGCTCAGCCTTGACTATAAGTATAAAACCTTATCCAAATTCATTTTTCCTCAGTCAGCCTACAGTCTATGCCTCTAACTTGTTTCTTCCTTCTCCTATAAAAACTCTTCCCTACAGGGGCCAGCAGGTGGCATGGTGGTTAAGGGCACTGGATTCCCACAAAGTCGACCACCTTTTGAGTCCTGGACTAGCAGCTTGCTTTCTCACTTTCTCTCTCTGTGCCCCTCTGGTCAAATCAAAATGAATAAATAAAGAAACAAACAAATAATTCTTAAAAACAAACAAACGTTTC
>NW_006208084.1:4538251-4549139 GCF_000334495.1 Tupaia belangeri chinensis | reverse complement strand
TTCCCTACATTCCAATCTCTAATCATTTCTCCTAAGCCCCTCAGTCACCTGTCACAAACACTTCTAGTAACACCCTATACAACCTGTTTTCTATCCTCACAACTGCATTACTCTCTCAAAGTTCACCAAAGTCCTCTGTAACAGTTAAAATGTAAATTCGAAATGGTAAAGATCATGATTCTCATATAAATATGAAACAAATACATGGCAAAAATTTTTTTAATCATTAATTAAGGAAGGACCCATTAAGATAGTAAACTGATTCAAACAAGAATCCAGTTTATAGAGATTTATACTCACCACTCTACAAAATTCATTTGCATGGGAGAAACAAGAGTAATTTGTACTAGTACAGGCAGGAAACATTTGTACTGCTATTAATTTTTTACAATGAAATTTTATTCCTTTTTACAGAGTTGTAAAACAAGCTAGTCTATCTAAGACAAAGGTGGTTATCCTTAATGAGAATCATGTAATTCTGGATGAATCCTCCAGATAATGTCTAGCATTTCAGATATGTGGTGAATTTATTTGTCCATTTCCAACTCTTCAATAATTTTTCCTGCTTAATTGTCAAAATTCATCCTAACCTGCCTGCTCTAACACAATGCGGAAAATTCTTGCTGCATTCAATAGACATGGTACAGCACTATCTTGGCTCCTCTTCTGATTGAGTCTCCTTTACCAATTCCTATTCGATCAAATACAGTATTCACCAAGGTTATGACTGGGCCCTAGCCTATCTAATCTTATCCAGCTATACTTCACCAATTATTTATACAGGAATTACTCTCATTACCACATGTCTAATGTCTTTTAAATGCCCAGGCCTGAACTTCCATTTTCTTAATTTCCCACACTGATATTGCTATCTTAGCAGTACCTCAAATTTATAAATGACCTAAAACTAAACTCATTCTTTCCTTCATCCAAATGTGGTCTATTCCTGTGTTCTCCAACTCACTTGGTTGATATCTAATCATTAAGGAGGCACAAGGCAAGTGAATCTTACATTCTACTCTCTCTATATATATATAAAACTGCTTTTTCTCAGACAGTCATCTAGGCTATCCACTTTACCTCTACAATCTTTCTCAAATTTTCTCCTTCCTCATAGCCTTTTTCCTAGTACAAGCCCATATTATCTTTCACTAAAACTGTTGATAGAGCTTCCAAACTGATTCTTGTCTCTCTCTTCTATCATTCATTCAGTTGCCAAAGTTATACTTCCCCTAACAAGAGTCAAAACTTTTCTGAACTGTCTGATCTGAGTTCGTCTGTAATAGGCATCTGTTGTTTTAGGGTTTCCGCCTACCCTCTATTCATTCTACTTCAGCTGCTTTACTCCAGCCGAGGTGATTCTACCAGTGAGGCATACAACTCCAGCTACGGTGATCAGAGGCTCACAATGTTTAGTTCAGAAATTAATTCCGACAGTCACTGAATTGCCATCAGACTTTTTGTTGAGACTTCCCAGGCAGAAGCATGTGCTTTTTACTATATAACTGCTATTGTTATCGCTATATATTACAACCAGAGGACAGCCTGTTTGAGAAGCCATGGCAGAGTAAGAGAATTTTGGAGACACAAAGAGAAAAATTTGATTTTCTGAGCCCTAGAATCAACACATGTCTGAAGCCAGTTTCCCTTGGATTATTCTATTATATCTGCCAATAAACCCTCTTATTGCTTAAGCCTGTTTGACACAGACAACCAACCAGCAACCAAAAGAGTACTGAACACCTCCTAGCTTTTCATGTGCCATTTGATTCCGTTACACCAGCCTCCTTACCAGTACCAGTATACTGTGCCTTTCTTTACGCTATTCCTTCAATCTAGAATTTTCTTTTCTCCTTCTTAGAAATCTATTTTTTGCTTACTATAGTCCACCTAATACTTCAAGTTTCAGTGCAAATGTTTCAGTGAAACAATCATCTAAGGTAGGAAAAAGAAGTGAAGGGCCAAATTACATAGCCATTTTATTTATTTTGTAAGAGAAATTTCTGCTATAGGGTGCATGCACTCGCCAAAGAGAGAGAGAGAGAGAGAGAGAGAGAGAGAGAGAGATAGAAAGCAAGAAATCACCCCCCGGGGGTGATGGTCATGCCACAATCCCTTCTCCATTCTCCTCTTAGGATTTTGGGCACTCATGCACATATGCCTGGTGTGTTTTAAGCTGCTGGGGCCAGGATTCAAACCACAGTCAACTACATGAGTGTTGAGCCATTACACCATCTGCTGGTATAGTTTCTGAACTTTAGCCCACAGTAAAGAAATGTCACTAAATGGGAACCAGCAGTTAGCGTAGTGGCTATGTCGCTGGACTCCCACGTAGTCGACCGCGGTTCGCGTCTCGGACCCGATGGCTTAAATCTCACGCCGGGCGCGTGTGCGTGCGTGCCCAAGATCCCGAGAGGAGAATGGAGGAGAAGGGATTGCGGCGTGACCATCCCCCCTGGGGGGTGATTTCTCGCTTTCTGTCTCTATGTCTCTCTCTGTCTGTCTGGCGAGCGCACGCGCCCTATAGCGAAAACCTCTCCAAAAAAAAAAAAAAAAGAAATGTCACTAAAGGGTTTTAAGTCTTAAATAACGTGGTCAGATTTACAACTTTCTAAGATCACTCTGGGGCCAGTATATGGCATAGTGGTTAAAGTGCTGGACTCCCACACGGCCAACAGTGGTTCAAGTCCCAGACTTGGCAGCTTGAAATTCATGCCTGATATGTGTGCATGTGTGCTCAGAATTCCATGCAGAGAATGGAGAAGGGATTGTGGCATTGCCATCCCCCCTTGGGGGTAATTTCTCACTTTCCTTCTCGCTGTCTATTTCTCTCCAGTGAGAGAATGCAACCTATAGCAAAACACTTAAAACAAAAAAAAAAGATTGGGAACCAGCAGTTAGCGTAATGGCTATGTCGCTGGACTCCCACATAGTCGACTGCGGTTCACATCCCGGACCCAGTGGCTTAAAACTCACGCCGGGCGCGTGTGCGTGCGTGCCCAAGATCCCGAGAGGAGAATGGAGGAGAAGAGATTGTGGCGTGACCAACCCCCCTGGGGGGTGATTTCTCGCTTTCTGTCTCTGTCTGTCTCTCTCTGTCTGTCTGGCGAGCGCACGTGCCCTATAGCGAAAATCTCTCCAAAAAAAAAAGAAAAAAGATCACTCTGGTTGCTATGTATGGAATGAATTAGAGAAGGGCAAAAAGGACCATGATTGGTAAGTGACTGAAGTAATCTAGGCAGAAAGAATGATAAAATAGGTGAAAAAGAATGGTGAAACAAGTGGCAATGGAGAGAAAAGTATTTTATTTTAGAATAAATCCCCATCTGTACTGTAAACTCCCTGAAAGCAGAGAAAACATCTCTTGACTATCATTTTACCCAAAGAAAATTAACAGTGACTGGTACATAGTAAGGACCAAAATATTTGTTGAATAAATGAGAATACAATTAACAACCTAATCTATAAATTTTTGAGCAACTGAGTAAATGGTAGTGTCATTTATGAAGATAGGAAACACAAGACAAGTCAGTTTAGTTTTTTTATTTGCTTGCTTTTGAGCAATAGATAAGGAAGAAGTTGCATGTTAGTTTGAATAAGTCGAGTTTGAGATAATGAAAGATATTCAAAGCTAGCAGATGGATATACAAGGAAACTTAAAAAGTCTGGGAAATTAAAGGAATTAAAGTATGAGTTTGATACAAAAAGTTTTGAAATCTATGCAGATTTTAATTTTCTTTCTTTCTTAATTGCCAAAGGGTACACACTTATCACAGACAGAATGAGCGAGAGGGAGAAAGCACCCTCCCCCCCATCCCACCCCGCCAATGGGGTATAGTCATACTGTAATCCCTTCTCCATTTCTCCATCCTGCCAAGATTTGGGGCATGCACGCACATATGCTCAGTGTGGTTTACAACCACCAGGGACAGGATATGAATGTGCAGTTGGCCCTGTGGGATCTGACGCCCTTAATCACTAGTCCATAGGACTGGCCATGGACATTTCTTATAAACATAATCATATAATTCTACGTGGAACTTTGTGACTGATTTCTTTCATGTAGCATGTCTCCCAAGGTTCATTTGTACGTGTTAAATCATGTATGAGTACTTCATTCCTTTTTCATAGCAAAATAATATTCCACTATATGGATATACCACATTTTGTTTATCTGTTTATCAGTTAATGGGCATCAGAGTTGTTTCCACTTTTGATTATTACTAATAAGGCTCTGTAAACATTGTAAGGTTTTATGCGGTATAATTTTATTAAGAGATATGAATCTTCATAAAGCTAAATTTCAAGTCAAAGAACTGTACTTTACACTGAGACAGTGTCCTTCAATGTTAAAACATCCGTTTTTTTTTTTTTTCTTTCTTTGGAGAAGTTTTTGCTATAGGGCGCGTGCGCTCGCCAGACAGACAGAGAGACAGAAAGCGAGAAATCACCCCCCAGGGGGGATGGCCACACCACAATCCCTTCTCCTCCATTCTCCTCTCGGGATCTTGGGCATGCACGCACACGCGCCTGGTGTGAGTTTTAAGCCACCGGGTCCGGGACGCGAACTGCGGTTGATTACGTGTGAATCCAGCGACATAGCCATTACACTAACTGCTGGTCCCAAAACATCCTTCTTAAATGAAATGATGATAATATTGAAAGGTAGTTTTGATAATGAACTTACCTGATAAAATAATTTTAACTTGCTTTTCTGTTAATTCCAAAAGTTTAACAACACCAGTGGAAGAAAATACAAGATAGCATCTACAAAAGACTAAGTTGTTTCCCACCCTTTCTGTCTCTGTCTGTCTCTCTCTGTCTGTCTGGCGAGCGCACGTGCCCTATAGCGAAAATCTCTCCAAAAAAAAAAGAAAAAAGATCACTCTGGTTGCTATGTATGGAATGAATTAGAGAAGGGCAAAAAGGACCATGATTGGTAAGTGACTGAAGTAATCTAGGCAGAAAGAATGATAAAATAGGTGAAAAAGAATGGTGAAACAAGTGGCAATGGAGAGAAAAGTATTTTATTTTAGAATAAATCCCCATCTGTACTGTAAACTCCCTGAAAGCAGAGAAAACATCTCTTGACTATCATTTTACCCAAAGAAAATTAACAGTGACTGGTACATAGTAAGGACCAAAATATTTGTTGAATAAATGAGAATACAATTAACAACCTAATCTATAAATTTTTGAGCAACTGAGTAAATGGTAGTGTCATTTATGAAGATAGGAAACACAAGACAAGTCAGTTTAGTTTTTTTATTTGCTTGCTTTTGAGCAATAGATAAGGAAGAAGTTGCATGTTAGTTTGAATAAGTCGAGTTTGAGATAATGAAAGATATTCAAAGCTAGCAGATGGATATACAAGGAAACTTAAAAAGTCTGGGAAATTAAAGGAATTAAAGTATGAGTTTGATACAAAAAGTTTTGAAATCTATGCAGATTTTAATTTTCTTTCTTTCTTAATTGCCAAAGGGTACACACTTATCACAGACAGAATGAGCGAGAGGGAGAAAGCACCCTCCCCCCCATCCCACCCCGCCAATGGGGTATAGTCATACTGTAATCCCTTCTCCATTTCTCCATCCTGCCAAGATTTGGGGCATGCACGCACATATGCTCAGTGTGGTTTACAACCACCAGGGACAGGATATGAATGTGCAGTTGGCCCTGTGGGATCTGACGCCCTTAATCACTAGTCCATAGGACTGGCCATGGACATTTCTTATAAACATAATCATATAATTCTACGTGGAACTTTGTGACTGATTTCTTTCATGTAGCATGTCTCCCAAGGTTCATTTGTACGTGTTAAATCATGTATGAGTACTTCATTCCTTTTTCATAGCAAAATAATATTCCACTATATGGATATACCACATTTTGTTTATCTGTTTATCAGTTAATGGGCATCAGAGTTGTTTCCACTTTTGATTATTACTAATAAGGCTCTGTAAACATTGTAAGGTTTTATGCGGTATAATTTTATTAAGAGATATGAATCTTCATAAAGCTAAATTTCAAGTCAAAGAACTGTACTTTACACTGAGACAGTGTCCTTCAATGTTAAAACATCCGTTTTTTTTTTTTTTCTTTCTTTGGAGAAGTTTTTGCTATAGGGCGCGTGCGCTCGCCAGACAGACAGAGAGACAGAAAGCGAGAAATCACCCCCCAGGGGGGATGGCCACACCACAATCCCTTCTCCTCCATTCTCCTCTCGGGATCTTGGGCATGCACGCACACGCGCCTGGTGTGAGTTTTAAGCCACCGGGTCCGGGACGCGAACTGCGGTTGATTACGTGTGAATCCAGCGACATAGCCATTACACTAACTGCTGGTCCCAAAACATCCTTCTTAAATGAAATGATGATAATATTGAAAGGTAGTTTTGATAATGAACTTACCTGATAAAATAATTTTAACTTGCTTTTCTGTTAATTCCAAAAGTTTAACAACACCAGTGGAAGAAAATACAAGATAGCATCTACAAAAGACTAAGTTGTTTCCCACCCCCTCCCAGGTTGAGATCATATATTGTAAACAACAGATGAGATACATAGGCCAAAGGGTAGTTTTGAATGGCCAGGCTAAGGAAGTTGGATGCTATCTTACAGCCAATAAGGAAATGAATAAAGTTTAAATATAAAAGTATTCTCTCCAGAATACCACTTGATTTAGTAACAGTAACTGAGCAACTAATATGTGAAAAGCACTGCATTTGGTGCTATGAATCTTGAATGGTTAAAAGTGGCAAAAGATTTTTGCCACTGACACTTAAAAACACTCTAGAAAAGGACCAGCAGTTAGCGTAATGGCTATGTCGCTGGACTCCCATGTGGTCGACCACGGTTCGAGTCCACCACCCAGAACATCACAGAACCACAATACCTAAGCATTAAGAATACCTTGGGCCAGGACCAGCAGTTAGCATAACGGCTATGTCACTGGACTCCCATGTAGTCTATCACAGTTCGAGTCCCAGACCCGGTGGCTTAAACTCATGCCAGGTGCATGTTTGTATATGCCCAAGATCCCAAGAGGGGAATGAGGAGAAAGGATTGTGGTATGGCCATCCTCCCTGGGGGGTGATTTCTTGCTTTCTGTCTGTCTCTCTCTGTCTTTCCGGTGAACACATGCACCCTATACCAAAATCCTCTCTATACCAAACACCTCTTCAAAAAAAAAAAAAAAAGAATACCTGGGGCCAGGGCCAGCAGGTGATATAGTGGTTAAGGCACTGGACTCCCACATTGTTGACCATGTGGGAGTTCTGAGTCCTGTACAGCTTGAGTCCTGTACCTGATGGCTAGAAACACATGTCAAGCATGTGAGTATGTATACTCCAAGAGGAGAATGGAGGAGAAGGGACTGCAGTGTGGCCGTCCCCCAGGGGACAGGTGTGTGTGTGATTTCTCGCTTTCTGTCTCTCTAGTTAAAGTGTGCACTCTATAGCAAAAATCTAAAAAGAGTACCCAGGGCCAGCAGTTGTCTTAGTGGTTAAGGTGCTGAAATCCTACATGGTCTACCATAGTGCAAGTCCCAGATCCAACAGCTTGAAACTCATGCCAGGCACATGTGCATGCATGCCCAAAATCCAAGAAAAGAATGGAGAAGGAACTGCAGCATGGCTGCACCCTCTGTGGTGTAATTTCTTGCTTTTTGGCTCTCTGTCTCTCTAATGAGTACCATGTGCCCTATAGCAAAAATTTCTCTCAAAAAATAAAAATAGAGTATCCAAGGCACCAGCAGGTGGCGTGGTGGTTAAGGTGCTGGACTCCCATATGGTCAAATGAGGTTCCAGTTTTAGACCTGATGGCTTGAAAATCAGGCTGGGCACATGTGCGTGAGTGCCCAAAATCCTAGAAGAGATTGTGGCATGGCCATCACCCCTGGAGGATGATTTCTTACTTTCCCTCTTACGATCTTCTCTGACAAGCACATGCACCCTATGACAAAAACCTAAAAAAAAAAAAAAAGAAAAAAAAAGAAAAAAGAAAAAGAGAGAGAAAAAACAAGGCTCAGTCGTTTAACCACCTCTATTTTCTATCTATACTTACTTTCTTAATGTTCTCATACACTCTAGTCTAATCACTTCAATAGGATGTAACTTCAACAGGGTAGGTTTTTGGTTATTTTGTTTAAGCTGAATCACTCATATCTAAAACAGTGCCTGGAATATAGTGGGTGACAATATTGACAATTTTTTTTAAATAAATGAATGGATGGATGAATAAATGGCTTTACACATTATCTATAAACCACTGAGTCTCTAATTTGTATTTCCTGCCTTGATCTCAGTCCTAAACTCCAGATATATTCAATTGCCTATCTGCTCTCTCCACTGATAGATTTTTAAAAAATCTAAAACTTAAAGTTCAAAAGAGAACTCCAATTACCCTCCCAACTTCTCTGAGTTCACTTTCTTTTCTTTCTTTTTTTAGACTCTTGCCATAGGACAGGTATGCTCGCTAGAGAGAGAGGAGAGAGAATGAAGTGAAAACTCTTCCCCCCCGAGGGATGGTCACACTGCAACCCCTTCTCTACTCTCTTCAGGATTTTGAGCATGCTTGGTGTGTCTTTCAAGTTGCCATGTCTGGCACTCGAACTGTGGAGTCCGCCATGTGGAATCCAGTGCTTAACCACCATGCCACATGCTGGCTCTATTTTCTTAGGCAAGTACAGCCCCATCCTTCTAATTTCTCAAGCCAAAAAATTTAAGTCATCATTTAAACACCTTTTTTAACTCTTACACTACACCAATTTATCAACCAACCCTGAATATTCTACTACTCGCCATTTTCACCATTATTACTATGGTCCAAATTGATATCATTTCTCACCTGGAAGCCTGCAATAGCCTCCTAACTGATCATGCTTCTTGTCTAGCCCCTCTCCTCAAGTCACCATCTTCTCAGAACCACAAGCAGAAAAACTTTTTTTTTTTGGAGAGGTTTTTGCTATAGGGCGCGTGCACTCGCCAGACAGAGAGAGACAGAGAGACAGAAAGTGAGAAATCACCCCCCAGGGGGGATGGCCATGCCACAATCCCTTCTCCTCCATTCTCCTCTCGGGATCTTGGTCACACACGCACACAGGCATGGCGTGAGTTTTAAGCCACCGGGTCCGGGACGTGAACCACGGTTGACTACGTGGGAGTCCAGCGCCATAGCCATTACACTAACTGCTGGTCCCAAGCAGAAAAACTTTTGAACTTAAGGCAGATCATGGCACTTCTCTGCTCATAATCCTACAACTATTTCCACCATAAGTAAAAGCCCAAATCTTGGTAATTGTTTATGAAGCTTTATTCAGTCTGGCTCTATGACAACTCTGACCTCATCATCTACTACTCTTCCCTCACTACGCATGAATGTCAAACCTTTCTTGCATATTCTGTCCCAATCACTGTGGCTTCCTCTGCTTCCTTCCAAAGGTCACACATTTTCACCTTAAGGCCTTTTCCTACACTGTCCCTTTTGCCTGAAGTACTCTTCCCCCAGACATCAGCATCCCACTGGCTCTTCCAGGTCTGTTCAACTGCCACCTTCTCTGACTTTCCACCTGATCATCACATTTTAAATTGTAACCACACCCCTACTTTTGTAGTCTTTATCCCTTCTCTCTCCCTATTTTTCTCCACAGCACTTATCACCACCTAAAATTGTATATATTTTACTTCCTGGGAAATAAGCTTGAAGAGAAAAAGACTTTTTGTTTTGTTCAATGCTATTCCATTGACATTTAAATCAGTGCTTGGCATATACCGCAGTTAAGTGATCAATAATCTGCTAAACTAATGCCTTCATTTCCACCAGGGAGCCTGACAATCCTGTAGGCTGGCATTTCAGGAAAAGATCATAAAGGCCTCTAAGATTTCTTCCAGTCCTCTAATCCCTAGAAGGATTACAGTACTTTGCCTGAAAAGAAAAACTGTGCTTTGTCTAGTTAACCACAAGGAGGAGTTGCGAGAAGAGCTGAGCAAAGAGAAACCAGATAAAGATGTTTCCCCTTGCTCTTCCTGCACTAACCTCAAGGTGGAAGAAATCTGGATTTGTAGGCGACTGTACTGAATGAATGATTTGTCTCCATACTACGAGTTACCCCGACACACACGATCCTTTCAAATGCCAGAAGGAGGTCAAGGGAATCAATCATCAATCAACGGGCCACTGAAGACTGGGAAGGTGTTTCTTTAACTCCACGACTACGAATTCTCCGTAAACGCAGGGGAAGAGGTCCCATCCGCGCAAGGGGACACGTTAACTTCCGAGGAAGGCCGAGGCATCCCAAGTACTCTCTGGCCAGAGGGCTATTAAGTGGATTCCACGTACTACTTAAAGCACCTACAAGACTTAGACATACAAGCAGGGCACCCTAGACCTAAATCCTCCGAGCTGGCGGATCGCTTAACCCTCATTAACACCTGACTCGTTAAACACCGACGCCGACTTCCCCGCGGGCTTCGGACTCACCGCCACCTGTTGATGCCCACGTTGGAGGAGCCGGCGAACCAGGGGTCGAGGATGTAGACGCAGCGGATGGTGTCGGCGCCCTGAATGCACTCCTTCAGGGCGGGGTTGTCGTGGAGCCGGAGCCCCTTTCGGAACCAGTGCACGGCGTTCACCCCCATGCCGGGGGCGCGGCGGCTCGCCGCCGACTTCCTCCACGGAGATTCACCGAAGGGGGTTCCAGCTCATGGCCGACGCCCAAGGCGCGAGGAAAGGGCGGCAGAGGAGAGACGGGAAAAACCGACTCTGAGGAAGGGACCGGAGAAGGCGAGGGCGCCGGAGACGCGGTGGGAAGATGAATGGAGGTTGCCCAGGCGCCGGAGTCCGCGTGTGACGCCCTTCAGGAGTCTGCGCCCGCCGCAAGCGTCGGGACG
>NW_006208084.1:4499424-4536263 GCF_000334495.1 Tupaia belangeri chinensis | reverse complement strand
GGGGAGTCGTGCCCTCTTCGCCCGCTTCCGGAGAGGCGGCAGCTGCTCGACCCCCAAGTCGTTGATCCCTGCCCAGACGCTGGGCTCCTTGCCTCCGTCCCTTCCCTCCGCAGAGTGGTCGCGGTCTCCTAGAAGCACCCGCAGTGACCACAGGCCCCATGTGAGCGAAGGCTTAGCCCCGCCTCCGAGGGCCGTGAGCGGCCACTATTGGCTGAGGCTTCCTGAGACCCGGATGAGCACGGGGCTGCGGGGAGCTCGCGGGCGCGCGCTCCGCTCACGCAGGAGTGCGGGCGCGCGCTTTGCTCCAGCGAGAAGGTGGCACAGAGGGAGAGTGGGGGGCCGCGGTTGGGGATGGCCCTAGTGGAATTTAGGAAAGGCTTGGAGTCTCTCCAGTGTTCTTCGAGAGTAAACGGCGGAATCGGGCAGGGAGTGAAGGAACAGAAGGAGGACAGTAGGAGGCTCTACTTAACATCTGGAGACCAGACCCTGTGCTTCGATCCAGCTTAAGCTGGAGAACCCTAACTGTAGGTCATGCCTTATTATTGTTTGAACCAGGCACTGCGCAACACACTGGAGATACAGGAGATGATAAAATAGACCAAAATCCCAGTTCCAGTTCTCAAGGGGTTGTGCTTGTCTTAAGCTTTGTATGTGCTATTTTTCCCTCAAGACGCTCTTTTTTGGAATCCACTTCTCTATTACAATCACCTGTGAGCTATGTAGTATAATTTCCTTTTAGACTCAGATGAAATGCTGCTAATTTGTAAAAATACTTCTGACCCTTAGGGCTGGTTTAGGACCTCCCTAGAGCTGTATCACTTACCACACTATTGTGAAAATTAAATGAAAAGAGCCTATTATAATACCTACCAATACTCAATAATAGCACTTCCTGTCAGAATGATACTGTGTCACATTCCCGACAAAGTGGGACTTCTCAAGGGCAGGGTCCCTGTCCTGTTCATTTTTTGCATCATCAATACCCAGTGCAGAGTCTGACATATGTGTTCAAATGTATATTGATCAGATAAATGAGTGCTGGTGGTCACCAGTGTGATTGGCAAGGTTAAAGGGAGGAAGGAAACACCAATTGTGATGAGTTGCATGGTGCCACCCCCAAATTCACATAACCTCAGTACCTGTGAATGTGACGCTTAGAAATAAGGTCTTTGCAGATGATCAAGATGAGAACATTAGGGAGAGCCCTAATTCACTGTGATTGGTATTATATAAGGGGGAAATCTGGACACATTACACACACACAGAAGGAGAACACTTGTGAAGGTTGGAGTTACACTCCCACAAGCCAAGAAACTACCGGAAGCTAGGAGAGAAGCCCAGAACAAATCCTTTCTTGGTGTTCTCAGAGGAACTGTGGCCCCCCTGACACCTTTATTTTATACTCTGGCCTCCAGAACTGAGACCATAAATTCCTGTGGTTCTAAGTCATCGGGTTTGTGGTACCTTCTTGCGGCAGCCCTAGGAAACTAATACGGAATAAAGTATATTCAGTGTTGTAGGTAGCCGATACGTCTGAATAGTCTCCCCTCCCTCGCGTCTGTTACTACAGGAAGTGTGTATCATTCTTTCTTTGATTTTTATGAGGACATTTCAATTAGGTGTGTGAAACCCCTTTTTCACTATAAAGTAATGAGCAAATATTGGTTATTTTTATTGATGGGAATGAGTCTCGGGTGGCCACCACTCTGAGGCTTTCATCATCCGTGCATAGGGTGTGGTACCCAGAGCAATACCCTAATTTGGATGACCTCACACTCCAAGGCCTAGAACTGTACTTTAAGAAATATATTCGGGGACCAGCAGATGGTGTAATGGTTACATCACTGGACTCCCATATAGTCAACCATGGTTTGAGTCCCGGACCCAGCAGCTTAAATTCACTCTGGGTACGTGTACACGCATGCCCCAAACCCCAAGAAGAGAATGGAAGAAAAGGGATTGCAGTGTGGCCATCCCCTTTTGAGGGCATGATTTCTCACTTTCTGTCTCTCTCTGTCTCTCCAGCGAGCACACGTGTCCTATTTTCCCTCAAGACGCTCTTTTTTGGAATCCACTTCTCTATTACAATCACCTGTGAGCTATGTAGTATAATTTCCTTTTAGACTCAGATGAAATGCTGCTAATTTGTAAAAATACTTCTGACCCTTAGGGCTGGTTTAGGACCTCCCTAGAGCTGTATCACTTACCACACTATTGTGAAAATTAAATGAAAAGAGCCTATTATAATACCTACCAATACTCAATAATAGCACTTCCTGTCAGAATGATACTGTGTCACATTCCCGACAAAGTGGGACTTCTCAAGGGCAGGGTCCCTGTCCTGTTCATTTTTTGCATCATCAATACCCAGTGCAGAGTCTGACATATGTGTTCAAATGTATATTGATCAGATAAATGAGTGCTGGTGGTCACCAGTGTGATTGGCAAGGTTAAAGGGAGGAAGGAAACACCAATTGTGATGAGTTGCATGGTGCCACCCCCAAATTCACATAACCTCAGTACCTGTGAATGTGACGCTTAGAAATAAGGTCTTTGCAGATGATCAAGATGAGAACATTAGGGAGAGCCCTAATTCACTGTGATTGGTATTATATAAGGGGGAAATCTGGACACATTACACACACACAGAAGGAGAACACTTGTGAAGGTTGGAGTTACACTCCCACAAGCCAAGAAACTACCGGAAGCTAGGAGAGAAGCCCAGAACAAATCCTTTCTTGGTGTTCTCAGAGGAACTGTGGCCCCCCTGACACCTTTATTTTATACTCTGGCCTCCAGAACTGAGACCATAAATTCCTGTGGTTCTAAGTCATCGGGTTTGTGGTACCTTCTTGCGGCAGCCCTAGGAAACTAATACGGAATAAAGTATATTCAGTGTTGTAGGTAGCCGATACGTCTGAATAGTCTCCCCTCCCTCGCGTCTGTTACTACAGGAAGTGTGTATCATTCTTTCTTTGATTTTTATGAGGACATTTCAATTAGGTGTGTGAAACCCCTTTTTCACTATAAAGTAATGAGCAAATATTGGTTATTTTTATTGATGGGAATGAGTCTCGGGTGGCCACCACTCTGAGGCTTTCATCATCCGTGCATAGGGTGTGGTACCCAGAGCAATACCCTAATTTGGATGACCTCACACTCCAAGGCCTAGAACTGTACTTTAAGAAATATATTCGGGGACCAGCAGATGGTGTAATGGTTACATCACTGGACTCCCATATAGTCAACCATGGTTTGAGTCCCGGACCCAGCAGCTTAAATTCACTCTGGGTACGTGTACACGCATGCCCCAAACCCCAAGAAGAGAATGGAAGAAAAGGGATTGCAGTGTGGCCATCCCCTTTTGAGGGCATGATTTCTCACTTTCTGTCTCTCTCTGTCTCTCCAGCGAGCACACGTGTCCTATAGCAAAAATCTCTCTCTAAAAAAGAAAGAAATATATTCACCCAAAGTGAAGGCCTCAGAGCACGCCTTCTCTGAACTTCTGCATTTGTCTCATGCCCCTCATTCTTCCCCAGCTAAGCTATAGAAGCTAGAATTCCTCCTCCCCAAGGTGGGTCATGGAAACCACAACCCCATAAAGCCAGGCATAAAACCTAAAAACATTGCTCCAACTTCTCCCTACCTTTAAGACTTTAAGAGCTGGGCCATAAAGAGACCTACCACGTTGTTTGATATTAGATCATAAGATCCTCATTCTAGGGGGATTTTGCCCCATACTGGGAAAAAGGAACGCTACATAGAAAGGCCAAGAAAAACCTAAACAGAGAAGCCATGCTAGGTTTCCCCACTCAGTTTCCATTAGCTTATATCCTTTTTGTCCAATCACATTTCTACACAGCTGTCACTGCTTCAGCGAACTTAAGTATGAACTCAGATAGCTTCCCTTATCTTCACATCTTCAACCTGAGGGTTCCCATGTCACGGACAACTACGATGAAATGAATCTGAATGCCTTTTCTCTTATCCATCTGCTTATTGGCGGTGATTTTTCAGGAAGCTCAGAAGTAAAAGGAATTTCCTTCACTTTTATAAATATAATGCTTTATGTTTCATTTTAGGTAGTTTGAAAGCAAGCAGATTGTTGCTAAAGATGTAAGAACTGTTTTTATGCATCCAACTGAAATGGTGGGAGGTAAAGAGACTATTGATCCCTGTAGAATTGTTTATGTATTGTTCTTTTAATAAAGGTGGATTTTTTTTAACAGACAGCTGTGTGTGGGTGTGTATATACTTTTGTTTAAACATAAAAGTACTAATTTATTATAAAAGGGTCAACTCTATCAACTACGCATTCCTCAAATACTGAGAGGTTTTTATGGCACAGAGATGGTCACCGTTGTAGTCTTTTTTTCTGTTGCTATAGCGGAATACCACTGACTGGGTGATTTATAAAGTTTATTTTTTACAGTTCTGGAGGCCGGGAAGCCCAAGGGCATAGAGTGAGCATCTGCTCAGCATCTGGTGAGAGCTTTCTTACTGGATCATGTCATGGAGGAGGGCATCACATGGCAGGAGAGCAAGAGCGAGTACAAAAGAGCCTGAAAATGCAGGCGAAGCTCACTTTTATAACACATCACCTTCAGGAGAACTCACTCACTCCTGTGATAACACATTAATCCACTGTTCTCGTCTGTTCTATTGCCAATAACAGAAAATTACTGAGTCTGGGTAATTTAAGAGAATAGAGGTTTTAGGGCCGGCTGGTGGCATGGTGATTAAGGCACTGGACTCCCACATGGCTGACTGCAGTTGGAGTCCGGGACCTGGCCAATTGCTTTTTCTCTCACACATGCGTATGCCCTATAGCAGATTATAATAATAATAAATTAAATCGAAACAAAGCAAAAAAGAGAATAGAGGTTTATTCAGCTCACCTTTAGAGATTCAAAGGCTAGGGGGCACATCTGGCGAGGCTGTGATTCACATGGTGGAGGGCAGGAGAGTGTGACCTGTGTCTGTTGTGTCTTCCTCCTGGTCTCATTCTCTTCCTTATAAACCCACCAGGAGTCAATCATAGGAGCTCCACCCTAGTGACCTAAGCACTCCTGAAGGCCCCATCTTTCAACACCATAATTGGATTATGTTTCTTTTTTATTTAAAGAATTATTTATTTTATTTGTTATTATTTTTAATTTGACCAGAGGGAGAGACAGAGAAGGAGAGAAAGGGAAAATGAGAAAGCAAGCCACCAGGTCTGGGACTTGAACTGTAGCTGGTCATGTGAGAGTCCAGCACCCCAACTACTGCACCACCCGCTGGCCGTAATTAGATTAAATTCCTTCTCAAGACCTTTACACCAAATTTTAACAAATACATTGGGGTGGGGGCACACCAGAGCATTCTGCCCTGGCCCTCCAAATTTGTATACTTTCCTCAAATAAAATCAGCCCAGTTGTCCCCAAAGTTTTACCTTGTTCCAGCACTAACTTAAAAATTCAAAGTTCAAAGTCTTATCTGGAACTCAAGGCAAACTCCTTTCAGCCATGGGATGGTGAAATCAAAACAAATGACATACATGCAGAATCCAGTGGTGGAACAGGCACAGGTGGGAGTTTCCATTCCACAAGAAGGAGTAGTGGGTCGCCAAGAAGTCCAACACCCCAGAGGGAAGACAATCAGTCTTGAAAATCCATGTGCCATTTCCTGGATACACTAAGGGAACTGGTCCCCCGAAGCATCTGGCAGCCTTGTCCCCCTGATCTAGTATACTGGGTGTGGTCTATGCTTCAGCTCTCTCCAGTGCAATGTGCTGATAGTTACACAGTTCTGGGGCCTTGAGGGTGGTTCTTCCCCAGTACGCTATGCCCTGGTGGGGAATCTGTGTGGTAGCTCCACCTTCACATTTCCACTTGACTTTGCCCTGTCAAAAGCTCTTTACAGTGGTTCTGCCCCTGTGACAGGTCTCTGCCTGTGCCGCTAAGACAGCCTTTAAAATCCAAGTAGCAGGCTCTATGCCTCCACATCTCTTGAATTCTTCAGGCTTACGGAATTAGCTACGTTTGCACACCACAGTTTCTGCCACTTGCGTGTTCCAGAGTGGCAGCCTTCAAAGACTGTCCAGCCACACCTGAGGCTGCTTGGAACACAGTTGGTCCTAGAAATGC
Source organism: Tupaia belangeri chinensis (assembly GCF_000334495.1). Lineage (NCBI taxonomy): Eukaryota > Metazoa > Chordata > Mammalia > Scandentia > Tupaiidae > Tupaia > Tupaia belangeri. Next base: position 4,530,135 of record NW_006208084.1, on the reverse strand, counting down.
TTTACTGGACCATGAGGAGCAAAGTCCTGAAGCAGCTCAAGGCAATGAGCCCACCCCAGCCAGTACCCTGAAACCATTCTGTTTCCTAGGCCTCCAGGTCTGTGAGAGGAAGGGCACCCTCAGAGATCTCTCCACTGCCCTCAGGTCTGTTCTCTCATTTTCTTTACAGTGATCACCTGAATCCCTTCTACCCCTGCTCTTCTCTTTAGTAACTGGTTGCTAGACCACATCTTTAGTTTTCTGTCCTGGAAATGTTCCTTCATTCTCTATCATATGGCCAGGCTGTGAATTTTTCTAGTTTTTCTGCTCTGCTTCCTTTTCAAACCTTATCTTTAAAGCATCTTTCTCATTTGCCAAATCGTCATCACTCTTAGATTCGGCACTCCAGAGTCTTAGGCCATGAACGCAAAGCAGCCAAATTCTTTGCAGTGGTGTAACATAAATGACCTTTTACCCAATTTCCAATAAGATAGTCCTCATTTTCCTTTAAAACTTTAGATGACCTTTACTGTTAATATTTCTGTCAATATTTTGGTCAACACCATTTAACTAATGTCTAAAAAATTCCAGTTTATTTCTAAACCATTCTTTTTCTAAGCCTCCACCAGAAATTAGGCTTTTCCTAGACTATTTCTCCAAATTCTTATTATTCGGTTCCAAAGCCACTTTCATATTTTAGGTATTTGCTATTAGCAATAGTCCTCTACTATACACCATGCACGCACACACACAGCTTGAATTTAAGCTGCTGGGTTTGAGACTTGAACCAGGGTCGACTAGGTGGGAGTCAAGTGATGTAACCATTACGCCATCTGCTAGTCCCAGAACATATGTCTTAAAGTACACCTTGAAGTGTGCGGTCATCCAAATGAGGGCACTGCTCTGTGTACAAGAGTCACAGCTCAGGGACCAGCAGTTAGTGTAATGGCTATGTCGCTGAACTCCCATGTAGTCGACTGCAGTTCAAGTCCTGGATCCGGTGGCTTAAACTCATGCCGGGCACGTGTGTGTGTGTGTGCCCAAGATCCTGAGAGGAAAATGGAGGAGAAGGGATTTCAGTGTGGCCATTCCCCCAACGGGGAGGAGAAGGGATTTCAGTGTGGCCATCCCCCCAACGGGGGTGATTTCTTGCTTTCTATCTCTCTGTCTCTCTGGCGAGTGCACGCGCCCTATAGCAAAAACCTCTCAAAAAAAAAAAAAAAAAAAAAAGAGTTCCAGCTCACAGTTTGCGGGGTCAGGGGTCATTTACAGTAAAGCTGCAACACGACAAGGCGGAGGGCAGGATAGTACGGTCTGTGTCCATGTGTGTCTCCTGGTCTCATTTCCTCTCCTTATAAATCCACCAGGAGCCAATCATTGAGGTTCCACCTTAGTCTCCTAATTACTCCCAAAGGTCTCACCTTTTAACACTGTAATCTGATTAAGTTTCATCTTAATACCTTCACAGCCAAATCTCAGTGCAAGTTTTTTTGCGGAGGAGGGAGGAGCACAAACGATTACATCTATTAATCCCTAATCCATAGATGTATTAATTCATTCATGAAGTCAGAGCCCTATGATCCATAGAGTCTGCCTGGTCTCACCTCTTAATACTGTTTCATTTGGAATTAGGTTCCTTATACATAAACTTTTGGAGAACTCATTCAAATGATAGCAGTCTATTTAGTACATTTGAATGGGGCAGGGGTAATACAATTCAATAATAGCTGTGAGTTATTAAGTACCTATTACGTGCCAGGTTCCTTCATACATTGGAGTCATCAGTGAAGTCACGACATATTTTTTCTGTTTTTTTTTCTTTTTTTTTTTTTTTTATATAGAGATTTTTGCTATAGAGAGCATGGACTCCCTGAAGAGACAGAGAGAAAGCAAGAAATCACCCCCCCAGGGGGAATGGCCATGCTGCAATCACTTCTCCTCCAGTCTCTTCTCGGGATTTTGGGCACATATGCACACGCGCCCGGTGTGAGATTTAAGCCTTTGTGTGAGGGACTCCAACTACAGTCCACTACATGGGAGTCCAGCGACGTAACCATTATGCCATCTGCTAGTTCCCCTCTATGTTTTTCTAGGAAAAATGCCTCATGACTTTTTCAACAACCCTAGTTTATTATCCATCCTCATAATAATTTCATGGTGCAGTTTGTTATTGTTTTGTAATGGTCTATACCAACTTTGATGATGAAGAAAGTAAAACTCAGAAACACATGTAAGTAGTAAAAGCAGATGAAAAACCAAGAGATGGTTTCTGAATTCAATACTCTTTCATTAACATATACTATACCTCACTGACATCTACCCTGCTCCTTTCCAGAGTGAATATTGTGAATATTATATAAGAAGGGGAAAATAAGAGGTGGGGGAAATTGTCAGGAACCACTTGTAAAATTCTGGTTGGCTAAAAAGTTCCAGTTTATTACAGAGATGGTAGAAAAATCTGTGAGGAAAAGACTGGGTTATATTTTAGCTTACCATTGATTAGTTGATGGTCACCAAAACTTTCTTGGCTAGACTAATTCATCTATAAAATGAAGATATTGAGCTATATGCTTTCACGTTTTCTTTGCTATTTTAGAATTCTATTACCACAAACCTGCCATGGGCTCAAAAATATCTAAGAAGAGTTCTGCAAACATTCTTTTAACTGCCAACAGTTAGAAAAATCAATGTCTATTTGATTTCACAAGCACCCTTGATAAAAGTGTGTCAGTTTCTAAACTGAAAGCCTGTACTCTCTCTTGACCCCATCTTGCAGAGGTGATTATTGGCATGTGTTATCAACACACAGATAATAAACAGTAGACAGTTCAATCAGCTCATTCAGCCTTTCTATTTTGTTTTGTTTTTGGAGAGATTTTCTCTATAGGGCGCGTGCGCTCGCCAGACAGACAGAGAGAGACATTAGAGACAGAAAGCGAGAAATCACCCCCCAGGGGGGATGGTCACGCCGCAATCCCTTCTCCTCCATTCTCCCCTCGGGATCTTGGGCACGCACGCACATGCGCCAGGCGTGAGTTTTAAGCCACCGGGTCCGGGACGTGAACCGCGGTCGACTACGTGGGAGTCCAGCGACATAGCCATTACGCTAACTGCTGGTTCCCTCATTCAGTCTTGATATGATATGAATGTTGGCTAAATGCTCCTCACACCGGAATCTTTGGGGGATTGAATTTAAATGTGTTAAAGGATAATTATTTCCAAAAGGGTAAATTATGACTCTTCTATGGGTATGAAATGAACACATGTGAAAGATTTCACCTAACTCATTAATTAATAAAAGAATCATAAGATGTTACCATAAACTAAAAGGAGAATCTGAACAGCAATTATATTGATAGGCCATTAGGAATGTTAAAATGAATATATGCAAATCTGACCTCTTCCACAGAGGGGTGGAGGGAGGGCGATCAATTGCACTTTCACAGGACAGAATTCATTTGCGTGTCTATGGACTAGACTCATTTGCATTGCTAACAATGCTCTGCGATTTACAGAGTTGTAGAGTGGCTAAATTGAATGATAGGCAGGTCAGACGGCAGGTCAGACGTGACCTGGTGGTTAAGGGAGCAGGATCTCACATGACCGACTGCATGTGTGCCTGGGTGCCCCAAATCCCCACAGAGTGGAGAAATGGAAGAGAAAGGATCGCAGTGTGACCACGCACCCCCGGGGAGCACTTTCTCTCTTTTCAGTGTCTCTCTCTGTCCGGTTCATGTGCCCTCTGGCAGAGTGGAAAAAAAAAAAAAAAAAAGAGGAAGAAAAGACAAAACAATGATAGGCAAAGAATAACTTGAAGGTACACTAGACAAGAGATGCAGTATTCTTTGCCCATTTCAAAATCATTCACAATTTTTGCCACCTCCCCAGAGAAATCTTTCATGTCTGCCCATTCTGAAAATGTCCCTTCTTATGCTTTGTCATGGTTCCCCATTTACTTTCATCATGACACCAATTATGATCTGCATTTTTTTGTTTGTTTACTTATTTGTTGTCAGTCAATCGATGCCTGCCCCCACCATAAATGAAAGCTCCAGGAAGGCAGAGATCTCTGTTTATTGTATTCTTCATTATATCAATACCACCTGCCACAGTGCCTGGTACTCAACTCTCAATAAATTGTTCCCCTGGAGACCGTGGTGATACCCAATTGATCACATTTGACACTGCCCTTCACCCACAGTTATCAACTTATTACATCTCAGCTCCAAATTCACTCTTCATTGCTTCCTCTGTGTTAATGGAACTAAACCCTAAAGGATTTCTCCTCTGCCACTGGTTGGAGGTTAAATATTGTTGGTGGAGGGCCCTGGAGAGAAACTGCAAGAAGGGGCTTCTCTTTCTAGTTTCAGTGTGTTTCTGTTTTCCTTGTTCCAGTTCCACCACTGACAGAAGCCCTTGAGCAAGAGACACTCATACAATGGCACTCACTTCTCTTAAGTTCCAGTGGCGTCCCTCTGGTGGATTCCCAGTAGGTCTTGCAGATATCCCAGCAGTTGGCTATCCAGCCTCTGTAGCCTACCTACATTCTGGAAAGGTGTTTCCTGTGGCTGCTCATAGCCGTGGTTTCCTGCCTACTGGGCTCTCACTGGTGACTGTAGACCAGCTCTGGTCTGGGACAACCCAGCTGACTTCTTCATCATCCAGTGGCTATACCATACCCTCTTCAATGACATCTAAATCTCACCCTTGCAGAGGATCCCTAGCACTCCTCCTTCCATATTGGTCCTTTGTGTGCTCCATCCGTCCTGTGGTGTTTTTTAGAGTTCCCTTTACCATTTTTTAAGAGAGATTTTTGCTTTAGGGCTTGTGTGCTCCCTGGAGAGACAGAGAAGTGAGAAATCACCGCCCCCCCCCGCCCCCTCCAGGCCATGCCACAATCCCTTCTCCATTCCCCTCTTGGGATTTTGGCACACACACCCGGCATGAGTTTTAAGTTGCTAGGTCAGGAACTCGCACTGTGGTTTACTCTGTGGGAGTCCAACCATGTAACCATTCCACCATCTGCTGGTCCCCTCTTTATCATTCTTAATTAGTTGCCTGTTATAAATAATAATTCCTTCTATTAAATATTCTCTGCTTGATTTTACTGTGTCGTTTCTGTCTCATGATTAGACAGACTGATAAAACCCATTAACTGACCCACTGAATGATATGGTGATGCTTACTCTGGTGGGAAGAGACATACCATATCATTCAGTAAATGACTAGAGAAACCCTCAAAATACTATTAATAATATCCCAGGGCAATTACACTCTTAATATGTGTCAAACACAGAACTACTGTATGAGATGTTTTGCTAACTCCCTCAGATATATTATTTATTTTTTGTAATTGTTGTATAAAATAGATACATGATTCCCACTTTATAGACATGAAAACGGAGGCCCAGCAAAGCTAAGTTTTCCTAATTTGCCCTCAGAAGCAGAAGAGGCAAGGAAAAAAGCCAGGGGCTCCTGACTCCAGAGGTCCTAGATTGTCCACTCCGCTGTCTGCACTGCCCTACAGTTAAGCACTCTTATAGAGGCGCAAGCCAAGACCACCAGAGCATGAGGGAAGGCAGAGTAGTTCCGGTTAAGACAAATCTGGGAAGCCTTTTTGTACAAAGTAGCATTTGCATTAAGCAAATTGAAACATAAAAATGTAAAAAAGAAGCCAAGGAAAAGATTCCAAAAAAGTAGAGTATCATGCATGTTCCATGAGGTTCTTTCCTTCTCCAAATGGTGAGGAGGAGAAGAAAAGCTTCAACAGAGAAGCAGGGAGTTAGAAAAAGACAGGAGGCACTGATGTCATAGAGTTTATGACTGAGCTCATGGGGAGCTTACAAAGCCCTTGTAGCACTCACAGGTGCTTCCTCCCTCTTGGAGCTCATAATGCACAGGGAGAACACCCACAGAGTGCTTTCCCCCTTTTGGAGCTCACAGGGCATTGAGCTGAGCTGAGCAGAGCCAAGACTGAGCCAAGGTCATCAGAGCTAGGTGAACTTACACTGAGCTGATCAAGTCTAGCTAGTTAAAGAGGTGCTCCTTTCTCTCTCTTAAAATTTTATTTAGATGTATTTATTTATTTATTTATTTATATCTATCTATCTATCTATCTATCTATCTATCTATATTTATTTTATTTGACTAAAGAGGGACAGAGTGAGAGAGAAAAATGGGAGAAAGCAAGCCACCAAGTTCGGGACTCAAACCGTGGTTGGCCATGTGGGAGTCCAGTGCCCTAAACCGCCATGTCACCTGCCGGCCCCAGTACTCCTTTCTCTTACAGGGGCTGCAGATAATAGCAGCTCGTTGCCAAAAACAAACTGTCATACATACACATGTGCATTACATTCAGTGGCACAAAACAGCAAAGTCATAATAATATAGCAGGTGTGCAAGTGCTGTACAGCTAGTAACATAAGTTGTTCACCCTGTGGCCTTCGAATTTGAGAAGGTAGGAAGTGAGGTAGCCAGACTAAGCCATCCTGGCTCCACTTTTTTTCCCTACGGTACAATATACGGCAATATACCTATTAAGAAGGTTGACATAATAAGGTAGGAAGATATAAGAAATCAGTTGCTAGCACATGGCCTGGTGATTAAGATGGCAGCATCCCCACATGGTAGACTATGGGGTTTGAGTCTGGGACCCAGAGGCTGGAGAAACATGTCAGGTATATGTGCATGGGTGTCCAGAATCCAGAAAGGAGGGGAAGGTGGAGGAGAAAGGATTGAGGTGTTGGGTTAAGAGTTAGACCCCACCCATAGGCAGGCAGGGCAAGAACCCTGAGAGAGAAAGAGTCACTATTTTTTTTTTCAATGAAACCATTGTTTTCTTCTCTATAGTTTAGTTAAAATACAACATACCCTTTTTATTTTCCTTTACGTGTTCCTAAATAATTTATGACTCCTTGCTGATAGACTTAATTGGATCGAAACAGTCACAATTCAAAACATGAAGATAAGAAACTCTTTATCATTAACTCCATCAAAACAAAGAACCATCCGGCCTCTTCCAGGGACTAAGATTAACTCAAGATTCCTAGGTGTCTTAAATTCCAGGATTTAGGCTGATAACCCATTTCAAAAAGAAATAGGTTTTTTTGAGGTATCAGCAGTTAGCGTAATGGCTATGTCACTGGACTCCAATGTAGTTGACGGCGGTTCGAGTCCTGGACTCAGTGACTTAAACTCACATCAGGCCGTGTGCATGCCCAAGATCCTGAGAGGAGAATGAGGAGAAGGGATTGTGGCATGGCCATGCCCCCCGGGGGGTGATTTCTCGCTTTCTCTCTGTCTCTGTCTTTCTGGCGAGCGCATGCGCCCTATAGCAAAAAAACTTCTCCAAAAAAAGAAAAGAAAAAAAAGAAATAGGTTTTTTGTTTTTGTTTTTGTTTTTAAGGTTTATTTGCCATAGGGCACATGCACTCACCAGAGACAGACAGTGGGGGGTGGGGGGAGAGTGAGAAATCCCCCAGGGGGATGGCCATGTCGCAATCCCTTCTCCATGCACATACATGTGCCCAGTGTGATTTTCAGACTGCTGAGTCTGGTACTCGAACTGTGGTCAGCCATGCATGAATGCAGCACATTAGCCTCTATGCCACCTGTTGACCCCACATAGCTGACCCTGGTTCAAGTGCAGACCCGGTGGCTTGAAATTCATGCCGTGTGTGTGTGTGTGTGTGTGTGTGTGTGTGTGTGTGTGCCCAAATTCCTGAGAGGAGAATGGAGAAGAAAGGCTTGTGGCATGACCACACTGGGGGGTGATTTCTCACTTTCTATCTCTGTCTCTCCCAAGAGTGCACGCACCCTATAGCAAAAATCTCTCTCAAAAACAAAAACAAAACAAAACAAAAACAAAATGGGTTTTTCTTCCTTGTCAGGATAACTAGGCCACTTTGGCCCATCTACAGCAACCCATTTTGTCCCCTTCCATGGTGCTGGAAGCGTTTCCTCCTTTAATAAAATCTCCTTGCCATCCTCTCCCTTTGTCCACATACAAGGACCACCAGGGGTGTTGGGCCTGATCTCCCCACACCCACGCATCAGTGAGATCATCCCCCATTGGTGAGTGCTTTGTCTCTCTTTGCCTCTCTGTATCTCTCTCAGGAGTGCACACACCCTCTGGCAAAAGTATAAATTAAAAACCTAATGAACAGTGACGGAAACTGGAGAGGTACCTGTTATAACTGCAACATCAGCACAGCCTGTTAGTAGGGCAGAGGGAAGTAATGGAAAGAAAGAACAGACAGTGGCGTTGAGTCATGCTGGGGTATTACTCAGAGCTATCAAGGTGCTTCTGAGGTGCTCAGGTACCTGATACGTGAACACTCATTGATGAGTAAACCAGCCACTCTTGGGGCTGTTGTTTTAAAATGGTAGCACTTGGAGAGCAGGCAGGGTAGAAAAGTGGATTCAGAAATTGCTTCAGATGTTAACCCAAGCCCTTAAAATACTGGTAGGAGCTCTTTAAGGAAAACACACATAAATGCTGAGTACTAGGAGCTCAAAGCAGGGAAGGAAAGCAACCCTTCTGTCCTCAAAGCCAGATGCTTAAGTAAGAATAATTAGCAGGCCAGACGTCAGAGGCAAGGTAGAAAAAAACAGGTATACTTAAGGAGACTTTCAAACAAAATCATGGGAAAATGGAATTAAAGGATGAGTTTATTTTGGCCCAGAAAAGTTTTGAGACCAGTACATAGTTTTTTCATAGTACTTATTTTCCATTAACTGTTTTTAAAAAATAATTATTCCACTTAACTTTATCTATCCATTTATTTATTTAGATCAAAGAGGGGGGGAGAGAGAGAGAGAGAGAGAGAGAGAGAGAGAGAGAGAGAGAGGAAGCAAGCCACCAGGTCCAGGACTTGAACAGCGGTCAGCCATGTGGGAATCCAGAGCCCTTAACCACCAAGCCACCCACCGGCCCCTCGTTTTCCATGAACCTTTTGAAGATCCCTTATATATATATATACTGGTTGGAGAACAGGCCCTATTTAGCCCGCTACTTCCCTGGTCCATAATCCCGCCTCCCAGAAGAGCAAACATGCCTGGTGCTTGTGATGCCACCTGGAGGCCACTACAAACAGTACAGGAAATTCCACGGGATCTATACATACATTCAGAAAAATCTCCACTCCCAACCATGTTCCGTTAAAACAATAAGCTTATGAAAACATTTGATTGAGACAGGCTGCTTAAAATGTATGCAACGTAATAATCACAGCACTAGCAAAAGCAATAATCCTAGTCAAATAACACAATGAAAAAGATGAGCTTTGAATCTGGATGTGATGGCATGCACTGGTTGTCCCAGCAAGTCGGGAGACTGAGGCAGGAGATTTACAAGTTGGAGCCCAGCCTGGGCGACACAGAGAGACCCAAACTCTAGGGGGAAAAAAGAAAAAGGGAAAGGAGAAAGGACAAGTTGAATTACCATTCAGAAATTAAACAGGGATTTGGTTTCTAGAGGTGAAGCTAAAGGGTATTAAGTACAAGTTGAGGCTATTGATCTATGGAGACAAGAATTCAATAAACAAAGGTTGGCTAGGATTCCACTTCTGGGACAGAAGACGTAGCTAAATCAAGACAAGAGAAAAACACGGGATGCATTGTGGGTACTCTGCTCTGTTCTGCATTCCTCTGTGGCTTGCCGTATTTAGCTGTGTGTGTGTGTGTGTGTGTGTCTGCTCTGCCACTCAACTGTTGCTACTTAGCAGAACCAAGTGGAACAAACAGTGGAACAAAACATTATGTATTGGGCAAAATTACAGATGAATCATCCCAGCTTTTGCCTTTCACTGACATCACTCCTGTATTAACCAATCCTCTCTGCTAATTTGCATTTCAGAAAGCCCTCTGGTAGCCAAGGAGCCTCTGAGTCACTCTCTCTCCCCTATTCTCAGAGATCCTGACCTACTGAACAGCCTGCCTCCAATCCCCACCAATCCCACCCTCCCAAATAAACCCTGTACTCATAATTCCTCCAGTCTTTGCGACTTAACCTCAGACAAGCGCTTTATTACTTTTATTTATTAATGGCTGATAGGAATACAAAGTCAAGCGTAGAGGAACATTACTTTTTACAAATCAACTTGATTCTCGTGCCCTCCCCTACTCTGTCCAGTTGGCAGGAAGTTTACCTTTGTCATTCTTGGAGTCTCCCTCTTACTTCTTAGGAGTCTTATCAAGGTTATGTGGCCTCAGGCGGGGCCCTCGTTCTGGGGACCTCGGTTTGTCCCCACTGACCTTTGCAGAGATAGCCAGCATCGCCCCCATGGTCCTTTCTGACTTGGGTGCTGGTTATTGATTTTGGTGTGTTACTTAAAACACGATGGCTTTTGGGTTTTGTTTTGTTTTTGCTGCTGGGATTTCTCCTGGGCCATCTTGCCGCCTCTCTAGGCCACCATCTCACCTTTCCATGTCCCTGAGAAGTGTGTAGGACCCCGTCCCTGCCCACTGCCGAGGACGACGCTTCTTAATCTCTGGTGGTCTGAAGCCCACGTCTTGCTTCGCTGATATACTTTCCTTCTGCCTTCACATCCTAATCTCCCTCCTATTGGTGAAGGAGCTTTTGATTGTAAACTCCAGAAAATACAGCAAAAACTCACTTAAATTAAAAACAAACAGAAATCTAGTGTCTTCAAAAAGTTCATGGAAAACACCTATTATAAAAATACCAGTGGCATTGTTGGTAGTAAACTAAACTGCAGTGTTGGAAGCTAAGTGGCTGACCAGGGGTTCGGGTCCCCAAGTGGGCTTGAAAACATGGCAGGTGCATGTCCAGATCCTGGTGAGGGCCAGAGAAAGGGAACTGTGGCGTGACAAGACTATAACAAGGGTGCTTCTCGCTTTCTCTCTTTCTCTCTCTCACACCCACTCCTCTCGTGTACAGTGTCTACCATAGAGACAATAAGCTTTAAAACATTTACAGAAAACTATGCATTTATTTATTTATTTAAATTGCCAGAGGACTCATGCACTTACTGTGGAGAGACAGAGCGAGAGAGAGAGGGAGAAAGCAAGCACCTCCCAATGGGATGTGGTCATGCCACAATTCCTTCTTTTCCATTTCTCTAGCCTGTTAGGGTTTTAGGCATGTACATACATGCACTTAGCATGTTTTTTGAGCCACCAGGGTATGGAATTGATTCACACAGATGGCCATGTAGGACATGGCTTCCTTAATTATTAGGCCATGGACTGGCTGAAGATTTCACTTTAACATCAAAGTAACCGGTACTTTAATTCCACTTTTTCACGAACATTTCAAAGTCCTCTTGTTGCATGCTAGCTCAAATGATGAAAAATGTAGAAGGCTTATTTCAGACTGGGATCGATCAGGCCCTCAATTGTTTTGTTTTTAGTTGAAGTATATTCCCATGTCCCAGGCCGTGTTCTAAGCACGGGAAATGCTGTGAGCAAGTGGGCCCAGCTGAGCTGCCCTGGTTCAGAGGTGAGCTGTCTTTCCCAAGCTCTGCCCAAACCAACGATGAGCAAATTAGTGATGGTTGCTGTTTTAAGCCATAACTTTTAACCATTGTCATGTAACAATAGCGACAGGAATACTACTTGTGGGTCCAAAAGAAATTCTGACATTTAGCGATAAATGGAAGACTGATGCTAGTGAAAACGGTTTTTTGGTTGGAGGTCACATGCACTCGCTGGAGACAAATAGAGATAAAGAGAAAGGGAGGGAAGGAGAGAGAAAATGCGAGAGAGCAGGCCCGAAAGAGTGATGGTGCTGCAGTCCCTTCTCCATTCTCCTCTTGGGATTTGCGGCACACAGTCACAATGCCCAACATGTTTTTCAAGCTGTGGGGTCTAGGAATTGAACCTCACAGTTGGCTGTGTGGTATCCAGCTACTTTTTTTTTTTTTTTTTTTTTTGAAGGTTTTTTCTATTGGGGGGGAGAGGTTTTTGCTATAGGGTGCGTGTGCTAGCCAGAAAGATAGAGAGACAGAAAGCGAGAAATCACCCCCCGAGGGGATGGCCACACCGCAATCCCTTCTCCTCCATTCTCCTCTCGGGATCTTGGGCACACACACACATGCACCTGATGTGAGTTTAAGCCACCAGGTCCAGGACTCGAACCATGGTCGACTACATGGGAGTCCAGTGACATAGCCATTACGCTAACTGCCGGTCCAGGAAAGGTGTACATTTGGAAATTAGATAACAACAAAAACGACAACAACAACAACAATACTTCCCCTGTCCTGAATCCTGCCCCATCTCTTTGCCGTGTGCTTCCAGATAGGTTTGGCTACTGTGAGGCCCTGACTGGAGGCAGAAGAGAAGCCAGGGTTTACTCCCACCCACCCTCTCCCTGCCACCACGATTTCTTGTGCTGTCATTCTGGCAGTGGTTGTGATTCCTTCATGGTTCTAGAACTGGCCGGACATCCCCTCCCTCAGGGCTCCCAGTTCCTGCCTGGTAGCCCCCACTATGGTTCTCTCTCCCCTGACAGCCTGTCCTCTGGGCTGGGACAAGACCACGTCTTCTGTTTGCTGCTCTGGGCCTAGAGATGGGAACCGCTTGCTGCTGGCAGTAATCTCTGGCTGTTCACGAGACTTCTCAATTCTTATTTCTCTCAAAACCACATCCCTGTGTTACTTTTCCTTTTGTGCAAAATACTCAGAGAGGTTTCAGGCTCCTGGCTGGACCCTGACTGATTCAACCACAAACATTTGTTGCATATTCTAGGCATGTCCCTATTAGTAGGAAACTACTGCTGAGTTGTCAGACAAGTCATGATGCATTGTTGCATAGAAAAAGATAGAAACATATGTCCTGCCTTTCCCAATGACCCAATATTTTCACTTCCCTTTTTCCAGCTGAGGGAACTAAGGCAGAGACACTAAGCTGCGCATGCTCCCACCTCCACATCAGGGCGATCAACGTTTACAAGCAGTAAAGTGTCATCAGAAATTAGTTTTTTAAATTTAAGTTGTAAACACGTGGAAGTCGCGAAAGAGGCCTCTGGGAAGTTGGAAATGTTCTTTACTTGATTGGGGATGATTATATGGGAGTGATCACTTTGTGAGCATTCATCGAACTATGCACTAAGGATTTGGGCACCTTTCTGTATGCTAGACTTCAACAAAAAGATTACTTTTGAAAATCTTAAAAAATTTCCACTTACATTAAACGTGTTTTTCTTGAACACTAACTTTTTTTTTGGGGGGGGAGAGTATTTTGCTGTAGAACACATGTGCTCGCTAGAAAGACAGAGAGAGAGAGAGAGAGAGAGAGAGAGCGCACAAGCAAGCAAGAAATCACCCTTCCCCCCCCCCGGGGTGGGGGATGGCCACGCCGCAATCCCTTCTCTTCTACTCTCCTCCTGGGGTCCTGGGCATGCACATGCACCTGTTGTGAGTCCAAGCCACCAGGTCCAGAATTTGAACCACTATCGACTACATGGGAGTCCAGTGACATAGCCATAACGCCAACTGCTGGTCCCTTGAACACTAGCTTTTACGGTATGTTATTTCAGACCAGCAGTTGGTGTGGAGGTTATGGTGGCTGGATCCCAGAGGGCCAACTGCATGGTTCAAGTCCTGGACCTGACTGCTGGAAAAACACACTGGCCACATGTGAGTGAGTGTCCACAATGCCAAGAGGAAAATGGAGACGGGACTCTGGAGTGGCCATCAGCCTGGCGCATGATTTCCCATCCACCCTCTCTCTCTCTCTCTCTGGCAAGCGCTGGTGCCCTATAGCAAAAACAAAAATAGTTCTATGGGTTGAAATCTGCATTCAGGAGTTCCCCTTGGAATATCAGGGCATCATCAGAAATACCTCTTTTCATGTAGTAGTGAGGTAAGACCTCTCAGCAGAAAATCAAACTGTAACGTATTTAAAGTTTATTCTAAACCAATATGAGTGCCTATGATCTGAGGAAACATAATGTCAAGAAGTGCCTGAGAAAGTGCCTTCCACACATCAAGGTCACAGGAAATCTTTTATACACTTCAGAACAGCAGAAGTTACAATTAAAGTTAAAAATTAAGACCAGTAGATGGCAGAACAGTTACATTTCTGGACTCCAGTGTAGTCAACTGCAGTTCAAGTCTTGGACCACGCAGCTTAAAACTGATGCCAGGCCCACGTGTGCATGCCCAAATCCCAAGAGGAGTAGGGGGGACAAGGGACTGTGGTGTGGCCATTCCCCCAGAAGGGTGATTTCTTGCTTTCTGTCTCTCTGTCTCTCCAGCAAGCTCACGTGCCCTATGGCAAAAATCTGTCTTAAAAACGGTTGTAAATCAATACATGAAGATCATCCATTGGATTGGCTTGAGAAGGCAGGCTCTCTTGAATGGGGAGGGGATGTTTACAGGTCTTAGACTTAGAAATTCTTCAGTTTATTATTGGCTAAAAGAGCAATGCTTTGTTTAAAATTCAGAGCCAGGAGAAAGGAATGTTGAAGTTTAACCTTAATATAGGTAAGGGATTTTAAAATCACCGTGTGATGTTACGCTGGAGTCAGTATATGAGAAGCAGGCCACAATGATTGAGGCAAGGTGACCTGTTTAGTGACATTTATGGCACGCATGCATAGTTCTTTCCAGAACCCTTCAGAAGAGATTTTAGAACACAGGAAAGTGAACAGAGTTCATTCCTCAGACTCTACCCAAATCCCTCGGCACCACCTCCATGTTGAGGAACAGATGTTACAGCAAATTAAAAACAAGATTTGGAAGCAGGGAGGTGAGGAGTTACAGAGCTGTGATTCCATACGTGGGCCACGGTTAACATATGTCTCTCCTCCTGGGCACAAACTTCTCAAAGTCCCACTGCCTCCTTTCCTTCCTCATTCCACACAGATGGTCACCATCTCCCTCCACAGACAGGGTCTCTCCATTTGTGCATTGAGCAGAATGCAGCTTCACAGAGTTCCTCAGATTCCACTCCTTCCTTGAAGAAAATGAAAGCCATCAGTAAGACTTTATGATACAAACGGCAGGGGCCAGCAGATGGCGTAGCGATCATGTTGCTGGACTCCCACATGGCCAACTGTGGTTCGAATCCTGAACCTGGTGGCTTAAAATTCTTGCTGGGTGCGTGTGCATGCGTGCCCAAGATCCTGGGAGAAGAATGGAGAAACGCTCGCGGCATGGCAGAGCCCCATGGGGGGTGATTTCTCACTTTCCCTCTCCCTGTCTGTCTCTCTCTCTGGTAAGCATGCACACCCTATGGCAAAAACCTCTAAAAATATTCCAGGAGGGAATGAAAATACGAGCAATTCCATCAAGCAGTAAAAGATTGCAGCCACGGATCGCCAATAACAGGGATCAGTCCTGTGAAATGACAGCTTGCTTGTCATGTGAACATTACAGAGTCTACTTACGCAAACCTGATGGTATAGCCTATTATAATTTATGGGCCTGCTGTCATATGGCCGTATGTTGTCCGCCTGTGGTCGACCAAGAGTCATTATGTGGTACGTGACTGTTGAATCCAATTAAAGTGGTGAAGAAGCATGGGGGCAGGGTGGGTTGTAAACTCCAACACGAACAAAGGAGCAGAGGATGGTGTAACTTACACCCAGAAGGTAGGTTCATAGAGCCAACCCTTCCGTTGGAAAAGTTTATACTTACAGTCCTCAGCTGCAGTAAATGACTGGTTTTTTAAAAAGGCTAAAAGCATCCAATTTTGCTACTAAAAAAAAAAAATAACATTGGAATTCACATCCTACCTTGGGCCAAAAATCTCTGGCAAGAAATAAACACAGTTTATTGGGATGGGAACGGCAAGCCATTTTGAGATGATGCAACACTTGCTTAGTCACAATGTCTACATGTATTTTAGCTTTACGAAGATTTAGAATTAAATATAGAAAAAGCAAGATTGAATTCACAATATTGACAGTTTTGTATTAAGTCTAGGAATGCATAGCTCTCATGTTTACAATATGTATTATGTTTATTTTTTAATTTTAATTTTAATTTTTGCTATAGGGCATGTGTGCTCACTGGAGAGACAGTGAGACAAAAAGCAAGAAATCATCCCCTCAGTGGGGATGGCCATGCCACTATCCCTGCTTCATTCTCCCCTGGGATCTTGGGCACACACACACATGCGCCTGGCATGAGTTTTAAGTACCTGGGTCTAGGACTCGAACTCCAGGTGACTATGAGGGAGTCCTGTGATGTAACCGTTATGTCATCTGCTGGTCCCTCCTTTTTTTTTATTTTTAATTTTTTTTATTAATTTTTTTTATTCATTCATTTTAATTTGACCAGAGAGAGACAGAGAAAGAGAGAGAGAGAGAGGGAGAGAGAGAGAAAGCCACCAGCTCCGGGACTTGAACTGTGGTCAGCCATGTGGGAGTGTCCAGTGCCTTAACCACCATGCCACCTGTTGGTCCCCCCTCCTTTTATTTTTATTATTTAGAGAGGTTTATGCTATAGGGCGTGTATGCTTGCTGGAGAGACAGAGAGAGAAAGCAAGAGAGACAGAGAGAGAGAAAAAAATTACCCCCTGGGGGGATGGCCACACCCCAATCCCTTCTCCTCCATTCTCCTCTTGAGATTTTGGGTATGCACACAAACGTGCCTGGCTTGAGTTCAAGCCATCAAGTTCAGGACTAGAATCTCGGTCAGCCATGTGGGAGTCCAATGACATAACCATTATGCCATCTGCTGGTCCCACGGTATTTATAATGTTTAAAATAATCAAATGTATGAGAATATCTGTAAGAGTAACTTACTGATACCAACTTGAAATATGCAGTATAGCAATTGACTAAGTTTGTCATTTATTACTGAAGGGTGTAAGAGGATTTTATGGTTTGCAAATAGTATTGCATTGAAATGTTTAGAGAGATGTAATATATTTATAGATTAATTTAGTTCGTAAGTACTTGGGAATGTTTTGCTTGTCAAGATAAGTGATTAACGTACTTAAAAAAAGAAAATTGAAAATGTTAAATTTATGAAAGCAGTTTAAAATGTTTTAAGGAAAATTTAATTAAACTAAGCTTGTAAACAGAACTGGTTGGAGGGAGTTTAGTTTATTCAACTTGAGGATATGAATCAAAGCCTCCTTATTAAAATGTACTAGACTTATTAATAGAACAATAAGATTTGTATGTTGAACTTAAAAGGCTTAAGGGAAATTAGGCTTTAATTTTTACTACTTTGATGAATTGCATATAAGTTAAAAATGATCTTTTCTGTACATATCACAAACCTTCTACATTTCTTCTTCCATGGACACCAAACTAAAGGGCAGTCTTTTCATTTTTATCTCCCTAAGGGCTTTTGCTATTAGCAAGATGGGAAAGAGAGAGTTTTAGTTCCTGGTTGTGATGAAATCCAAGAGTTTAGAAGAAGAAAACTGGGAGAGTAGAGAAGGAAGAAGAGTTTCTGAGACTATGAAGTCAATTTAGTAAGAGCAACTTATTTTTTTAAAGAATTATTTAATTGCATTTTATTCGTTATTATTATTTTTAATTTGATCAGAGAGAGACAGAAAGAGAGAGGGAAAGTGAGAAAGCAAGCCACCAGCTGCAGGACTTGAACTGTAGTTAGCCATGTGAAAATCCAGCACCTTAACCAGCAGCCACTGACCAGCCTAGCATCACATCTTTATTGTAGCTTTCTGTGCAGAGGGCTTCCTTGAAGAATGTAACACTATCCTGTCCTACAATTTTCAGTTCAAATGTAATTTCTTTCAGTTACCATATGAATGAAAGAGGCTTAGGGAAGAGAGCCTGGTAACTAACCATTCACAAAATTGTTGAGATTGAAATGAAACTCTGTAACATATTAGAACTTTGAAAAAATGAAACATTGTTTGGTTTGAAGTAATTTTGAAGTCAAATGTTGGCTTTTATAAATGACAGAAAAATGCAATATCCAGGGGGAGTATTGTGGCTTTCTCTGAAAGATAATGGCACAAATGTTTGTATATAGCATGTAATAGTGAAGGTGTATAGCATATAATAGTGAAGGTGTATAGCATATAATAGTGAAGGTGTGTTTATGTTGTTGTGCTTATTGTAGCTTTTAAAAAACTGGAACTAATGCCAGGATTGGCAGGTGGCATGGTGGTTAAGTGCCATATGGCTGACTGTGGTTCGAGTCCTGTACCTGGTGGCTCGCTTTCTCACTTTCTCTCTCTCTCTCACCGTCTCTCTCTCTCTCTGTCTCTATCTAGTTAAATGAACTAATAATAATAAATAAAATAAAAAAAAAAACCTGTAACTAACTTTGAGGGTTATAAGTGACTGACAAGAAGATATGGTGGAATACTCACTGAAGTGTTTCTTAAACTCTCTCCAAAAAAGTCCTTTGATTTTCTCCATATTTACCATGACATTTATCCCCTCAAAAAGACTGGATCAGGGCCCACCTCGGTGATGCAGTGGCGAAGCATCACTCTAAAGCGCTGGTGGAGGATTGGGATTCAGTTTCTGGGGAGACTTGAACATGTCCGGGGTGGGGGTCATCTGTGTGATCCTGGCTGGCTGGAAAGTTTGGAGGAGGATCATTGCAAGAGACCCTGTTGAGGGTCCATCTCTCTCTCTCTCTCAATAAGTAAATACATAAGATAAAAAACCCACCAGGGACCAGCAGTTAGTGTAATGGCTATGCCGCTGGACTCCCATGTAGTTGACCGCGGTTCGCATCCTGGACCAGGTGGCTTAAAACTCACACCAGGCGCGTGTGCGTGTGTGCCCAAGATCCCGAGAGGAGAATGGAGGAGAAGGGATTGTGGCGTGGCCATCCCCCCTGGGGGGGTGATTTCTCGCTTTCTGTCTCTCTGTCTCTCTCTGTCTGGTGAGCGCACGCGCCCTATAGCAAAAAACCAACCAAACAAACAAACAAAAAACCCTCAAAAAAAAAAAGTGAAAAACAAAACAAAACAAAAAAACCCACCATGGACCCCTTCAATTGCCCCTGTGGAAATAGGCATATCGGGACCAACAGAGCACAAGCCTTAAATTCTTAGTTTTTAGGTAAAAAGAAAGCAAACAAATAACAAACAAAACAAATAAAAAGCCCCGGAAGGTTTTCAGGTGTGAGGTTGAATGAGCTGAAGATTTTCTGTTGAGTCATTTAAAGACATCTGCCCCTTGAGTTATGTCAAGGTCCCCTAGGAAGGTGGGAGGTGCAGAGCAGACACAGACTCACAGAGAGGAGGAAATTGGACAGCAAACTGGAGGGTTACTTCCTGCTAGGATCTCTGAGAGTAACTGAAAACGTGGGAAAGAGGACAATATGATGGATCCCTTAGACATATTTGGAGAACGCAAGAGGAAAGAACACATGCCCCATCTCTGCCTGGAGCCCCACAGGGAACAGGCAGAAGCTTCTTAGAGCTGCTCTGTTTAGTATGGTAGTCACTCCATGTACAGACAACAAGCCCTGCCCTTGTGTCTAATCCAAATTGTGATGCCATAAGTACTAAAAACAAAACAAAACAAAAATCTGATTATGAAGTCTAAGTATTAAAAAAAGAGAAAAAATCTCATTAATAATGTTTATATTGATTTCATGTTAAGGCGATACCATTCCGTATATTACTGCAGCAAATAAAATGTATTACAAGAATGAATTCCCCCTCAGCGAGTTGCTCAAGGTCAATGGCAGTAGTTTTAAACCACGTGGGCACTGTGTACCCTTGATAGGATGCGATGAAAATGGCATTATACCTCTGTGATCATTCTCACAAATACCCATTTCCCTAATTTAATCATGACGGAAACATCAGACAAATTTCAATACCAGGACACCCTACAATGTACTTGACGATTACACAATCCTCAGTACTCCCAAGGTTATAGAAAAAACAAAGGGAGTCTAAGAAACTGTCACAGTCAAGCAGAGCCCAAGGGACAGGACAACTAAATATAGTGTTGTGTTCTGGATAGGAGCCTGGAACAGAAAACGGAAATGTGAATAAACTGTGTGCGTTCGTTGATCAGAATGTATCCGTATTGGCTCAGAAGTGTAATAAATGGACCGTACTTTAAGATGTAAGATATTGGTAACGGGGAAAACACGTATACCTGTGCAGTCACGTGATGCTTAAAGATGCGGATATCTTATGTGAAACACGCTAGACAATATCATAGTTGTCAGAACATCGGAGTGTACTCACAAGCCTAGATGGTATAAATGACTACACAGCCAAGCTACATGGCGAGGCCTGGTATAGTCTCATGGGAGCAGTGTTGTGTAAGTGGTTTATTGTTGACTGAGACAATGTCATGGGTGCATGACTGTAATGGGAACTCTGTATTATCTGTTCTTTTTTCCTCCCTGTAAATCTAACATTGTTTTTTTAAAAAAAACAAAATCTATTCAGGGCCAGCAGGTTAAGGCATTGGACTCCCATATGGCTGATCACCTTTCTGGTCCTGGATCTGGTGGCTTGCCTTCTCACGTTCCATAGCTCTCTCTCTTTGGTGATTATAGTAAATTAAAAAACATTAAATAAATAAAATGAAATAATTCTAAAAAAAGATAGTTGTAATTCTCTACTTGTTTAAAAAAGAAAATAAAGTCTTCTTGGGGCCAACAAGTGGTGTAGTAATTAAAGCACTGAATTCCCACATGGATGACCATGGTTCGAGCTGCAGACCTGGTGGCTTGAAAATCAAACTGGGCATGGGTGTGTGCATGCCCAAAATGCCAAAAGGAGAAGGGATTGTAGCATGGCCATCCCTTCTGGGGGGTGATTTCTCTCTTTCTGTCTCTCTGTCTCTCTCTGGCAAGTGCATGCACCCTATGGCAAAAATTAAAAAAAAAAAAATCCAAGAGACTGGTGACATGCAGAGAGCAGGAGGCTGAGATCGGCCTGGGACATGTGAAGTAGGCAGCAGAATCTTCTTTCTTTCTTTCTTTCTTTCTTTCTTTCTTATTAAAAAACAATTTCCATTCATGACAGAGTGTGTGTATGTGCATAAGAAAGAAAGACGAATACTCCACAGGGCTCACTTACAGCACAATTTTAGGTCCTCCAGTCCCTCAGCCTTTTGAGATTCGGAACGCATGTACTCAGCATATTTTCCCAGCTGGCAAGGGACTCAAACCATGGTCAACCTGTGGTGTCCAGCTCCAAAGTCTGATCAGCTGCATCACTGAGACCATCAATTGTGCCACAGAGACTGAGCTCAAAAGCTTATTTCTTCTTTTTTTCTTTTAGAGAGAGAGAAAGGGAGAGTGAGAGAGATAGCGAGAGTGAGAGATACAGAGAGAGAGAGATTTTTACTACAGGATGGTATGGTAGCCTGAGACAGAGAGATAGAAAGTGAGAAATCGCCCCCCGGGGGGATGCCACAGTCCCTTCTCTATTCCCCTCTCAAGATCTCGGGCATATGCCCACACGCACCCAGTGAATCTCAAGTCACCAGGTCCAGGACTTGAACCACAGTCAACTATGTGGGAGTCTAGTGATGTAGCCATCAAACCACGTGCTGGTCTCACAAAGTCTTATTTCTTTTATTTTTTAAAAAAATATTTATTATTATTATTATTTTAAAAATTTGACGAGAGAGAGAGAATGTGAGAAAGCAAGCCACCAGATCCAGGACTCAAACCGTAGTCAATCATGTGGGAGTTCAGTGCCTTAACCACCATGCCACCTGTTGGCCCCGAAGTCTTATTTCTTAACCTGGGTAGTAGTTACAAAGGTGCTCACCTTATAATAATTAATTAAACTATAACATTTGTTTTGTGAGGTTTTCAGTATCTATGATCTTATTTTTTCCTACCATAAAAAATTTAAAAACAAACCAAAAGATTAACCTCATCTGTTTCTGTTTTACTTTTTCCAAAAACATGACTGCTAGGCTGTTTTAAATTACGTGTTACTCACAGTATATTTTTACCAGAAAGACTTGCCTTAGAAGCTTCTAGTGTCAGAATATTGTTTGCCCTTGCCCGAACCTTTCACATAAGATGCTTGCCAGGCTCTCAAAGAGCAGCAGGGACTTCCCTGAAATGACAGTGACAGGTTGCATGCTTTTTCATACTCGCTTGCTAAGAAGGGTTCGTACATGTCGTTTTCATTGAATGATACCATCTGGTTGTGACACTGTACGGAGAAGACACGTCGGTCCCTCTAACCATGGGATGCTCCTGATCCTTACCAGAAGAATCTGACAAGTACAGGACAGATCTCTTGGGTTGTCAGAAAAGTCAGGATGTATTTTTCTTATGTTTTTCTATGCAAAAATGCGTCATGCCTTTTCCGACAACCCAATATTAACTTATACCAGTTTTCAAGGAAGAACAAAGCATAGTTTCCAAAGACCCCGCTGCAGGCCTAGCAATGAGCTGAGAGAGAGCAACTCCACAAAAGAATTCTTGGTCACAGTTAAGGGCTGTAGAAAGCAGCAGACAGAAACCCTGCCTCTTAGGACAGTTCAGCTGAGTTTACCCTTTAACCAACGTCAATGTGGGACTGAGGACAGCCAGAGAGCAGACATTTCCCTGTCTCGCTTCCAAGCTGCCCAGAACTAAGGTCAAGTCCTCAGGAAGACAGAATGAGGACTGGGGGGAAATTCAAAACCAACGAGGTGGCTGAGTAAATGCTGAATTGGCTCAAAAACCCTGAAGACATCCAGACCCAATTTCCTGCCCTCGGACAAATGGGGAACTCGGGCAGAAAAGTTGGGTTATTGAGAGATTTGCTTGATATTTTTCTGGTCTTTCCTGGGTATTTGAAGAAAAACAGGAATCGAGATCATTGCTCAAAGGAAAGCGATCGGCATTGATTGTAGTGAGGACTGAGTTGCACACGCTTGTATCTGTAAATGCTGAGCACATGCTGAGCTTTCTGGGACAGTGTGGTGGTGCCTGCAGGCTGTCTTCCTGTAACTTGGTTGCAGAAATAAACTCCCTTCCTCCCTCCCTCTCTCCCTCCCTTCCTTCCTTCCTTCTTCCTTCTTTCTTCTCTCTCTCCCTCTCTTTCTATTTCTTAACATCTGAGTTTTACGACCTGAGAATTTTATGCCTCCTACCTAGGCCAAAAGGCCAGCTTTTTGGCTTAGCTGAAAAATATGAAACACATCATTCCCATTAGTTGAGGTGCACCAAATACATCTTTTATTTATCTAGTATCTTCATAGGCGAATTTCTAGTTTTGAAAAACATGATGGGTTGTTTGCCAAAATGGCCTTAATTATACCCATCTCTGTATTCATTTCTCTTTGCTATGTAATTTTTTTTTAGGCCTTTGCTGTAGGGTGTGTGCGCTTGCCAGAGAGAGAGACAGACAATGAGAGGGAAAATGAGAAATCACCTCCTGTGGGGATAGCCATGCCACAGTCCCTGGGATTTTGGGCATGCACACATGCACACCTGATGTGATTTTCAAGTTGCCAGGTCTGGGACTCGAACAGTGGTAGGCCAGTGTGGGAGTCCAGTGCCTTAGCCACCAAATCACCTACTAGTCCTGCTATGTAACTTTTTATGCCCTTCCATTCTGATTCTGAGTTCAGTTTTAAACTTAAGTTTAGAGTTATCTGTAGGACTTCCAAATGGAGACACCCAGTAAATCTCTGAACATATTGTACAATGCAGGACTACAGGAGGAATATTTGAGCTTGGTAAACAGGTTAGGCATTCTTAGCACACAGTCGTTGGAATGACTGCAGTCTATCAGGAAGTGTGTTTGAGAAAAAAGAGAGGAAGGGATTAAAAAGGTGCCTAAAAAGGAAGTATCTGCACTGTAAGGAATGGGCTGGCCACGTGAAAAAATAGAAATGTAGAGCCTTTATTGGGAATGCTTCTGTGTGAGGTTAGATGCTCTGATAGGGGGCAGGCAGAGAAGTCGCACCCTAGGGCAGGATTTAGTGATTTTTATAAGGGTAGAGGGAGGGAGAGTCTTAGAGGTAGAAACAGTCCATGTATGGTAATGGTTTCAGGGTAGAGCAGACTACTGTGCCATGTAAGGTCGGGTGCCATGTGCAGAGTAGAGCCCCGTGTGCAGAGTAGAGCACCATGTGGAGAGTAGAGTACGGTGTGCTACATCTGGGTTAGATCCAAGTGCAGCACAGGTCTGATGACAGACTAGATCAGGGTTGCATCAGCTGACTGTGGTGTGTCCCAACCCTACATGGAAGCTGCCCAGGCCTGTGGCCTAACATGCACAATGAAGAAAGAATTGAGAGAGCCGTGAGCCTCACATAGTGAATGGTTTTAAGACAAAGGACTGGTCATTAGTATTAAAACCTGCAGTTAGTTCAAGAAAGAAAAAGAAAGATAAGTACTGAAGTGGATCTCTTGAATCTAGCCATTGGCAAGGTCAAAGGAGATCTTGCTATGGCAAGTTCAGGGGAATGGCAGACTTGCTCTCTCTCTGCTTTGGATCCCTGTGACTGCTACCATGCGACAAAGCCCAGGCTAGCCTGCTGGATAATGGGAACCACGTGGAGACAGGCCCCAATTATCCCAGCTGACCCAGGCTTACTGACTATCCTTACCACCTTATGATCAAGCAAGGGGAGATGTTGCCACCACCACTGAGTTAATAAGCTTTCCTTTCTCTCCGGAAGTAATTACCTCATGACTCTTGACTTCTGGACTAAAGGTTCCTTTAATGGAGAAGATACAATATTTTGAGGCAATTCACAAATAAAAGCTCTCTGCCCTATCTGAAGAAGATATTTTCTGTTTTCCGAAGCAGACATAAAATTATTGCCATCACTTCCATGTTTTCTCCCTAATGTTTTTGCCTGTACTTGCCAACTCACACCACCACTTGAGAAGAACACCTGTTTTTAAGTATTGGGTGCAGAAATGTGGCAATAGACCAATTTTAACCGGCATCCAATGTAACACAGTTCTCTGCATTTCTATCTACAACTTGGCTTTTGTGGCATGCACACCAATTTTAGCATCTTCCCTGGCAAAGTATGATGGGAGCATCTTTACAGATAGAAGAAAAAACCCTTGTTCTCTTAAGGAACATCGCTTTGGCCGTTTCTCCAGCAGGTCTGGCATATGAACCACTTTCTTTGCAGGCAATCTCTAGTGGTTAGCAAGCCCTGCTATACTGGTATTTTAATCTGCAAAGTGCTGCATTAAAGGCTCTCTTTTGTTCAAGCAGCCTTTTAAAAATGTAATAGCTGCTATTTCATCTTGTTTGAACATCTTGTCTAAGTACATGACAAGGCAATTCCAAAATCCCTTGTCTGCCTTGTGGTTTGTCTTTGGCTGAAGAAAAATGATGAAAGTAGCCTCTTATCTTCTGTTTACAGTCAGTAATTCTGCCTCATTAGACTATATGCTAATTACTTTCTGAAAACACAACTGAAGAGTCTGGTCTAAATGGAATTAAATAACTAAAAGCAAAATGCAGTTTTAGAGGTTACTTTATTTAATGTCATGAATGTTAAAACAACAAACAGTTCTATAAAGATTAGATTTGTATTATCCAATTGCTATTATCCTGCCTTATGTTATTAACATTTCTTTTAATTCTTTTTTAAAAAAAATTTTTTTTTTTTGGGGGAAGAGATTTTTGCTACAGGACACATGTGTACTCACCAGAGAGTCAGAGAGACAGAAAATGAGAAATCACTCCCCGGAGGATGTCCATGCCCCAAACCCTTCTCAATTCTCCTCCTGGGATCTTGGACACACACCCACAGGTGTCCGGCATGAGTTTGAAGCCATCAGGTCTGGGAATTGAACAATGGTTGTCCATGTGGGATTCCAGCGACATAACCACTACACCATCTGCTGGTCCCTTAAATTCCTTTTAAATTTAGTATCATTTTTAAAAATTTGCTGCAGGGCACATGCACTCACCGGGGACAGAGAGAAAGAAGGAAAGTGAGAAAGCAAGCTGCTGGGTCCAGGACTTGAACCAAGGTTGGCCATGTGGGAGTCTAGTGCCTTAAACATCACACTCCTGTTATAAAAATTTTATAAAGCTTTGTTGATTCAGAAAGGATGTATTTTGGGACCAGCAGTTAGCATAATGGCTATGTCGCTGGACTCCCACGTAGTTGACCGCGGTTCACGTCCTGGACCTGGTGGCTTAAAACTCACGCTGGGCACGTGTGCATGCGTGCCCAAGATCCCAAGAGGAGAATGGAGGAGAAGGGATTGCGGCGTGGCCATCCCCCCGGGGGGTGATTTCTTGCTTTCTATCTCTCTGTCTGTCTGGCGAGTACACACGCCCTATGGCACAAACCTCTCCAAAAAAAAAAAAAAAAAAAAAGAAAAAAAAAGGATGTATTTTCTATGAAATCCAGTGAGCCCCAAGTAGAATAAATGCAGAAAAGTCTGAAAAAGGGATATATTCTTTCCACACTTTACTAGTTAATACTATCTATTCATATTTTAAACATTTCTTAGTAATTCCTTTTCATAAAATGAAGAGCTTTCACAATCATTATGAACTATTTAAAAATATGTATTTATATGTATATTTGCTTCAAATGAGTATTAGGAATTCCAAATCTATAGCACACATTTTTTTTTCTTACTCTGAGCTACATCTTGAATGCTTACCTATATTTGAAAGCACACATTCAGATATCATGAATGTCATGCCTTCTATTATTGGCAGTATTAGGCTGGGTAGGTTTAATGGTAACTATGCAGTCACTTGCTCATTGAGCATATGCACATTCAGGGAGACCAGAAATGACATTAAATTTGCATTCTTGCATTCTACTACTCAGCTCTCCAAAGGTCAGAGCTAATGCCAAACAGATTTTGGGCAAATATTGTGACTGAAGCCAAACTCTAATATAACCCTCATTTCTTTTTTTCTTTTCTTTTCTTTTTTTTTTTTTTTGAGAGGTTTTTGCCATATGGCGCATGCGCTCGCCAGAGAGAGACATAGAGACAGAAAGCGAGAAATCACCCCCCCCAAGGGGGCGATGGTCACGCCGCAATCCCTTCTCCTACATTCTCCTCTCGGGATCTGGGGCACGAAGCCACCCGCGCCCGGCGTGAGTTCTAAGCCACCGGGTCCGGGATGCGAACCACAGTCCACTACGTGGGAGTCCAGCGACATAGCCATTACGCTAACTGCTGGTTCCCTATAACCCTCATTTCTAAGAAATAGTGATTGAAAGGGAGTCTAGGTATTTAGGCAGGAAGCAAAGGGTCGTTAGAATAGGCAGACATGATTTAGTGCTTAAATTAACTGGAATTATAAAGTCAGGCCAGGGTTAGGATCTGGCTAACAGGGCTATAGAATTCTCTTGTCAGTTACGGGAAGCTTACATGAAATCTATCCTTTCTGAAGAGATGCAAGGGGCTGGTTCTGTGGCCTACTGGTTAAGGGAACTGGGATCCCATATAGCCAACCATGTAGTTTGAATCCTGGCCCCAGTGACTTGAAAAGCACAGTGGGTGCATGTGAGCCCTACATCTGGACAGGCTAGAGAAATGAAAGAGAAAGGATCGTGGCATCATCACACCACATTGCGAGGCACTTTCTCTCTTTCTCCCTCTTCTCTCTCTCTGAGAGAGCATGTGCAACTTCTGGCAAAAAAGAAAAAAAAAAGAATGTTAAAAAGCTTAAATGTCACATCAATGCTAAGTGCCTTCCATGTGCAGGCCAGATGTTTTCTGGATTAATGGGCCCTACTATTAATAGTTAGTGGTTATAACTGCCTCCCATCCTGATCAGCGACCCCAATTATTTCTGTAAGAAATGTTCCTTCTGTCAGTTGGTGTCATGTGTGAACACTGTCTTCACAACTGCTTGAAGACCCATCAAAGCTACCACACAGCACAGAGAGCCCAGGGTCCTGCAAAGAACTGCTCTGAACACCTGCTTCCACGTCCCCTCTCAGGTTTCAACCTCTGGTACCTCGGCAGTGTTTCGTTAGCCTAGGTTTGGGCGTTGGGGTGGAGTAGGTGGGTGGACAGGGTTTCTTCTAAAGCAACTTTGCTTCTCCCCAGAGCTCCTCAAATCCCTGTTAAATAGCTTCATCTGCCTTTAAATTTCCCCTCTTTTGGGGGGCTGAAAATTAGACATTATTTCTTTACCTTTTTGGGTATTTTTCCTTCTGTTATTCAACCTTCCTCTCATGAAAACACCCCCTCCAGATGTTTCCAATCAGAGACAAAAAAACACCATAAAAACCCACCTCAAAATGCAGAGATAAGTCAAAACTAGTGTGTGTAGAGAGAATGGGGAGAGGAAGAGGATACTGTCTATTTGTTTCCAAGTTTGGATGTTGTGTGAGGGGTCTTCAAAAAATGCATATTATGAAAAAACAATGCATGGATTTCAAAATTTTTTGCACCAAAATGAACTTTTTTTTTTCACTACAGTGTGCATGTACTCACCAGAGAGAGAGAGAAGGTGAGAAAGCAACACTAGGAGCATGGCCACCTGAAATACTTTCTCCTTCATTCTCGGGATTTGGGGCTCACGCACACACACTCACACACACACACCTGGCATGTTGTTCAAGCTGCTGGGTCTGGGACTCGAATCACAAAATCAGCCACGTAGGATCCAGCTATGTTAACCACCACATCATTGGCTGGCCCACTGGACTTTTCAACGTCTCTTTATATTAGTTTTTTACAGCTGTGTAACAAATTACCACAAGCTTAGTGGCTTGAAACAACACGGATCTTATTATCTTATAGTGGTGACTTCAAAAGTCTAGTTAGGCTCCAGTAGGTACTTTATCTTGAGGGCTTTTTCTCTTCTGCTGGGGAAAACACTCAGCTTTTAAAGGGCTCATTTGATTAGAAGAGGCCACCCAGATAATCTCCATTTGGAGGATTGGTATCTTATCATAATCACAGTTTCTACCACACTCAAATGAAAGAGCATTATAAAATAGTGACAGTGATTAGAGTCATTCTTAGAATCCTGCCTACCGCTATGTTGATCAGAATTAACATTTTGACCAGAATCATCATTTTGATCAGAATAAAATATAGCAGTCATCTTCCTTCTCTGAGCAAAGCTGAGGAATCTGTATGCTTCACAGGCTCCCAATGTGATTCTGGGGCATAGCATTTTAGGAAAGTTTTGGACTAAAAACAAATAACTTGAAAGGATTTGCAATATGTATACCATCTTTTATCATCACGATAACCCTTTTGGATAATTGTTTCCTCCATTTCAGATGTGAGGAAACTGAGATACGAAGTCTAAAGTACCTTTTAGGGAGATGGCTACTGAACTGGAGCTATGAAATATTGCCTTGGGGGACTAAAAATGAAGATATTCTGCTGAGACTTCTCCCTCCAGATTAATTTCTAGTGACCTCTACACACTGGGTGTCTATACAGGTCCACGTGAACAGGATCCAAATATCTGAATGCAATTAGGGCCAGGATATTCCTCTCTTCCCACTGAATCTGATACACGAAGAGTGAAAAATGGAATGGAAGGGAGATTGCAGATCACCTCCTCCTGCACGCCTCTGAATGCCTAGATTGAGCTTTAAGAATTAGGAAGAACTGCACCATCCATCAGATTACTAGAAATCACCACAGAATCATAAGAAATATGGGAGAGCAAGAAAATACCTCATTTCCCTTCAAGGGAAAAGAATAACTCCTCTTTATCCTCAGACAGTACAAGGAAACTCATGGAAATATCAGGTAAAGAATTTAGAATATTCAGAGTGACAAGATTGAGCTTTAAGAATTAGGAAGAACTGCACCATCCATCAGATTACTAGAAATCACCACAGAATCATAAGAAATATGGGAGAGCAAGAAAATACCTCATTTCCCTTCAAGGGAAAAGAATAACTCCTCTTTATCCTCAGACAGTACAAGGAAACTCATGGAAATATCAGGTAAAGAATTTAGAATATTCAGAGTGACAAAAGCTAACAGAAATGGAAGAGAAGAGAGACTGAAGTGCAGAAGAGGCAGGAGAAAGGAGCTGATGAGCTCCAGGAGGTAAGGAAATTTTTGCAAGATCTGAAAGAGGAAATACACACAGTAAAAAAGAATCAAATGGACCTGTTAGAGATGGAGGCTATACTACAGGAAGTCAAACCTCCCTTGAAAGTATTAAAAGCAGACTAGATCATACAGAAAATCGAATCTCAGGTGTAGAAGATAGAATCGCTAGCCTAGAAAAATTCACCATGAAGACAGAGAAAATTGCCCCCCCAAAATGAGAATAATATAAGAGAAATACTAGAGGGACCAGCAGTTAGCGTAATGGCTATGTCGCTGGACTCCCACGTAGTCGACCGCAGTTCGAGTCCCGGACCCAGTGGCTTAAACTCAGGTGCGTGCATGCCCAAGATCCTGAGAGAATGGAGGAGAAGGGATTGCGGTGTGGCCATTCCCCCTGGGGGGTGATTTCTCGCTTTCTATCTCTCTGTCTCTCTCTGTCTGTCTGGCAAGCGCACGCGCCCTATAGCAAAAACCTCTCCAAAAAAAAAAAAAATACTAGATACCATCAAACATCCAAACACCTGGATAATTGGTATCCCAGAAGGTGAAGAGACTCATAAGGGCATTCATAATCTATTCCATGAAATCCTGCAAGAAAACTTCCTAAACCTAGAGGGGCATTCAAAGATCCAGTCCCAAGAAATACAAAGGACCCCAAACAGAATCAACTCAAGATCAAGACACATTCTAGCCAGATTGACTAAAATTACAAAGATAAAATACTAACATTGGCAAGAGAGAAACATCAAGTTACCTACAAAGGATATCCCATCAGGCTAACAGTGGACCTCTCATTGGAAACAATGCAAGCAAGGAAAGAATGAGAAAATATATTCAAAGTGTTAAGGGAAAAGCATTTTCA
>NW_006208084.1:4495689-4498997 GCF_000334495.1 Tupaia belangeri chinensis | reverse complement strand
TACCAACTATTTGAACAGAATCCTAAGCTGTTTCCTGGCTTTAAGTTTTAAGCAAAGTTCCTTAGCATTTCTTTGATTTATTAAAGCTAAAACTGCTTTTCTTGACATTAAAATATATATTAAAAATACCTACGTAATGAGCATAGTAAGCTATGTAGCATCAGCTAGGTGCTACCTTATAGTATATTCATTCTACTCGGAGTTTGACACCTAAAGTCAGACATGTATTCACAGATATGTATATACCAGCTGAACTTGCTATTGAAATTAGTTAGATTATTTAAGAAATTTTGTGAATCAATAAAATGTGGGGGAAAAAAAGGAATGGGAAACAACTGTAGACACCAGAGATAGTGTGGGAGGAGGGTAGGAAATGGCAGAGGGTGGGAAATAAGGGGAAAAATATATACATATGAAGCTAGAAATGGAAAATTATCAATGATAGCATATATGATTAAACCACTGTGCAGTATATTCTGGATGAGAAATCACATTTTGTATGCTGTGATGATGCTCAGTAAATGAATGTAAATTAATGAATTAATTAAAAATTTTTTTAAAAAAGTCTAAAATGCCTTTTGGAAGAACTCATAATAAGTGGAAGAAGCCAGGTTTAGAACTCAGGAAATGTTGTTTGTAAAATTTCATGGTTCTTCACCTTAAAAATGGATTAAGACCAAGATGAAGACCTAGACTTTTCTGAGAGCTAGACAAGAAAATCCAATTTTAGCAGGACTAGGGTGATGGGCAGGAATCCTGAGCTGTGAGAACGACATACTCCATCCTAGTTAAACATAACTTCTCTTAGATGAAATTAGATATAGCTTTATTATTATTATTTCCTGAGATGAGGTACCTCTCCAGTGGGGCATGGCCAAGGAAAATCCTTTTATCTTCATTTCTCTGTCACTACAAGCTATGGAGCACATGTAAACACATGCCTGGCCACCAGGGCCAGGAATCAAACCATGGACTGCCATGTGGGATCCAGCCCCCTACGCATTATGCTTAACCACGGCCTTGTGGGATTGGCTGTACTCTCTATATATTTAACTAGGTACCTATGTCCAGATAAATAATCAACACATTTTCTTGAATGTCTATTATTCATCGATTAGTTTAAATATACATGAAGTTATTTGCAAAAACAGAAAGAATAGAATGTGAGGTATGAGTTGATTCATTTTGGCAGATTTTGTAGAAGAAATGTCATATGAAGAAATAGGTGAATATTTACCAAAATTCAGAAAGCAGTCTAACCTGAGTATTGCACAATATCTATAATGGTCATGATGTTCCAATAAAAAAACAACATTAAATATCATCATAGTGTGAGTTCCAAGAAATAACACCAATAATTTAGAACCTTTGAACAAAAGAAAATCATATTAGTTTAAGCATTGTTGGATACATTATACACTCTGATATTTAATCTATAACAGAAGAATGTATTCTTAAGGATTTATAAAGAAAATGTATTCCTTTTTAACTGTTATTTCTTACTTCCTATGTTATTTAATTTACTTTTGCCTATTGTGTGTTGGGTCTTACATTAAGAGCTAGCAGTATAAGCAAACATAAAGTATATTTTCTTCAGGAGTATATGGCTTGGTTAAGGGAGACAGACATGCAGAAAGAAAAAAATATCTATTTTCCCTATGTTTTCAGATTTTGGGATAGTCTGTAGTGTATTTACTGTTTTCTATCTTTTAAAAAAGTTATTTTATTTATTTTTATTATTTTAAAATTTGACCAGAGAGGGGGAGAGAGAGAGAGAGAGAGAGAGAGAGAGAAAGAGAGATAACAGTGAGAAAGTAAGAAATCATCCCCCAGGAGCTAGCCATCCTGCAATCTCTTCTCCTTCATCCTCCTGGGATTTTGGGGATGTGCACACATGCACCTGGTGTGTTTCAAGCTGCTGGGTCTGGGACTTGAACTGCAGTCGGCCATGTGGGAGTCTAGCACCTTAACCACTATGTCACCTGCTGGCTTCAAGAAAAAGAAGTTTTTGGTAGCGTCTCACTTGTTGCAATGCTCTGCCCCAGCCTCCCAGGTAGCTAGGATTACAGGTACATTACTGTGCCTGGCCTGTTCAGGTCAGTCCCGGATCCAAACCCTGGCTTCCCAATGTGGCCCTGGCCTCACGCAGTGGTACCCTACTGGTGTATCACCGCAGCTGAGGCTCACGTGCGAATTTTTAATTTTGCCAATCTGCTAGATTTCAAATGATATCTCATTTTAGTTTTAACTTGCAGTTCTTTGAACAATAAGGATGGTGAGAATCTTTATATGGTTATTGTGTGTTGGCCATGTTTTTATTTCCTCTCTGAAATCCCTCTTCAAGTCTGGCCTGTTTCAACATTGTGTTGTTCGTATTTTCTTTGTTGATATTTTGGAATTCTACATATATTCCAGATAACAGCCCTTTGTCGGTTGTATCAGTATCTGAAGTCAGATATTTTTAAGTGTACTTATAAGTCAGTAACTTTTTTCAGGTATTTGTCGTTTTTGAGTTGCCCATAATACCGTCTTATCTCTTTAATATTTAAATATGCCCTTTGTTATGGTCCTAATTATATTTATATATACTTTTCCCTTTGTCTTCCTTACTTGATCTTTCCAGAGATTTGTTAATTTTATTAGTCCTTTAAATAAAAACCAACTTTAGTTTTGCTGAGTTTCTCTGTCGTTTTTGTTCCCTGTGAATTTCTGCTCTTACATTTATTCTTTCTTTTTTCTTTGGGTCTATTTTGTTCTTTTTCTAACTTCTTATTATTTAGTTTTTAGACTTTATTCTTTTTTTTTTTTTGGTGGGGGGGGGGGGGGGGATGCACTCGCCAGAAAGAGACAGAGAGACAGAAAGTGAGAAATCACCCCCCAGGGGGAATGACCACACCACAATCCCTTCTCCTCCATTCTCCTCTTGGGATTTTGGGCACGTGCACACGCACTAGGCCTGAGTTTAAGCTATGAGGTTGACTATGTGGGAGTCCACTGACACAGCCATTATGCCATCTGCTGGTCCTGACTTTATTCTTTTATATGCACTTCAAGAATTATAAATGTTTCTCTAAATATCTGGCTACATGTCACTGATTTTGACAAGTAGCAGTAATGTTCAGAAATGTTCTAATTTTCATTATAATTTCTTTGTTCCGTGTGCTTTTTTAAAGTGGGCTTATATGTATGCTTATTTCTGGTTTTAAAATTGATTTCTAAATTAAATGCATTGTAGTAAGAGATTATGAATACCAGGGTTTTGTTCAAATCATTTCGTGGTTGATACACAAGCCATTTTTCCTAAATTA
>NW_006208084.1:4484415-4495630 GCF_000334495.1 Tupaia belangeri chinensis | reverse complement strand
AGAGACTATAGCAAGCTTGTTTGTGATTATTCAAATGCTTTTCAAATCTCAATGACTTTTTTGCTTGATTATAAACCTCTCTTGCATTTAACCCCTTGGCTTGCTCTAGAAAGTTGTGTTTATCTCTACACTGCATCTATCCTGAAGCCTCTGCTTGGATCCTATTTGGTGATTTTGAGACTTGATCTAATTTATGCTTGCTAGGTTATATGTAATAAAAAAAAATCCCAGGGCCGGCCGTATGGTATGGTGGTTAAAGCAACTGTATCCCACATGGCCAACTGTGTGGTTTGAATCCTGGACCCAGGGGCTTGAAAAACTTGCTGGGTGTGTGAGCAAGCATGCCCAAAATCCCAAGAGGAGAATGGAAGAGAAGGGATTGTGATGTAGCCGTCATCCTTGAGGGAGTGCTTTCTTCCCAACCCCTTCGCCCCCAGTGAGCACATATGTCCTATAGCAAATTAGAAAGAAAAGTATAGCTAACATCCAAGTGGCTGAGGAACCACGGAGGTTGACTTCTTGTTCATATGACTTGTTATTCACTGGTCAGCTCTGCTCTGTAGTCTTCCTTCTGGGATTTAGGCTGGAAAGAGTAGGCCATATCTGGGACAGGTCTGCTTCATGTCAGAAGGAACAGAGCAATGCAACAGTCCTGGGAAGCACTTAAAGATTCTGCGTGGATGAGGTATGCAACATTCATTAGGCATCGTCAGCCTCATGGCCAGGTCTGATGTTGGAGGGGAGGGGACTTTATTATTGTATTACAGGGAGGAGAGAATGATAGGGAACGGACCCACAGGAGGAGGGATCCTGGGTCCACATTTCCGTACCTTCCTAAGCATGCTGGGTGCATGCAGATGTACCTCTGACCCAAGCCAGCTGAAACTGGGTTTGGATCACAGTGTGACAACTCTGTTGGAGATCTCTCTCTCTCTCTCTCTGTGTCTCTTAAAAAGAACTGAACAAATAAATGAAAAAAAAAAAGGCATCTCCAGCCCAACATTTGTTAAATTATCATTGTAACTTCTCATTGCTTAAAAAACAAAAACAAAAACAAAAACCATTCAATCTACAACATCTGCCTCTGTTTGCTTTGATTTCTCTCTACACAGAATTTCTAAACTAGATCTTTTGGTAACTAATTTGGAGCTGCCCTCTTTTGGCCTCAATTACATGGTCCATCCAGTTCGGAATATCTGAGACAGATGATTTGTTTATGCCATGGTTACATATGCTCTTGCAACTTCTGCATAGACTCTTGTCTCACCTCAATCATTAGATTGAAGATGATTAAGAATCTGTTGAAAGCAACGAAAAATGCACATAAACATACCCATTGGGTTTTGCTCACTAGTTAAGGGATTTGAACAACTCCCCGAATTTCAGGCCGAGCCATAGGTCCCGGCGACTTATGCCACTGCGTCCTAGCACGTCTGTGTTGCCCACTAGACTCTCTGTGATGTAGGCTTGCATCTGTCTTGGTCACTGTCAGGTCTCAGTGCTCGGCTTATAAGCCTTTGATTAAAACAGGGCCACCCCATAGCGTCGAGGTTAATTAAGCTCTGTGTGAAGGAAGCCAGACCCCACACGACTGACCAGGGTTTGAGTTGCAGCCCTACTAGCTTGGAAAACACGTTAGATGTCTGTGTGTGCCCAGGACCCTGATGAGACAGAGAATCAGAAGAAAAGAGATTGAGATGTAACTAGGCCCCACAGGGAGTGCTTTCGCGCTCCCTCTCCTATGCGTACATACATATCCTATGGCATTTTAAAAATGTGTTAAATGGGGCCAGCAGGTGGCTTGGTAGTTAAGGCTCTGGATTCTACATGGCCAATTTCACGGTTCAAGTCCTGGACCCAGCAGAAAAACATGCTGGGCAGGACCAGCAGTTAGTGTAATGGCTATGTCGCTGAACTCCCATGTAGTTGACCATGGTTCAAGTCCTGGACCCGGTGGCTTAAATTCACGCCGGGTGCATGTGCATGCGTGCCCAAGATCTCTCCAAGAGGAGAATGGAGGAGAAGGGATTGCAGCATGACCATCCCCCCTGGGGGGTGATTTCTTGCTTTCTGTCTCTCTGTCTCTCTCTGCCTGTCTGGTGAGTGCATGTGCCCTATAGCAAAAACCTCTCCAAAAAAAAAAAAAGACACATGCTGGGCATATGTGACCAAATCCTAAGAGGAGAGTGGAGAAGAAGGAATTACAACTATTATGGGGAGGGAAGAGTGATTTCTCCCACTTTGCCTCCAGCAAATGCATGTGCCCTATGGCAAAAATCTAATTTTAAAAAAGTGTTAAATTAATACACTTAACTGGAATTAGAATCTTAAGTCCAGAGTTGCAAATACAATGAACAAAGTCAAATTAAGATGAGTGCCATGGTTTGGATGTCCTCCAAAATCCATACTTAGGAACTTGGTTGTGTTATTGAAAGGTGGGGTCTTTGGGAGTGGTTAGGTGATTAGGGTGGGGCCTCCATGGTTGAGCCCTGGTGCGTTTATCACGAGAGACCAGGACAGACACAGCATGGGGGTGGGGGGTACCGAGACAGATGCTTCTATTCTTGCACGGTGCGAAAGTCCCACCAACAGGAAAACCCCCAGCCTGTGGTCCTCCAAATCACAAGCCGAAAAAAACCTCTTTTTCTCTCTAATTACTCAGACTGGGTTATTAACAACAGAATGAATCAGAACAATAAACTGTGTGCATCAGAAGCTTCTGATAAATAGAGATGCCATTTATACTAAATCCACAAAGTCTTTTGGGGATTGTCTGCTTCATTTTAAAAGCCTGGACGGATGAAAGCTTGCTTCTATGTTCGTCTAAGTGCACTTTTTTTTTTCCCCTTTCCTCTTTCAAGGGTTCATAGCCAGCACTTGTCAGGCTGGTAGTGGCTGTTTTTATTTGATGTCATACCTCTCTGAGAGCAGCACCATGTGAGAACCCATGAAGGCTGAGAGCCGGGATGAGTGCACAGGTGCTGGAGTGACAGCCAGCCACGCCATGGTTTTGCTTGGGCACCAGCCTCCCTCTATACTCTGAGCCACCAGCAGATGTCATATCTGATCTCCTTCACTGGACCCGCTGTCTGCTGTCGGGCTCATTGTCTCCCTAACTCAGTGCTCCTCCGCGTCGCGCCGTGCTTCATATTACACAGGGTCCGTTTCCCCGTCGTCTCCCGGGGTCAAGGGCAGAAACGATGTCTACTCTGCCTGGTACTGAGAACACAGCGGTGACTAAAACAGACATGGTCCCTTGACGTCTCGGTGAATTCGGCTGCAGAGGAAAGCGCAATGAGTTGATTCAATGAGTAATTTCCAAAAATTATAATTTGGGTTATGTTAGTTGAAGTACACGATCGTAGGAGGACAATGAAGAAAAGATGAACCAAATGTAACCTGAGGAGCTGTGTGTGTGTGTGTGTGTGTGGGGGGGCTTCCCTCTAGGGATGTAGGGTTTTTAGTATATTTTTGAAAGAAAAATGACTGTGTTATGTGATTAAGAACCGGGGGGTGGGGGGAGGGAAGCCTAACACTTACCATTGTTCTTTTCATGAGCGTGCAGCGAACATATTTGGCTGAACTAGTTTTCCTGGGGGGTAATCTTCACTCTGTTATGTATTTTTTGTTATTTATTTTAAAAATTTAAAAAAAGGAATTCATTTTTGTTTTTAATTTGAGAGGTTTTTACTATAGGGTATGTGCTCTTGCCAGAAAGAGAGAGAAAAAGGGAGAAATTACTCCCCAGGGTGTCGGCCATGCTGCAATCTCCTCTCCTCCATTCTCTCTGGATTTTGGACAAAGTACACACACATGCCTGGTGTGAGTTTTAAGTCACCGGGTCTGGGACTCAGACTTCGGGTGACTATGTGTGAGTTCAGCAATGTAACAATTATACTATCTGCTGGTCCCAAAATTTAAAAAGTTTTTGCCATGTGCAAAAATGTTCTGTGCTCACCAGAGAGAGACAGTGAGAGGGAAAGTGAGAAATCACTCTCCCCCACAGGGGGGATGGCCATGCTGCATTCTCCTCATGGGATCTTGAGCATAGGAACACCCATATCTGACATGATTTTCAAGCTTCCAGGACTGGAACTGGAACTGTGGTCAGCCATCTGGGAGTCCAGTACCTTACCCTGTGCCACTCACTGGCCCCTTTGTCATTAATTCCAGCTCCTCTGCAGTTTTCTCATCTGTTCTTTGGGGAGAGTAACAATCCTTGCCTCTCACAAGGTCATTGTCAAGATTATATTGTATAAATATCTGGCAGAGACATGCAACGTTGACCAGCTCTGGATCGTGGTCAGGCATGTGTTCAGCACTCACAGGGAGGTCTCGGGACATGAACCTGGAACCCTCCCATGAGCATCCTCCCATGTGAAAGCACACATTTCACAGAACACCGTGTGCCATCTCTGTGCCGTTGCTGGGGCCTGTAGTCTTGGACTTTAATACAACAAATGACAGATTCATTTCAAAGTTATTGATACACAGATCTTTGTAGTGTCTTTGTATTCAATCAGCTTTAATTACAACCTTTTATTCTCTCTTGACAATAA
The DNA here is from genome assembly GCF_000334495.1 of Tupaia belangeri chinensis. Classification (NCBI taxonomy): domain Eukaryota; kingdom Metazoa; phylum Chordata; class Mammalia; order Scandentia; family Tupaiidae; genus Tupaia; species Tupaia belangeri. Next base: position 4,491,071 of record NW_006208084.1, on the reverse strand, counting down.
TCCTTTCTGTCTCAGGGCTGCAGAGCACCTTCAATCATGTAATTTCCTTGACTACTTAATGAGGATCTTTATGGTTACATTTTGGGGAGTGCTTTGAAATCTCTTTCCAATAATGAGAGCACTAAAAAAGATCTACAGGACGTAATTAAGTGGTAAAGATTAAAAATACAAAGGCTGCAAAATACACAGATAAACATGACAGATAGAAAAAGCCTCCGGGGAAAAAAGCACATCCTCCTTTTTGTTATTGTTTATGAGCCACAGTGTATGTGTGCTTGCCAGAAAGACGGGGCAGGGAAAAGCACCCCCAGTGGGGTATGGTCATGCTGCAACCCCTTCTCCTCCATTTCTGCAACCTATCAGGATTTTGGGCATGCATGCTTAAGTGCCTAGCATGTTTTTCAAGCTGCCAGGGCTGGGATTTGAACTGTAGTTGGTCATGTGGGGTCCAACTCTCTTAACCACTATGCCATAGGCCAGCCCCCAAAGGACACCTTTTATTTATTTATTTTAGTTTTTGCTATAGGATGCGCACACTTACTGGAGAGACAGAGAGAGAGAGAGAGAGAGAAACCACTGCCTCTGCCCCCCCCCACTCCCAAGGGGATGGCCATGCCACAATCCTTCTCTTTTATTTTCCTCTCGGGATTTTGGGCACACATGCACAGCTTGAAATCCATGTTGGTTCTAGTACTTGAGCTGGGCTGGGCAGTCAGCCTTGTGGGATCCAGCTTTCTTAACCTCTGTGCCACCTGACTGGCCTCCAAAAGCACACCTTTCAAATTACCACGTATTTTTGTCTTCTGAAAAAAAATTGAGAGGCTTTTTTGCCTTAGGGTTCTTGTGCTTGCCAGAGAGAGACAGAGATAGTGAGAGGGAAAATGAGAAATCACCCCCCCAACACACACACACACAGGGGGAGGGAGGATGGTCATGACGCAACCCCTTTTCCTTCACTCTACTCCCAGGATCTTGGGCATGAATGCACACGCGCCCAGCGTGAGTTTTAAGCTGCCAGATCCAGGACTTGAACCGTGGTTGACTACATGGGAGTCCAGCAACATAAACATTACACCATCTGCTGGTCGCTAGTGTAGTGTTTTCTACCTGTCTTTAACTGCATTTGGTTCAGTATCTATCTGAATTTCAAGTGTTTCTAAGTTTTAGTCTTCTTACTTGCCTATTATTCACTTTTCAGCAGTTTTAAAATTTTCAGAATATACCAGAACTTTTTGTAAGCTATTTTCAACTTTAAAAAGTCATAGATTCTATCCTGATTTTGTTCATATCTATATTATATATATGTGTGTGTGTGTATTTATCTATAATATAAATATATAATATGTGTGTATGTATGTATATATATGTGTATATGTATATGTGTGTGTATATATCTATATCTAGATATATACACACACATATATAAATAATACTGTAAGACATTATCCTTGATTCTCTTTGGGTTCTATGATTAAGAGAAGCCATTGTTTTCACTGTTACAGTTTTCCTATATAAGTCTTTAGTTAAATAGTAAAAATGAATGCTGTTGTTTTTCCAAGTGGACCTAGAAAAGAGTTCTGAAGCAATTCCATTGAAATGTAATCCACTTATTTTAAAAAGCAAAACCAAGATAATCAAATAAGTTATTTGCTAAAGGGAACATTAGATTTTATTGGAAAATTCTTCAGTTATAGTATGACTTGCTAGTGAAGGGTTAATATACAGTGCCTACAACATGGCTTTATATGATTCTTAAGCCCTTGAATTGATTTTTTATTAAGATATCGTTTAATTTTCTGGAAAAGAGAATTCTGCTCAGCAGGCCAGCTGCCTTTGAACTGGCCACAGTAACTCTACCTATCCCCAACCTAGCCAGAGAGTCCATAAAAGCTGCTAGAATAAGACAAGTCATACATTTGAATTCTGTATCCCAAATCACTTCCCTTCCGGGCTGACCTCACACTGGCGGTGTGACGAGATTACTTGGCAGTTTGAACACAGTGTTAGTTAAAATCTGATCCTCGGGGGGCAATAGTTGCTCATTTTACAAGCAGCTTTTCATTGGACATCACTCCGTAGGGAAGGTGCCACGCTAAAGCCCTGGTGTTGTCTGAGCCCTGACCAGGGAGGCCCTGCCAGGGGAGGCCCTGCCAGGTGGAGGGGCTCTCCGCTCTGTCGCGCTATTGGTGTTCGTGTTGCGGGATGGTTCTTGGGGTTTTGGACAAAGAATTGAATGAAACATGCCGATAGTGAAAGGAAAAGGCAGTTTTTGAACTAAAAGTGAAAGTACATTCCTGAGAGGTAGGAGCGGGCCTGAGTAGAGAGACTGCTTAAAAAGCCCTGGCAGTTAGATTCTGCGAGGTTTATCATCTTTAATCTAGGTCGTGCTGGCTGATCATTGGCTGGGACCACTGATGGTCCTCATCTCATTGGCCCTATCACATGTGCCTGGGCCCACTGGTTTCTCATTGGCTCTGTCAAGTGTGGTTTAATCAGTGACACATTCCACCAACCTCCTGCCTATGTTCCATTGGGCAGGGAGTTTTCTGCCCTGATCGGTTCTTCTGTCTAGTGACCTGGGAAGACGCTCTCGCCCCCTTACCCACCTACATGTTCCAGCTTTCTCCTGCCTCCATTTCAAGTCAGACCTTTAATAAAACCTACACGGATGTCTTCATGCTCCCGCGTGCTCTCGTATTTACGATAGCTCTAATGTGGGGGAAATACTCAACCTAAAGATTTGACTGAAATGTTTTTCTAAGCCTCAGAATAATCATCTGGATAGTAATACTGTACTTCCATTCCTCTAAACTTCAAAAGCCACTTTGAAAGCAACGGACCTGATGGATTTAATTTCACAGCTGGAAAGGGCCAGGCTCACTGATGATTTTGTCCAGTAAACTGAGGTCCAGATTGAGGCCCAAAGGGGTATGGGTGGTTCAAATGGAGCTGGGGTAAAAACCTTACGCTTTCTGGTTTCTAACCCAGTGCCCTTTGCATTGCCTCATTCTGGACTTTCAGTGTCCTTGCTGATGTTGACTAAGGGACTATTACATTTGATATCATCATTATAACCACCGTTACCATTTATTTAACCCTTACCAGCTGCCTGACTCTGTGTATCACAGCTGTTACACTGAGGTAAGGACTCTTATTATCCCAGTGTATAGCTGGAAACATTGAGTCACAGAGAGGGTAAGGAACTCACTCAGCATTTTAAATGAGCGTGAGTAAAAGGCAGGACTGAGATTTAAATCCAGTTCTTTCTGACCTCAGAATCCCAACTTTCAACTACTTAGTCCATTCCCTGGGTTTCCTAGAACCTTTTTTTCTTGGCTAAGAAGGAAGAAAGGAAAAAGAAAAAGATCTTTGGCAAGCTCGTGGGCTCGATGGCTTCAGTTATCCTACTTGGTATGAACAGCATCTTTACCAGGCCCACCGATCTCCTTATCACACGCTCTCCACTCCTAGCCCACAACAAACTCAGAATAGAATCCTTTAAAAATAGGATCCTTTTGTCTTAGACTCATTAACCCCCTTAAGTCTGTCTTACACTACACTCTGCTCCTTAGGGATGGGCTTGTGCAAGACCGTCATGGAGTCTAAACAATGATTCCAAGCACCCTATGGTGGTTGTTGCTAAGGACAACATTTGACAAGCCAGGGATGGCTAGGCAGAGGCCTCTGGGACAGACAAAAGTATGGGGCCCATCTGGACTGCCTACCAGATCTAGGCAGGCATAGCACATCATAAATAACCTCTTACACATGCTTCACTGCCAGCTCAAAATGGGTTTTGAGTGTATTTGGCTTGTTTTTAAAGAGGGTGTGAGCTAAAGGCTGTCATTTAAAATTGCCCAGAACCCATGTCACAAGAACAGGTGGGCTCAGATTTAAAACAAAATAAACGAGAGAGGCTGAACTTACCAAAGCAAACATTGTGAAGTGATTATTTTGCTTTAGAAAAGATTGCCCTAGGGACTCTTTACGGCAGTGATCTCCCTTACTGCAATTAAAATGTAAATCTCTCAATTCAAATTTGGTCGACATGACCGTGACCTTTCAGGAAAATGCTTGCTTTATTAAGCAAGGGATTCCTCGGAACAGAGAAGCGCAAATGAAAGGTTTGGCTCTTTCTCATAAACACTGGGTAAGGCCTGCAGAGCTCTAGATCCTTCTTTCTAAATGTTAGAACTTTTACAGAAGGCCCTCTATGGGAGAGGTTCTGTTTTTAAACATTACTCAACACGCCTTCCTGAAACACACTTAATAAAAAGCGCAAGGTTAGATACCCAAGCCCTTTGCAAGCACGTTTGCTCTGATGCGGAAAAGCCCTTGATCAGTAGGTGGCGCTCTATGAATGAGAGTACCATACTGTAGGCCATTGCGTTCAGGACAGGAAGCAAAATTCCACCCTCGCTCAGGTACCTTCTTGAAGGAAACAGCTTTGCTTTGCATCCATAGAGGACCTCGCTTCCCCAGCTCTGAGCCATCCGCCTGCATTGCTGTTTGAATGTAAGGACGCCCACATTTTCCCGTCCTAGCATCTCAGGCCACAAAGGCTAGGAAGGACCCGTGTAAAGGCTTAGCTTGCAGGTTTTGGTCCTGGAATCACAGGGTCTGTAAAGCTTGGAGGAACCTTAGGAGTCCTCCCCCACCCTCTCAATTTTCTGATAAGGAAGTTTGGAACTGCAGTGAAAGACCCAGTCCCCTCTACAGTTTGAGCTCAGCTAAGGACAAGAGCCTCACGGTCCTTTGTACCTCCAGTGCTTCCCAGCTTACTGGGAATTACAGAGAGTGAAATGATACCAGTGGGGTGTGGGGAGACTGGGACCTGTTTGGTAGGGGGCTGGGTTCAGCCGGAGCTCATTAACTGTGGGTGAGGGACGTTAAACGTGGAGGATTTTCTTCCTTTGTTCCTTATGCTCACGATCGCCATTTCTGCAGTACTTATGACAAATGTCAGGTACTGAGTCATCTTGCCAAGTTTATGTTCTCAGTTGTTTTTGTCTGCTTGCTCTAGGGCACATGTATTTGCTAGGGGGAGATAGAGAAAGTAAGAATTCAACACCCCTCTCCCCCCGGCCCCCACACACACTCAGGAGTGGCCACCCCACAATCCCTTCTCCTCCATTCTCCTCTTAAGATTTCTGGGCACACACAGACAGGTACCTGGTGTGTTTTTCAAGCCGCGGCATCTGGGACTCATTCCACCCAGTAGGCCATGTGGGAACCAGCCCCTTAACCTCCACACCACCATTTAACTTTCCCAAGTGATTTACTTCTGCCAACTAAACCATTTCCCCCATTACCCAGATTCAGAGTTCTAGGGTCACTCCTGGCTAGTCCCGTTAGTGTGGATTCCTTGTGCACTTGCAAACGTTCTAGACTGCAGGGCATAAAAGTGGACAGAGCAGAGGGAGCCCAGCTGTGGTGGTCAAGGCAGTAGGGACTCTGCTGCATGAGGCTGGAAGCCAAATGAGAAAGCTATAGGTTCGTGCCCTCAGTCTACCTGAGTATGCAGGGTGTCCCTGTGGGTGTCCCTGTGATCCTGTCTGACTGCAGGGCTAATGGGATAATTGCTGTTTGAAGACCCTATGGGGGTTTCCTGTCTTTCTATCAGGAAATAAATAAACTGTTAAAGAAATAAACAAAAATCTCTGCTCTCATGAAGGAAGCAGAAAAAATAAATTAATAAGACAATTATTCACCATGTGAGTGGTGACTGCTAAGGGTGGGGTGGGACAAAACAGGAAAGAGAATAGAAAGGGTTAGGGACAGAACAGAAGTTGGGTAAGGGAAGGCTCACTGAGAAAGTCCCTGAGTCAGGAGTAGGCTTTGAAGTTTAGGAAGAGCGAGGAGACCAATAGATTATTTCTAAATTTTTCCCAGATGCGATTTTTTTTCTCTATCAAATCTATCCTCTTGTTCCCCCATTTATTCCATTTATCTCCTTAGGTTAAGTCCCTGAACCTGCATCTTAATTCTCATCCAACTGGTGTCTTTATCCTGAGTCATTGTTTTCCCAAGGTGTCAGATCACACACACACACACACACACACACACACACACAGACAAAGAAAGAAAAAGAAAAGAAAAAATGCTGCATTGGAGGCATGACTGCTGAATGCACTGTGGCACCCTAGATTGGATGGATCTTGGACAAGATATAGGACATTAATGAAAAAAACTGTACAATGTAAATAATACCTGCAGTGTAGTTAACAATAATAGGAATGTTAGTTTCCTAGTTATAATAAATGTAAAATGTTAACAACAGGGAAAACTGGGTGAGGGGTAGGAGGGACTATCTTTGGAACTCTTCTATAGGTTGAAAATTATTCCAAAAGAGGTTTATTTATTTAAAAATTCCATTTTTGATATCTCCTCTAGAATCTTGAATGACTTCCTACTGCTTTTGAAGTAAAGTCAAAAGTCCCTGGGACCAGCAGATGGCGTAATGGTTACATCACTGGACTCCCATGTAGTCAACCGCAGTTCAAGTTTCGGACGCGGTGGCTTAAACCTCACAGTGGGCGAGTATGTGTGCACGCGCAGGATCCTGGAGAGGAGAATGGAGGAGAAGGGATTTCGGCATGGTCATCCTCCTTGGGGGGGGGGGGGATTTCGCACTTTTGCCTCTCTGTCTCTTTCTC
>NW_006208084.1:4480871-4484376 GCF_000334495.1 Tupaia belangeri chinensis | reverse complement strand
AAAAAAAAAAGTCCTTAGTTTAATATGTAAAGAAATCCATAGATAGACAGGCATTCATTTAGACACCAAATGGTGAGTGGGATGGACATGATCATATATTTACATATATATACATACATATATTTAAATGATTTCATTTTACTTATCATTTTATTTTGCTATAGGGCACATGTGCTCACCAGAGAGAGACACAGAGAAAAAGTGAGAAAGCAAGCCACCAGATCCAGAACTCGAACCATGGTCATTCATGTTCGAGTCCAGTGCCCCAACCACCACACCACTTGCTGGCTCCTTTTCTGGATATTTCACATGCTATCATCATGTAATTTGTGCTTTTTTGAGCCTGGCTTCTTTTACTTGGCACGATGCTTTTGAAATTCATCCATTCACCTAGTGGGAGACTTTAGAATTGTTTTTGTTTTGACTGAGGCTCCTGTGAATATTTACATCAAGTCTTTCTGTGAACATACGCTTTTGTTTCTCCTGGGTGGATTCCTAAGAGTGGAATTGCTGGGTCACGTGGTGAATTTATGTTTAATTTTTAAGATTATGCTGAACTATGTTTCCTCCCTTCCAATCAACAATGTATGAGAATCCCAGTTTGTCTATATTCTTTTTTTTTTTTTTGAGAGGTTTTTGCTGCTATAGGGTGCGTATGCTCACCAGAAAGACAGAGAGATAGAAAAATAGAAAGCGAGAAATCATCGTCCCCCTCCCCCCACCACCCGGATGGCCGCGCCACAATCCCTTCTCCTCCATTCTCCTCTAGGGATCTTGGGCACGCGCACACAGGTGCCCGGCATGAGTTTAAGTCCCCGGGGCTGGGACTTGAACCACGGTTGTCTACATGGGAGTTCAGTGACATAGCCTTTGCGCTAGCAGCTGGTCCATGCAGTTTGTTCACATTCTCAGGGACTGGAGCTTTGTAGGTACGCATGGGAGTTCAGTGACATAGCCTTTGCGCTAACAGCTGGTCCCATGCAGTTTGTTCACCTTCTCAGGGACTGGAGCTTTGTAGGTACCTTCTGAAGTCAGGAGTGCAGTCCTCCAGCTTTGTTACCTGACTTTTTGATTACACTTGTCTACGGGGGTGAGCTGCTGTCTTCCTAGGGATTTAATGTGCATTTTCCTGAGTAATGCTGAACATCTTTTCATGTGCTTACTGGCTAGTTGTACGTCTTCTTTGGGTAAGGCCTCTAGTCAAATCTCTTCACATGCTTAAATGATATTGCTTTTCTTATTTTTGAGTTTTAAGAGCTTATTATATATCTGGTTAGTGGTATGTTATCAAATATATGATTGCTAGGCATTCCTTCCCTAGACATATTTTTCTGTTTTTTATGCAAAAATTTGTCATGACTTTCCTGATGACCCACTACAAAATTTTAAATTTTTTGGAACTGGGGCTGGATGCTGGTGTAGTGATAAAACATGGGGCTCCGTGAGGCCGAGCCACACGGGAAGATTTCAGATTCGCGTCCAGAGACCTCCCTGAGTATCCTGGGTACGAATCTGCCTGCGTCCTGGGGCTGACCGAGCCTGGTGGTGGATCACGGCATTTAAGGATCAAGCACCATATAGACTCTCCGGGTCTCTGGCAGATAAACAAACAACGGCACCACAGGCAATGGATAGAACAGGAGAGAGACAGAACATGCAGTGGGAACCCCTGGAAGGAGTCAGGGAAGGCAGCCTGGCAGAAGTGAGGGCCACACTGAAACTGAACAGATGAGTAGGTGGAAGTCAAGGAGGGACCTGGGAGCGGTGGAGGGAGCAGGGATGGGGAGAAAGTTCTAGCATGCACGAAAGGCCTGGCATTCTCAAGATTCACCCTGAGCCAGACTAGTGGGCTTACTGTCCTGGGAATTCACTTTTTCAGTCTTGCTGGTTATTTCCTACTCTGCCTTGTGGAGGTTCCATCACACTATTTCCAGGTTTAGCCTTCTACACTGGGACAATCTAAATTATTATTATTACTTTAGTTTATTTATTTTTTCCAAGAAAGAAAGAGAGAGAGAGAGAGAGAGAGAGACAGGCCCCCAACAAGATCTTACTGCCACAATCCTCCCCCAGCTTTAGCCTGCCCCTAACCAAGGGCACACACAGACACACATGCACTGTGAGCCTAGGGAGGTCTCTGCATAGGAACCTGGAACTTTCCCATGTGGGTCAGCTTTGCAGAGCATTGGCTTTTACTACTTCACCATGGTCTGGCCCTCCCAGTTTTTTGTTTGTTTGTTTTTTTAATTTTACTATAGGATTTTTGGCACATAAACACACACATGTGGTGTTTTTCAAGTTACTGGATCTGGGACTTGAACTGTATAGTTGGTCATGTGAGATCTAGCCAAAAATCTCATGCCCCAAATCCTAAGAGGAGAATGGAAGAGAAGGGACTGTGGCATGGCCATCTTCCTGGGGGGCACTTTCTCACCCCCCCACCGTCTCTCCGTGCCTCTCTCTCCAGGGAGCACAAGGTCATGTGGGATCCTTAACCACTATGTCACCTGGCTGGCCCTGGCCCCAACAATCTTCTAAAAGTCAGTAATTAAAAAAAAAAGCCCTTTCTTTTTTGAAGCCAGTGGGCAATAACCCCTTCTCCACAGGATTATCCCTGACCTCAGGTACTATAGCTCACTTGCTGCTCAGTAATCGCACCCTTTGTCAGTTACTCACCTTTGGCTGCCTGTGTGCTGCCGTGACCCTGTCGTGAGCCATGGGAAACAGGAGCTTTGTCTTACACACCCAGCACGCGTTGCCATGCAGATTGCTGAGCTGGGCACACAGTGAGAGAGGCAGCTTCTTCATCTGCAAAATGCAGGCAGGAACATCTGTCTCCTAGGAGCGCTGGAAGGGTTACATGAAATACTCTAAGTCCTTAGTTCAGGGTCTGGGTCCATTGTAACCAGTTCATGAAAGGAAACGGTGAGTTTGTTGTTACTGACAAGACCACCGGACATGCAGTTGAGCTTCTCGGTTCTGCTCCTTATTAGCTTATGACCCTGGACAAGTCTCCTAAGAGGTCTCTCCGGTCTCTTCTTTCTCATCCTAAAATGGGATAACGGGGTTTGGCCCCACGGCACAGCAATAATGTGCTGTCTCTGAGAAGCTGGGCCCCATATAGTGACCACGGTTCGAATCCCCAGCCCTGGGCCCCATATAGTGACCATGGTTTGAATCCCCAGCCCTGGGCCCCATATAGTGACCACGGTTTGAATCCCCAGCCCTGGGAGCCTGAAGTATGCTGCACATGTGTGGGAGGGACCAGGATCCAGCAGGCTGGAGGGCTGAAGGCAGGGGATTGCAGCCTGACCAGGCCCTGGGGTCTCTCCCACTTTCACATGTGTGCATGACAAGATAAAAATAAAGTACAAGTTTATTAAAAAAATAATAACCTTGAAGACTGGTTTGGGGGGCTCAAAAATTTTTTTTCTTTGTCAAGTTTCTAGAGAGCATGTTCACTCAACCAGAGAAAGATAGAGTAACGGGGGGGGGGGGGCTGTGC
>NW_006208084.1:4479230-4480768 GCF_000334495.1 Tupaia belangeri chinensis | reverse complement strand
TGTTTGGCCAGGTGAGTCCAGCCCATCCTAACCACTAGGCCTCGGGCCTGGCCTGTGACTCAAATTCCAAACGGTGTGCAGGAATCGGCTCTCAATCCGTTAGGGACTGTAACGAGGCCATTTTATTTTCTCCTTGCATCGCTTCCCACAGTGCTGTACTGTATTCCTTTTTTCCCCTGCATGGGGCCCCCTGCTGCTGCCTTGGGCAGATTTAATAGCCTTCCAGTCACCTTGTGATGTGAGCTGTCTGTGTCACGGTTTAAGACACAGTTCTGTTCATTTTCGTGGCCTCACTGTCTAGCTTGATTAAGAACTCTCTCCCCTATGCCCGTGCTGTTTCCTGCCCTGGGACGATCTCTCTCTCTGTGGCTTTGGGCGCGTGGAGTGGAGGGATGACACTGAGATCATTCTCTTGTCTCTCTCTCTCTTTTTAAAGAATCGTTTTATTTCATTTTACTCATCCTTGTTATTTATTTATTTATTTTAATTTGAGCAGAGAGACATACACAAAGAGAGAGAGGGAAAGTGAGAAAGCAAGCGTCCAGGTCCAGGACTTGAACCATGGTTAGCCATGTGGGAGTCCAGCATCCCAACTACTATACCACGTACCGGCCCCCTCTCTCTTTTTTTAAAAAGAATTATTTATTTTCATTTTATTTATTATTACTGTATTTTTAAAAATTTGAGCAGAGACTGAGACAGAGAGAGAAAGTAAGAAAGCAAGCCACAAGGTCTGGGACTCAAACCACAGTTGACCATGTGGGAGTCCAGTGCCTTAACCACCACACCACCTGCTGGGCCCTGTTGTATGTCTTATTCTAGAGCTCTTGTAGCTGAGGGAGGGCAGGGAGAACGGATAATGGAGGCAGGGAGAACGGATAAGGGAGGCAGGAGTATGCCTCAGCGATTGTCCACAAGGGGCAGCGTAAGGAAGTTGCCTCTGGCTTCCCCCCAGTTCTGTCTGGTTTTATCTAAGCTAGTGTCCTCCCCCGAGTGGCATCTCCCTGAGGTGGTATGGGCGGGTTTTTTCTTGGAGTCATGTCCTCAAGTATACAGTCTCATCTTCTATCACTAGGGACGGCTTCCCCTGGCTAGCGGCCCATCTCTCTCTTGGCTCAGAGGTCACCAGGGCTGCCCAAACACTCCCTGCTCTTCTGCTCGCCTGGGTATTGCTTTACCCAGCAGTCACAGAAACGTCCAAGACCCTCTTCTGTACCCTCTGAAGGCCACAGAGCCCTGGATGGATTGGGGCTTGCCTTTGTTTTCTTCCAGTCGCGGCACACTCCCCGTGAACACTTCCGGCCCTATGCCTGTGGGCCATTCCACCTAGATTCTTACCTTCATCATAGCGACTGCCAATCTGTTCCAAAGGACTGCAAATCTAAGACTGCACATGGGAAGCACCCACTCTTTTCCCAGCAGTGGGGAGAAGAATGAAAATATTTGTGTCATTCCTAGGCTTCTGGAACATCTTCTCAGAGATCTCTCACCACAGTCTGCTTGGAGACAACTTGATCATGGACTTAGCGGGTACCAGA
>NW_006208084.1:4476314-4479051 GCF_000334495.1 Tupaia belangeri chinensis | reverse complement strand
TAACCAATTGGTCACCTGGCTGGCCCTGGCCCCAACAATCTTCTAAAAGTCAGTAATTAAAAAAAAAAGCCCTTTCTTTTTTGAAGCCAGTGGGCAATAACCCCTTCTCCACAGGATTATCCCTGACCTCAGGTACTGTAGCTCACTTGCTGCTCAGTAATCGCACCCTTTGTCAGTTACTCACCTTTGGCTGCCTGTGTGCTGCCGTGACCCTGTCGTGAGCCATGGGAAACAGGAGCTTTGTCTTACACACCCAGCACGCGTTGCCATGCAGATTGCTGAGCTGGGCACACAGTGAGAGAGGCAGCTTCTTCATCTGCAAAATGCAGGCAGGAACATCTGTCTCCTAGGAGCGCTGGAAGGGTTACATGAGATACTCTAAGTCCTTAGTTCAGGGTCTGGGTCCATTGTAACCAGTTCATGAAAGGAAACGGTGAGTTTGTTGTTACTGACAAGACCACCGGACATGCAGTTGAGCTTCTCGGTTCTGCTCCTTATTAGCTTATGACCCTGGACAAGTCTCCTAAGAGGTCTCTCCGGTCTCTTCTTTCTCATCCTAAAATGGGATAACGGGGTTTGGCCCCACGGCACAGCAATAATGTGCTGTCTCTGAGAAGCTGGGCCCCATATAGTGACCACGGTTCGAATCCCCAGCCCTGGGCCCCATATAGTGACCACGGTTCGAATCCCCAGCCCTGGGCCCCATATAGTGACCATGGTTTGAATCCCCAGCCCTGGGCCCCATATAGTGACCACGGTTTGAATCCCCAGCCCTGGGAGCCTGAAGTATGCTGCACATGTGTGGGAGGGACCAGGATCCAGCAGGCTGGAGGGCTGAAGGCAGGGGATTGCAGCCTGACCAGGCCCTGGGGTCTCTCCCACTTTCACATGTGTGCATGACAAGATAAAAATAAAGTACAAGTTTATTAAAAAAATAATAACCTTGAAGACTGGTTTGGGGGGCTCAAAAATTTTTTTTCTTTGTCAAGTTTCTAGAGAGCATGTTCACTCAACCAGAGAAAGATAGAGTAACGGGGGGGGGGGGCCTGTGCCGCAACCCCTTCTCCTCCGTCTCTCCATCCCCTTAGGATTTCGCACGCGCATGCACCTCCACGTGCCTTCCAAACTGCTGGGGCTGTACTGAACTGTGTTTGGCCACGTGGATCCAGCCCATCCTAACCACTAGGCCTCGGGCCTGGCCTGTGACTCAAATTCCAAACGGTGTGCAGGAATCGGCTCTCAATCCGTTAGGGACTGTAACGAGGCCATTTTATTTTCTCCTTGCATCGCTTCCCACAGTGCTGTACTGTATTCCTTTTTTCCCCTGCATGGGGCCCCCTGCTGCTGCCTTGGGCAGATTTAATAGCCTTCCAGTCACCTTGTGATGTGAGCTGTCTGTGTCACGGTTTAAGACACAGTTCTGTTCATTTTCGTGGCCTCACTGTCTAGCTTGATTAAGAACTCTCTCCCCTATGCCCGTGCTGTTTCCTGCCCTGGGACGATCTCTCTCTCTGTGGCTTTGGGCGCGTGGAGTGGAGGGATGACACTGAGATCATTCTCTTGTCTCTCTCTCTCTCTCTTTTTTTTAAAGAATCGTTTTATTTCATTTTACTCATCCTTGTTATTTATTTATTTATTTTAATTTGAGCAGAGAGACATACACAAAGAGAGAGAGGGAAAGTGAGAAAGCAAGCGTCCAGGTCCAGGACTTGAACCGTGGTTAGCCATGTGGGAGTCCAGCATCCCAACTACTATACAACCTACTGGCCCCCTCTCTCTTTTTTTAAAAAGAATTATTTATTTTCATTTTATTTATTATTACTGTATTTTTAAAAATTTGAGCAGAGACTGAGACAGAGAGAGAAAGTAAGAAAGCAAGCCACAAGGTCTGGGACTCAAACCACAGTTGACCATGTGGGAGTCCAGTGCCTTAACCACCACACCACCTGCTAGGCCTTGTTGTATGTCTTATTCTAGAGCTCTTGTAGCTGAGGGAGGGCAGGGAGAACGGATAATGGAGGCAGGGAGAACGGATAAGGGAGGTAGGGAGAACGGATAAGGGAGGCAGGGAGAACGGACAATGGAGGCAGGAGTATGCCTCAGCGATTGTCCACAAGGGGCAGCGTAAGGAAGTTGCCTCTGGCTTCCCCCCAGTTCTGTCTGGTTTTATCTAAGCTAGTGTCCTCCCCCGAGTGGCATCTCCCTGAGGTGGTATGGGCGGGTTTTTTCTTGGAGTCATGTCCTCAAGTATACAGTCTCATCTTCTATCACTAGGGACGGCTTCCCCTGGCTAGCGGCCCATCTCTCTCTTGGCTCAGAGGTCACCAGGGCTGCCCAAACACTCCCTGCTCTTCTGCTCGCCTGGGTATTGCTTTACCCAGCAGTCACAGAAACGTCCAAGACCCTCTTCTGTACCCTCTGAAGGCCACAGAGCCCTGGATGGATTGGGGCTTGCCTTTGTTTTCTTCCAGTCGCGGCACACTCCCCGTGAACACTTCCGGCCCTATGCCTGTGGGCCATTCCACCTAGATTCTTACCTTCATCATAGCGACTGCCAATCTGTTCCAAAGGACTGCAAATCTAAGACTGCACATGGGAAGCACCCACTCTTTTCCCAGCAGTGGGGAGAAGAATGAAAATATTTGTGTCATTCCTAGGCTTCTGGAACATCTTCTCAGAGATCTCTCACCACAGTCTGCTTGGAGACAACTTGATCATGGACTTAGCGGGTACCAGA
>NW_006208084.1:4475223-4476283 GCF_000334495.1 Tupaia belangeri chinensis | reverse complement strand
GCAGGAAACCCACCAGGGAAGGAGAAGCTGTTCTTGTAAGCATCCCAGTGTCTTAGCTCAGACTGCCATAACGAAATACCATCGACTGGTGGTTTAGACAAAAGAAATGTATTTCTCCCAGTTCTGGAGGCTGGAAGTCTGAGATCAGGGTGCCAGTGGAGTTCTGGCGAGGGTTCTCATTCTGGCTTGCAGACGGCCGCTTTCTCACTGTGTCCTCACAAGGAAGAGGGAGTGTGCACAAACCTTTTGGTATCTCTTCCTCTTCTTTTTATTAATTTTTTAATTTATTTTTTATTTATTATTTTTCTTTTGGAGAGGTTTTTGCTATAGGGCGCATGTGCTCTCCAGAAAGACAGAGAGAGACAGAGAGACAGAAAGCGAGAAATCACCCCCCACGGGTGATGGCCACGTAGTCCCTTCTCCTCCATTTTACTCTTGGGATCTTGGGCATGCATGCACATGTGCCTGGCAAGAGTTAAAGCCACCGGGCCCAGGACTCGAACTGTGGTAGATTACATGGAAGTCCAGTGACATAGACATTACGCCAACTGCTGGTCCGTCTCTTCCTCTTCTTATAAGGGCACTAATCCCTATCAAGAGGGCCCCACCCTCATGACCTTATTTAATCCTAATTATCTCCTAAAGGGCTATCTCCAAATACCATCGCATTGGAGATTGTAGCTTCAATATATGAATTTTGGGGGACACAAGTCAATTCATAGCACTTACCATCACAAGAGGTTTTCCTGGAGTAGGGAAGGAATGTCTTCTTCCCACACCTACTGCATTTCCTTTAAAGCCACTGAGTTTTTTCCCTCCTCATTCCCCTTGTGGCCACTGAATCCTTCGTGAGGTGACTGGTAGTGAACAGGGGTGTTTGTACCAGCTTTGGGGCCTTTTGAGCAAGCCCTGCAGAGAGGCAGATTTTTCCAGTGGCTAGTGGCATCTAGAACACTCCTTGAGGAAAAAAAAAAAAAAAAAACCCCTTCAAGACGGAAACCAAGGAGTTAATTTCCTAATTTTTTTTAAAAAATTTTTTAAAGTTTTTTTTTTAAGTTTT
>NW_006208084.1:4460136-4474631 GCF_000334495.1 Tupaia belangeri chinensis | reverse complement strand
GAAAAAAAAAAAAAAAAAAACTCCTTGAGACTGGACCACAGTGGTATTTAGCTACTTTTGTGCTCAACTTTGGACCTCAGCCTTTAGGGCAACAAAATAAAAATAAACACAAATTCCCACTCCTATTTGAAAGTGCTTTATAAACAACACAGTTCTATAAGATGAGAGTCATTAGTCATTGCACTACATGCATTATTATTATAATTATTGTTAATGCACTGTTTACCCCATACACATTTTTCAAGCTCTTGTTGTGGCTAGGCACTGGAAAATATGATGGTGAATGAAACAAAGTTTCTGGAGTCCTGGAATGTGGGCAATAAGCTAGTCGCAAATGTATAATCTAGATACTGTTCAGCTTTTCTAAATAATGTGAAAGAACCAGAGCAAGGGCACCTCTGAAGGCCCCCGAGAACTGGGATGAAGTGGGGCATGCTCTTGTCTTCTTCCGGCCGTAGCACATTCCCCATGGACGCTTCCAGCTCTGTACCTATGGGCCATTCCACCTCGATACCCACCTTCATAATAGGAGTGCCGGTCTGTTTCCAAAGGACCCTTAGCTAAGACGGTACATGACAAGCACCCACTCTTGCTGGGCTGAGTGTTTAGGGAAGGCCTTCCTGAGGACGTGACCTTTGAGCTGTGACTTAAACAACAGGTTGGAGCTAAGGGTGTGACAACATGGAACACAGCACCCTAGCAGAGAACATGGTAAATGTGACTGTCGTAAGCAGGGAATGTCTGTTGCAGTTTCCAGGAACTGGTGGGAGACTGCTGTGGCCAGAGCTCAAAGTGGTAGAGGGAAGGTCAGAGAGGTACGTAGGGGTGAAAGGTGCATTGTAGGCTATCTTCACAAATTGAGTTTTTTCCTAAGTATGAAGGAAGGCCACTGACACATTTTAAAGAGCAGACCTTTACTGCTCTTTAAAAGTGACACTGACTGATTGATGCTATAAAAAGTCACTTTCTGCAAGTAAGGAGAATGACGGTGGGGAGATGAGGTGGGCCAATGGTGGCCCTAAAAAGACATGCCCCTATTCTCATCCTAGAACCTCTGACTTTATTTGCAAAAGGGATCTTTGAAGATATAATTAAGAATCGCTCAAGATGATTGCTCAGGTGGGCGCTAAATCCAACTGCAAACATCCTCATAAAGATGAAAAGGAGATGGCACACCTAGGAAGTGAAGGGGCAGGCCGAGAGGGGAGAGATCCAGCCAGAGGCCGACGAATGCCCAGACGCACCAGAGCCAAAAGGAGCAAGAAAGGTTTTAGTCTTAGAGTTCTCGGGAGAAACAGAGGCATGTGTGTGTGTGTGTGTGTGTGTGTGTACCATTTGTGTTTACTATAGTCTTATAAGATACCCTATTGTCACCTTCTTAGAGATCCACATTGTCAATGAAGTCACAACTCAAACCTCATCTCCTCAGTAAGGATTTTAGTGAGCTACACTTAAATGATAATGCATTATAAATCATATGTACTGGGTTGCTGGAAAAGTCAGGATGTATTTTTCTATGCAAAACAGGGTCATGACTTTTCCTTTCATATGCATATATGTGTATATATGAGTAAATAAACAAAAAGTACTTTGGACTCAGTGGTTTAAACTCACGCTGGGTTCATGTGGATGCGTGACCAAGATCCTGAGAGGAGAATAGAGGAAGAGGGATTGTGGTGTGGCCATCCTCCCAGGGGGGTGATTTCTCACTTTCTGTCTCTCTGTCTTTCTCTATCTCTCTGGTGAGTGTGCACACCCTATAGCAAAAATCTCTCTAAAAAAGAAAAAGAAAGAAAGAAACTGGCTTAGATTATAGAGGCTGCCCAGTCCCAAGATCTGTAGTCAGTGAGCCATAGCCTAAAAGGATCTGATGGTATAGTTCCGGTTTGAGTCCAAAGCCTTGAGAACCAGGAAACCGATGGTGTAGTTCTAGTGAAGGTCAGTAGGCTTGAGATCTAGGAACAGGCATTGTTTTAGTTGGAATTAGAAGGCAGGAACCTTCCTTCCCTCCCAGGGCCCGGGTGGAAGACAGATGGGCAGGAGGAGGTGCTCTTACAGTGGAAGGGTCAGCCTTTGTGTTCCTGTCTGGCCTCCAACTGCCTGGATGACTCCCAGTAGGAAGGGCAATATGCTTTTTGCAGACTCTTAAGTTAAATGCTAAAGTCATCCAAAAATACTCTCACAGAAACACTTGGAATAATTTTTGACCAAATATTTGGACATCCTGTAGCCAAAGTCAAATTGACACATAAGATGAACCATCACAAGTTAACTCCTTGTCAACTCAGCACTCACATTCAGCTCCTTAAACTACTTAATCTCCAAATGACGACCACAGTAAGGTCATAATTCCACCTAACGTGATACAACTAACGGTCACACAACTGAAGATGCGATATTCCTTCCCCAGAAGGGGGATGAATCCTTGAGTTTTATTTATTCTTCTCCTTGATATCCCATAACTTAGATATTGTGATGTAAAGTCAATACACTTAGGTTACATGATAAGGGAGCAGGAGAGAAGAAAGTGAAGATATTTGCCACACGCATGCATGCATGCACACACACTCACATATCATAACAAAACAGGCCTGACATGGGACACATGTAAATATATTCATATATATATATATTTTTGGAGAGATTTTCACTGTAGGGCGTGTGTGCTCGCCAGACAGACAGAGAGAGACATAGAGACAGAAAGCGAGAAATCACCCCCCAGGGGGGATGGTCACTCTGCAATCCCTTCTCCTCCATTCTCCTCTCGGGATCTTGGGCACGCACGCACACGCGCCCGGCGTGAGTTTTACGCCACCGGGTCCGGGACACGAACCGCGGTCGACTACGTGGGAGTCCAGCGACATAGCCATTACGCTAACTGCTGGTTCCCTATTCATATTTTTTGCACATTCCAAAATGTCCATCCATATATCTCCTAAATTTCCTTGTCACCAATTTCCTAGCCATTTTCCTTCCAAGTCCCTGATGATTCAGTCAAACCATCAGCAAAAGCCCGTGAACTGGCATATAATGCCATGTCTGGTTATTTCTCCTCCCAAACAAAATGAATAACTAGGTACACTACTCAAAGCTCCGCCTGCTGGGAGGATTTCTCTTCACCACTGTCTCTTGGGGATGTCCCAGAAGGGATATAGTGTTGTAGTTGTTCCCTTTAGGGTGGTGCTTGCCAACCAGGCCTGACTCTTCTCTTCCTCTGTGGAGTAACAGGGAACTCCCCATGAGGCCATAGGTACAGGTTGGGAGAGAGTAAACAAAGTGGCAGGAGTGAGTGCTGTGGGCATTTGGGACGCTTAACATTTTTTTTTTTTTTTTTTTGCTATCGAGTGCTTGTGCTTAGAGACAGAGAGAGGGAGAGAGAAAGAGAAGAGGAGAGAGAAGGGGAAGGGATGGAAGGGAATGGAGGGGAAGGGAAGGGAGGGAAGAGAAAAAAAGAGAAGAGAGAAGAAAAAAGTGAGGATGCACCCACCAGGGGGAATGGCCACGCTGCAATCCCTTCTCCATTCTCCTCTGATTTTGGGCACACAGGCACATGTATCTGGGTATTTTTCAAGATGCTGGTTTTGGAATTTGAACCACAGGGTCAGCCATGTGGGATCCAGGACCTTCACCCCATCATCTGCTGGTCTCTATGCATATTTTTTTTCATAATAGACATTTTCTGTGAACTTTCTGGAGACATGTCATATTTATAGCTATAGCTGGCAAGGACTGTTGGTACCTTAAGCGTGGTGGTGGCTGTGGGTGGTTTGAAGAAATGGGAGACTCAAAGATGATTTGGGGCTTCAGTGACTCCGTGGATGAATGTTTCACTCACTGAGATAGGAGAGAGTGGACGAGGACCAGATTTTCCAGCCAGAACAATCAACATTCTCTTTTGGACTTGTTATGTCTGAGCTGCGGGGTAGGTAGTTGGATACATGGGTTTGGAGTTTGACTGGTGATGTCAGCACTGGAGATAAGGATTAAAGAGTCATCCGAAAAGTATCATACTAATTAGAGTGGAAGGCCCAAGACTTCCACTGGCATGATCCAATATTTAGGGATATGGGGCAGATGAGTGGAGCTAATGGCTCATAAAGCCAATGGGAAAATGCGAGGGAGAGTCAGAAGACAAGGAAGGAGAGTTTCAGGAAATAGTGGCTGTGGATGGCTGTGGTGCTTCGGGAGGTCAGGGAATACTCAGGGTTAGCAACATGGAAGCCATTGGTGGCTGCAATAACATTTTCCGCCCTGTGTTCTGGGGTGGGTGTGGAAGCTCGACTGAGGTGAGTTGATAAGAAGTTCTGATTTAGGAGGTGGTGAGTACAGTCCTACTGAACTAACCTGGGACAGGCTCTTTGATGTTGTCCACTCGTTCCCACAGCAGTACCTGGCTAAGGTACTTCTTCCCTCTTCCGTTATTTTCCCTTTCCTCTCTATTGTTCCATGTTGGATTTAGAGTTTTAGAAGTTAAGTCAGTTGACCTCAAATAAGTAACTGGTGCGAGGCAGAGAAGGGACCCGGAAGTCATCCCTCTAACTCCAAAGTCTATAAACTTCACCATTATACTGTGTGCTGGTTAAACATATTCATCAACTGCTCCCACTCTGTCACAGTTAATAATGTCATGAGCATTTTCCAAAGTACTGTGTCTCATCACTTTGAAAAATAAACATTAAAACATACAAACACACATAATGTTCTGTATAACATGAAAAATCCTTATAAACATAATTTTTGAGACTGTTTAAAAACAGCATGTGGCGAACATCTTTGTATGTATAATTTGTGTCTGGATCTCTGTTTATTTTTAAATTAAAGAAGAATTTGTTTCTTTCTTCCATGAGTGACAAAGAGGGAGACAGAGACAGAGACACAGACAGCACCCCCAACAAGGTCTTGTTGCAGCAATCCCCCCTCAGCCTCAGCCAGCAGCTGATCTTGGGCATTTGCTTGCTCAGCATACTCAGGGAGGTCTGTGGCCTTGAACTTACTGCCATGCGGTCAGCTTTGCAGAGCAGTTTCTTTCCTTCTGCACCACCATCTAGCCCTCTCTGTTTACCAAGAAAGGTTTTAGAGGGACCAGCAGTTAGCATAATGGTTATGTCGCTGAACTCCCATGTAGTCCACAGCGGTTCAAGTACCACACCTGGCGGCTTAAACTCACACTGGGTGCATGTGCGTGCGTGCCCAAGATCCCGAGAGGAGAATGGAGGAGAAGGAATTGCGGCTGGCCATTCCCCCAGGGGGTGATTTCTCCCTTTCTGTCTCTCTATCTCTCTCTGTCTTTCTGGTGAGCGCACACGCCCTATAGCAAAAACCTCTCCAAAAAAAAAAAAAAAAAAAAAAAGGTTTTAAAAAAAAAAAAAAAAAAAAAGAAAGGTTTTAGAATAAAAAGCTTGGGTTAAAGATAAATGTTTTTAAGTCTTTTTTAAAAAAGTTTATTATATTTATTTCTTGAGAGAGAGAGAGTGAGAGACACACCCTCAATAGGATCTACACGCCATGATCCACCCCCAACCTCGGCCAGCTAGGATCACAGGCATGCACGTGGGTGCCAGCATGCACAGGGAGACCTCAGAACAAGAACTCAGGACCTTCCCCTGTGGCCACAGCATTGTAGAACATCGCGTTACTACTTCGCCACCTTGGCTGGCCTAGCTCTGGATTTTTGAGGCCAGATTTCTTTTCACAGTGTATATGAATTCCTTAATTGAGGCCACCTCTCATAACCTGGAATTGAGAAACTTGGGTGACTTGTGTGGAGGAAATGAGATCCAAATGAAGAACAGGGACTATGCAATTCAGCTTGGTTCATGGACTAAAGGGGGAAACATGAGCCCTGGTGTGGTGGCACAGGTGCTAGTGTGCCACTGTGTGATGCTGGAGGCCACATGAAGAGTGTGATTTGGGTCCTAGACCAGCCTCAATACAGCAGGTGCACCTGTAATCCTAGCTCACCAGGAGGCTGAGGCAGGAGATCACGGCACAGAAAGATCCTGCGGAAAGTACCTCTCTCCCTCTCGCCTTCACTCCTTCTTCAAATAAATGGGGGAAAATGAGCATAAAAATGAAAATCTGAGCAGATTAAGGGAGCTAGATTCCACATGGCCTACCACAGTTCAGATCCTGGACCTAGTGACTTGAAGAACACACCAGTGTTCTCCATCTCGAAAGGATGAAGAAATGGAGGAGATTTCGGCATGACCACACCTCCTTGAGAGAGGGGTACTTTCTCTCTGTCTCTTTCTGGCGAGTGCATATATTTTCCAGCAATTAAATTAAAAAAAAAAAAGGAAGAAAAGGAAATCTGTTACATGTTAACGTGGCTGTCTGTAGATGAAAACCATGGCAAACGAGGTTGGCTGACTGAGCCTACGCCCATCTCCCAGTCTTCAGCCTCCATCCGGGATCTCTTTAACTCATCTGCAACTCCAGTTCTTCACTTCCAGCCAGGGATGGCCATGTGACACAGGTCTGTCCAGTGACATGAAAGCAAAGAATGCGAGGCAGGACTTTAAGCAAGCATTTTGTATTCCTGATGTTAAGGGGCCAGACCGAGCGGGCATGCTGCTTTAATTTCTTTCCTCTTCTTGTCCAGGACACTTTATGGTGTCTAAGCATGCAGCAGCTTTCTAGAGACAGGCTGGGAGGGCCGAGCACGAGGATGGTTAAGGCTGGCAGGGCATGAATATCCACAACCGTAATAACACGCATTACCCCACTGCCCTGTTCCAGTCATTTGCATGGACTGCATTGAACTACTCATCTTTGTGATCGGCCTTGGAGGGAGGAGCTATTATTTTCATTTCCACTTTGCAGATACGAAAAGCAGAGAAATGGAGAGAGGTTAAGTAACTTTCCCAGTGTCGTGCAGGTGGTACGTAGCAGAGCAGTTTAACCATCAGGTTTAGTAAGAGCAGCAGTCTAGGCAATGTCCTCACATGTACCCACTGTCCTGGACCACCTGTGTAGGAACCAGACCCAGCCTGGGTCCTGGTGCCATTTTCGAGGAGTTGTCTATATTTGCATTTTTATGTATGAAAAGCTCTTCTTTGTCTTTCTTACTATGTCTGAAAACTAAATCATTTGTTTAAACCGCTATTACTTAGGATTTCTTCTATATGTAGCAGAATACAGTCTAGATTCCCAAGCTTAGGGTAGCTAATACCCTAAACACGTCCACATTTATGTGACTTTGTAGTATATCCCTCCCCCACCCCCATTATAGTGTGAGCTCAACGAGTGAACCTTGGGGCCAGCAGTTGGCGTAATGGCTATGTCGCTGGACTCCCATGTAGTTGACCTCGGTTTAAGTCCTGGACCCGTGGCTTAAACTCACGCCGGGTGTGTGTGCATGCGTGCCCAAGATCCCGAGAGGAGAATGGAGGAGAGGGCTTGGGGGTGATTTCTTGCTTTCTGTCTCTCTGTCTCTCTGTCTTTCTGGCCAGCTCACGTGCCCTATAAGCAAAAACCTCTCAAAAAAAAAAAGAGAAAAAAAGGAAAAAACCCAAAGAAACCTCAGTCTTGTATATTACTGTATCTTAGCCCAGTGCTGGGGACCTAGTAGATGCTCAATAAATACATTTAGAATAAATGCACGTGTCAATAGTGAGTGATGGCTAAGACTGCAGTACAATTAGCTTCTTGCTCATCTTTACTTAGCACACCACTTTGCATTCTCTGTGGGTAGGCTAGCCGGTAGAGAACAGGAGCTCTGCGCTTTGTGGCCACGTCAGTCTAACCTGGCATAACAATGCTGAATAAATCACCATGTCAGGAAAAGCATTGAGAGGCAAGTGTAGTTTTTTTTTTGTCTGTGTTTGTTTCCCTTGCAGTCTTCTGTCCCCTGTCTTTAGCTATCAATTTCTTACTTTCTTTTAATTCTACCCCACCTCGAACATCAGTTTACCCTTTTGATTTATGTATTTCATATAGGCTCTTTCCTTCTTCCTGGTCGCTCCTTATTTCCCTGGACATTCTGCATGATTCCTCTCTACTTCTGATGGAGTGATTTCTCCAAGGTGTAGAGAACTGTTTGCTACCTGGAATGTTCCCTGCTAGCGTCGTCCTCACTGCTCGTTTCAATTTCCTGCTGTGATTTATCCAGCAATCAGACCACTGCCCAGGACTGGCTTTGCAGAAGGGCTTGGTGCGTTTGTCTTACTTCTTCAGGGACTGCTCCCGATTGTCATCGGAGAAGCTCGGGGCTCCAGTTTGCTGATCCTTCACTTGGGCCACATCAGCTACGTGAGGAATTTTGTTTAATACCAAGTAGAGCCACTGGTTCCCAGAGTCACGAACGTGCGAGGCACGGAAGGAATCGTGTGCCTCTGTCAGAAGGAGGGATCGTTTCTTTCCTCTGATGCTGCTTGCTTTTTCTCCCTGTGATGCAGAGAGGGCCCTGGAAATCACCTCTGCCCAAGATGCTGGGCTTGAGCAAGTCATCCACCCCCGTTGGACCTCAGTTTTCTAATCCCCAGAGAGCTGAACTTAATGAACCCGGAGATACCATCCAACCAAGTATTTTATGATATTATAGGTAAGAGATGACAAGATAGCTTTTAAAAATCAATATTACAAAGGCAACCTCACTCATCTGTCAAAGGAAAAGGCTCACTTATACACATTTTCCTATACATTTATTATAAAATTACTCAGATTCAATCTCATAGGGCTGAGTTCAGAAAAGTAGATGATGAGTATCAAATAACAGGGAGTGTAAGGCGTAGAGGACTCAAGGTTAGGTTAAAGGCAGGAGTTCAAGAACAGAGGGGGGACCAGCAGTTAGTGTAATGACTATGTCGCTGGACTCCCATGTAGCCGACTGTGGTTCGAGTCCCGGACCTGGTGGCTTAAACTCACGCCAGGCGCGTTTGCGTGCGTGCCCAAGATCCCGAGAGGAGAATGGAGGAGAAGGGATTGCAGCGTGGTCATCCCCCCTGGGGGGTGATTTCTCACTTTCTATCTCTCTGTCTCTCTCTGTCTGTCTGGCGAGCGCATTTGCCCTATAGCAAAAACCTCCCCACCTGCTCTAAAAAAAATAACAAAGGGGTCAGTTCCAACCAGCCACAAGGAAAAAAGGACTTTCAAGAGGTGAAATTTGTTCTTGGGTATTTTCTAGTTCTGCCATTTGCAGAACTTCTGTGAGCAAGATGGGAGTCCGCTAGCAGACAGCTTTGAACTCAAACTGTGATTCTTTCCTAAGTCTCCAGCTTGCTGGCTGATTCCATCCAATTTTGGACTTGCCAGGTCTCCACAATCACATGAGCCAATTTTTTTTTCTTTCTTCTTTTTTTTTGGAGAGGTTTTTGCTATAGGTCATGTGCGCTCGCCAGAAAGACAGAGACAGAGAGACAGAAAGCGAGAAATCACCCCCCAGGGGGAATGGCCACGCTGCAATCCCTTCTCCTCCATTCTCCTCTAGGGATCTTGGGCACACACGCACATGCGCCTGGTGTGAGTTTAAGCTGCTGGGTCTGGGACTCGAACCATGGTCGACTACATGGGAGTCCAGTAACATAGCCATTACGCTAACTGCTGGTCCCACATGGGCCAATTTCTTAAAATCTCTTTCTCTTTACACACACACATACACACACACATGTGTGCATGCACACATGCACACACGCACACACACACACATGCACACACACCCTGGTTTTTTTTTCTCTGGAGAAGGCTAATAGGTTTCCATGGTTAATCTTGACCACAGAAAACCCCTCAGCAGACAGAAACAGAAAACGCCTGGCCTTGAAGTGCAGGTGCGGCTCATGGAAGGTCACTCTAGTGCAGACTTTCAAGGCTAGAGATGGGACCTTAAGCTTAGATGACCTGACTGGTCAAGAAGCAGAATTACTGCCTTATATGGTAATATTAGTTGTTTCTAGCCACTTCTGTGGCTGGGGGTATAAAAAGCATGGAGGCTGCAATTCTCTGCTCCCCTGACCCGGCAGACATGTCACCCAGCATGGTCTAAGTTTAGCTGCGCCTTTCTGAGATAAGAGAGGGACGAGGAGCCGAGCCGACTTTCCAGTACCCTTGTCCTATTAATACTCTTTGCGCCACCTTGGGAGTAATCCTGAAGAGAAGGAATTTGGAACTGAGTTTCAGGTGTTGTTCTCACCTACCTAAAACGCAGACCAAGCCTGAGGGTCTAGCGCATGCGGTAGTGTAGCCCAGTCCTGCAGCGGGTGGCCCTCACAGAGACTGCTCTCCAATTGGTTGAACTCCAGTGCTCTCGGCTACTTCACCTTCTGGGGGGCAAGGGTGCAAATATTCAGCACTTTCCAGTTTTCACCTCTTCATTTTACCTTTGTTCTTACGAAATCTTTGTATCTTATACCCATCGCCTCAAATTCATAGAGTCCACGTCTACTCTTTCTTTGTGTTTTTAGGGTCTTGTGGTTCCAAGTCCTTCTGCCTCAACTTACTGAGCCACTGGGATTACAAATATACTTCTACATCCATCCAGCCTTTAGGTTGGACTGGGACTTGAACCTGGGCCTCCACTATAGACCTGGGCCTCCACTATAGGCCTGGCCTGTGGAACACAGCATCTTAGAAGCATGCAAAAAATGTGATTGGACCCACATATACTTTTATTCCTGAACCCTTTCCCATCTCCAATGTGATTGATTCCTCCTGTGTTCAATACTGCTCATTCAATGGTGAAAAGAAACCACCCACAATTCTACTATCCAGAGATACCCCCTATTAATAAGTGGGCCTAAGTAACATTAATGTACTTTAATTTATTGAGGTTGGAAGGTTGGGGGAAGAGCATGTTTTAGGGGTGGGTGTTTGGGTAGAAGGTACATTAAGAATTCAATTTTGAACAGTTTTGAGATGACTTTATTTTAACAATTATTTATTTACTTATTTTTAATATTCTTCTTCTTCTTTAATTTGGCCAGACAGAGAGAGAGAGAGAGAGAGAGAGAGAAAGAGAGAGAGAGGGAACGTGAGAAAGCAAGCCACCAGGTCTGGGACTCGAACCATGGTTGACCACATGGGAGTCTAGCACCTCAACCACCATGCCACCTGCCAGCCCCATTGAGATGACTTTTTAGACATCCTAATGGAAAAATGGAATAAGAAGTTTGATATAGGAATCTGGGGTTCAGGGGAGAAACCCAAGCTGGAGATAGAACTTGAAAGTCATTAATATATAGATGGAATTTAAAGCCATGTCAGCATGAGATTACCAAGGAAGTACATTTCAAAAAGAAGAGTGGAGACCTGAGGACTAAATTCTGAGGCATTACGGTCCCTCCTAGTTGCAGGGAGGAGGAAAAGGAACCATCCAAAAAAAAAAAAAAAAAAAAGATAAAGAGTAAATGGGAGATAGGAGAAGAAAGGTGAAGTTTTCAAAGCCATTCACTTGAAGAGCCTCAAGAAGATGTTGGCCATCAACTCTACCAAATGCTGTTGAGAAGGTCTAGAAAGAGGACTGGGAATTCGCCAATGGGCTTGGCAACATGAAAGTCATTGGTGACTTTGTAAGAGCAACCTTGCTGAAGCAGAGACAACTAGAGGGGAGTCTGGAAAGAATGGAAAGAGACAGTGGTGACAGTGAAACTAGGTAAGTTTCTGAGTTTTGCAGAAATGGAGGAGAAGCAAGGTGTGAGACAGAGGAGAACATGGGGGTGGCGCTGAAGGGACAACGTCTTTTTTTTTTTTTTTTAAAGTTTGCCAGAGAGTATGTGTGCTCATGGTTGGGAGGTGGGAGCGAGAAAGTGAGAAAACACTAGCACCCTATAGGAGGGATGGCCATGCCTCAATCCTTTCTTCTCTATTCTCCTCTTGGGATTTTAGGCATGTGTGGATGCATGGGTACCTGGCATGTTTCTTAAACCATTGGGTCTGGGACTCCAACGACACAGTTTGCCGTGTGGGAACCAGCTATGTTAACCACCACACAACCAGCTGGTCTTTCTTCTATGAGTAAGCAAGTGAGCGAACAAGAGAGACAGAGAAATAGTACCTCAGTAGGGTCTGGGTACTATGAACTATCCCCAGTTTCAGGCAGCCCTAGATGAGGGGCATGCGTGTGCCTGGCACAGTCAGGAAGGCCTCCACTCTGGCACCTTCCCATGTGGGTCACCAAGCAATGAGTTTCCTTGCCGTGCCTCCATCTTCACCCCAGCATTTCTATCATTGCTTAGGATGAATTCCAAAGTGGAATCGTGAGTCAAATGATATGAAGAGTTCAGGCTCTTGCCAAGCTGTTTACCAATCTTTATCCCCACCTGTTGAGCTTTAGAAAATCATCCCATTCCCTTTAGGCTAAGCATTTACTACAATGAAGTAGTAAATTGTTTTATTTTTATATAAAAAAAAATGTCAGCCAGCTTGAATCCAAGCAAAAATCAGTATTAGCCAAAAGGGTATTTAACCAACTGGGGTAGAAAGGTGCCCACCTTCGCCAACCAGAGGCCTGGGACCAGCTAGGTCCTCTCACAGCAGCCCCACCATGCATGTTTGTAAGCACCTCTCAGAGGCCTGTCTCCTTGTTATCATAAAACTCGGCAGCTGGGATTCTTGGAGAGCACAGGGAGGGAGACTCCACTCATCCATCTCTGGGTCTCCGCACCTGGGGCGGCCGCTTGGACCTTGTCCTGTTGCAGCGGAAAGCAAACTCCAGCCTCAGCCAGGGGTTTCTTTGTGTCTTCTATTCTGCTCTGGGACTTTGCTGTCAGCTGAGAAACCGAGGCGTGCCTTGGGCCCACCGAGAGCCACAGCCGGCACAGACATGCTGCCTGGCGCTGACCCAGCTCTTCTCTGAGGCCTGAGTCCACACTTCAGGGTGATCCACGGTGATCCTCCTCTGGTTCCAGGTACTTCTAACCCAGGCTCCGAGTCCCTGGCACGTGGACATTGTTCCCAGAGCTCCTGTGACTGAATTCCCCAGGAGTGAAAGTAAACCTTTGATCCTCCTCTGGTTCCAGGTACTTCTAACCCAGGCTCCGAGTCCCTGGCACGTGGACATTGTTCCCAGACGCTGCGCTGCTGTGACTGAATTCCCCAGGAGTGAAACTAAACCTTTATTCCAGAAGGAGGAGAGGCGGAAGGGAGATGAAGTTCCACCTTGACCATGTGCGGTTGCGAGGTCTCTGGGACCTTTACAAGCCCGGAATTACAGGAAGACCTCCATCACAAGGCTAAACCCACCGGAATGGGCGAGGGTCTGCTTTTCTCGTAGAGAAATTAAAATGTTTTGAGACCTTGATTGTTCATGGGTAAGTCACGTGATCTCTGTGCTTCCACATGTGTAAAATAAGGAGAATAATGGTTCTCACTGTCTCTTGGGTGCCATTAACGCCCATTTGAGTGGATTTATTCAGTGTGTGCTTCTAAGAGTGACTAGAGAGCAATGGAGAGCTAAGATGTACTGCCTAACATTGTGTTTCCTGGCTTTTAGGTTAAGATGAAGAGGTTTTGAACAGGTTTAGAAAAAAAGTAAGTGTCTCTCTTCAGTATTTATTAGTTCTGGAGGGAGACCAGCTTGTGTTGAAATTCCAAGTTTCCTACTGTCACACTGCTTGGCTTATGGGCAAATTCCTTAATCTCTCTTTGCCTCAGTGTCTGTTCCCCAAAATGGGGACATGAGTTGGTCCTGCCTCATGAAGTGGTTAAAATGAATACAAGGAACATGCTTGGCACATAAAAAGTGCTTGAAGAGATTGACCTTTATTCATTATTAAACCTTTAAAAAATTAGGGGGACCAGCAGATGGTGTAATGGTTACTTTGCTGGACTCCCTGTAGTTGAGCACAGTTCGAGTCCCAGACCTGGCGGCTTAAAACTCACGCTGGGTGGGTGTGCATACAAGAGGAGAATGGAGAAGGGATTGCGGCGTGGCCATCTTCCCCCATGCTCCTGTGATTTCTCGCTTTCTCACTGTCTCTCTGTCTCTTTGGTGGCAAGTACACATGCCTTGTGGCAAAACTCTCTTAAAAAACAAAAAACAAAAAACAAAAAACAAAAATCCAACCTGGGGCCAGGAGTTGACATGGTGGTTAAGATGCTGCACTCACACATGATCGATTGCAGTTCGAGTCCTGGACCTGGTAGCTTGCAGACCACTCTGGGCGTGCGTGTGTGTATGCCCAAGATTCCGGGAGAAGAGTGGAGGAGGGATTACATGCGGCCATCCCCCTTGAGGGGGTTATTCCTCATTTTCCCTCTCTCTGTCTCTCTCTGGTGAGCCCACATGCCCTTTGGCAAAAACCTAATTTTTAAAAAATTATCATTAGAAAAAAAAATATCATTAGTGCCAAGGCTCTGGCATAAGATAGAGCTTGGTTAAAATTTTAGTTCTCCTGTTTACTTAATTCCTTGTGCCTCAGTTTCCTCATCTGTACAATGAGGGTGATAACAATAACACCGAACTGCACAAGGGTGTGAAAGGATTGAATGAAATAGTGTCAGTAAAGTGCATACTCTTTTCTTTCTTTCTTTTTTTTTGGGGGGGGGCTTGGAGTGCTCTATAC
>NW_006208084.1:4424957-4459271 GCF_000334495.1 Tupaia belangeri chinensis | reverse complement strand
AAAAAACAAAAAACAAAAAACAAAAAACAAAAATCCAACCTGGGGCCAGGAGTTGACATGGTGGTTAAGATGCTGCACTCACACATGATCGATTGCAGTTCGAGTCCTGGACCTGGTAGCTTGCAGACCACTCTGGGCGTGCGTGTGTGTATGCCCAAGATTCCGGGAGAAGAGTGGAGGAGGGATTACATGCGGCCATCCCCCTTGAGGGGGTTATTCCTCATTTTCCCTCTCTCTGTCTCTCTCTGGTGAGCCCACATGCCCTTTGGCAAAAACCTAATTTTTAAAAAATTATCATTAGAAAAAAAAATATCATTAGTGCCAAGGCTCTGGCATAAGATAGAGCTTGGTTAAAATTTTAGTTCTCCTGTTTACTTAATTCCTTGTGCCTCAGTTTCCTCATCTGTACAATGAGGGTGATAACAATAACACCGAACTGCACAAGGGTGTGAAAGGATTGAATGAAATAGTGTCAGTAAAGTGCATACTCTTTTCTTTCTTTCTTTTTTTTTGGGGGGGGGGCTTGGAGTGCTCTATACTCATAATTATGTTACTATTAGCCCCCCAGCTGGGCCAACCTTAAGGCAGCTGGTGAAGCAGGTGAATGTGTCACCTGGGCCCTGGTGCCTGTCTGCCTGGCTCTTCCATGTGCTCCTCTCCCTTAATCCTGCTACTCTCAGGTGTTCATCTGCATCACAATCCTTCCCTGCCTTGGTCAAAACCCACAATAGCCTCTGAGAATGAGTTTTCCTTGAGACTTCTCTTCTAAGGGTATTTGCAACTTCGGTCTCATATAGAGTAGTAAAACAAGGCTCAGGTCAGCTGGTGGCAAGGCAGCAGTTAAGGCCGCTGGATCCTACATGGCTGAATGCACAGTTCAAGTCCTGGACCAGGCAACTTGAGAAATATGCTGGGCGTGTGTGTGTGTGTGTGTGTGTGTGTGTGTGTGTGTGCATGCATGTGTGTCTAAAATCCCTAGAGAAATGGAGAAGGGACTGCCACTTGTCCATCCCCACAGGGGGTGGCACTCATCTGTCTCCCACAGGGGAGCACCCCCCCACCCCCCAGCATACACACCCTATATCAAATTAAAAAAAAAAAAAAGGCTCTGGCCACTACAGCAGGAACTTTAGGCCTCAGCAATCAGGTAAGAATATTCTCAACCAACCAGCTTGTCAGTGTGCTTAATATTGCAGTATTTTAGTGGCAGCTCTTGGAAAAGGCCAGACCTGAGTAGAATAGTAATTCAGACAGGCGTGTAAGATGACACACCAGTTAGCAGTTGCATTCAGCTGCTAATAGCAGTGCTCTGACTACAATCAAATAGGGATTTATTTTCACACATACCAGAAGCCTACGGGGGAACACCTCAGAGAAAGTGTGACACCTCTTATAGCTTTAGGGATTGAGGTGTGTTCTCTGTTTTGCCATCCTGAGCATACGCAACCTCCATGGATCCAATATGGCTCCTGGGTGTCCAGCCATCTCATCTTCTTCCCAGAAAGGAAGAAGAGAAAAGGACATGGGGCAAAAGGAAAACTGGGGCAAAACTCATCCTGCTGAGTTAGTCAGAGCTCCTTATGGAGCTCTCCTGAAAGCCCTACCTAAGCATTTCCATTTACATCTCCCTAGAGGCAAGAAAGGCTATTGGAAGTAGGTTTTTAGCCAAACCTATTGCTGCTCTGAATAAAATCAGGATTCTGTTACTGATAAAAGATGAGGTGAGATGGGCCAGCCAGGTGGCATGGTGGTTAAAGCAACTGGATCCTACGTGGCCAACTGGGCAGTTCAAGACCTGGACCCAGTGGCTTGGAAAACACCCCCAGTATGTTTGCATATGTGCCCCAAATCATACCACAATTGCACATGATCATCTCCCCTGGGGGGGGGAATTTCTCACTTTCCTTCTTTCTCTTTCTCTGTTCCTTCCTGGTGAGTGCCATACCCTATAGCAAAAACTAAAACAAAACAAAACATAAAAGAGAATGAGAAAGAATAATGGATAGACACCTTCTGACTCTATCACAGTTTTTTAAATTAAAAAAAATTTTTTTTTATTGCTGAGTAGGAACACAGATGACAACTCATGTGGCTGGGTCAATTGTCACCAAAAACTACATGTTGTCTCCCAGCTAATTTTTCAGCCAGTTTAAAAGCAAGAGTAAAGAGTAAGTATTAGGTGCCACAGCAAAACAAGGAGAATTACAGATTATACACGAGAGAGAGAGACAGAGAGAGAGAGAGGAAGCACC
This sequence comes from Tupaia belangeri chinensis, assembly GCF_000334495.1. Taxonomy (NCBI): domain Eukaryota; kingdom Metazoa; phylum Chordata; class Mammalia; order Scandentia; family Tupaiidae; genus Tupaia; species Tupaia belangeri. The sequence goes on along the minus strand of NW_006208084.1, from coordinate 4,457,019 downwards.
TCCTGGGGGAATGGTCATGTCACAATCCCTTCTCCTCCATTCCCCTCTTAGGATTTTGGACATGCATGCACACTCTCCTGGTGTGTTTTTTCAAGTTGCCTGGTAGGGACTTGAACTGCTCATTGTGCCATATGAGATCCAGCCACCTTAACCACCATGCCACCAGCTGGTTCTGGTAATTCTGTCTTTAAGGTTTTGCTGATCAGATGTTTACAGTAGTCCTCTTATTCCTTCCTGTCAAATATGTTCTCCCTACTATTGGCGGAGTTTATTTTTTAAATGCAAATATGATTTGCCATTTCCCTGATTAAAACTTTTCTATGACTCTTGATTAGGCAATGATGAAATTCAAAGCTTTGGCACAGCACACAGGGATCTTCATAATGTGATTGCTTTACTTGTCTTTTAAAATTTTATTTTTTAAAAACATTTTTTTCCAGAGGGTGTGCACTCACCATAGAGAGACAGGCAGAGAGAAGGGGGAGAAAGCACCCCCAAAGGAGTGTAGTTGTGCTGCAGTCCCTTCCCTATTTCTCTGTCCTGTCAGGGTTTGGGGCACACATGCACATGTGTCCAGCATGTTCTTCAGGGCGCTGGAACCAGCATTTGAACTGCACGGGTTGGTCATGTGGGATCTGGTTCCCTAACTACTAGGCTCTGGGGCCAGTCTTCACTTCACTTGTCTCGCTGCAGACTGTTCTACCACAAAACTCACAGCCTACATGTACCAAGTGGTTTAGTTATTTCGTTAAGCAAATTTTACAGTAGATGGTCAGTAGATGGTCACATCTATTGGGCATGGAGGTGACAGCAATGAATTAAACAGAATCCTTGTCCTCATGTGCTTTCATGATGTTGGCGGTATGGGTGGAAGGCTATAAACAAATAATACGTCAGGTGGTGATAAGGCCATAAACAAACCTCAACAGGCATAGAGAGTGCTGTGTGGGGAGGTTGCTATCTTTAGAAGAAATCCTCTAGTGAGGTAACTTGTGAGTAGAGACCTGGAAATAATGAGAAGTATCCATGAGGATGTGGGGAATGGCATTCTGAGCAGATGTTGCTGAGTCAGGAGGGGACCTGGCAAGATCAGCAGGGGAGCCAATGCAGCTGGAGTAGAGTGTGCATGGGGAACAGTGGTTAGTTAAGGATGAGGTCTGAGAAGTAGAAGAGAAACCAGATCATGCAGACGTTTTCTTTTTTTTTTTTTTCTTTTTTTTTTTTTAATGCTAGAAGGTGTGCTTGCATGCCAGAGAGAAAGAGAGCAAGACACAAAGAGAGAGCATCCCTCCAACAGGGCCTGGTCATACGACAATCCTATTCTCTCCATTTTTTCATCCTGTTGGAATCCTGGATATGCACTCACACGCCCAGCATGTGAACTGACCAGGCCAGGACTTGAACCCCAGTTGGCCATGTGGGATCCGGCTTCCTCTGCACAGTGCCCAAGCGCTGCACTATGGTGCCAGCCCCCTGTAGGTTCTTAGGGCCATAGAAAGGAATGGATTGTCTAAGATGGTAAGTTATGGGGGAATTTTGAGGAAAGAAATTTTGAGAAGAGGAGGGGCAAAATATGACTGATGTTTTGGAAAAAACAAACAAACAATTTCTCCCAGTGCAGCATGTAGAATACGCACTAGAGTGGGCAAGTGTGGAAGGGAAATGTCAGCTGGAAGGCCACGAAAACCCAGGCACCAGATAATGGTGACTTGTGCAAGGATGGTTGTGATGGAGGAGGTGAGGTGTCAGATTCTGGGCTTAATTGGAAAATAGAGCTCATGGGATTTTCTGGGAAACTGGATATGGAGTATGAGAGGAAGGGAAGGATGACTCCAGATCTGCAGCATATTAACCACGTGGAATAACAGGGCTCCATCAGAACCGTTGTTATTAAGACTGTACATATGAATGAATATGCATGAGAAGCTTAAATGAAAGCACAGAATTCAAAGCAGGGTGTTCCCAATGATTACAAGTCTGTAAGTTGCAAATAAACAGTAGTATGCCAGAATAATATTTTGTTTTCTTTTAGAGAAAGATTTTTTTTTTTACTATAGGGCATGTGCACTCACTAGAGTGACAGAGACAGAGGGACAGAAGGTGAGAAATCACCACCCCAGGTGCATGGTCATGCTGCAAGCCCTTCTCCTCCACTCTCCTCTCAGGATTTTGGGCATGCATGAACGCCCCTGGTGTGAGTTTTAAGCCACCAGGTACAGGACTTGAATTGCGGTTGGCTACATGGGAGTCCAGTGATGTAACCATTATGCCATCTGCTGGTCCCAGAATAATAATAATAATTCTATGATTAATAATTAAAAAATACATCAGCTTTAACTCCAAAGGTAACACTGACAAAGGTTAGCATGCCCTTTCTAGGATTTCGCTATGATGTAATTCCACCAATGAATTCTCTGTGCTCAGTATATAAGGAATAGAATCACAGAGTATAGGAGACGTGGACAAGGTGTGTGTGGGGTGGAGCGGGGGGCAGTTTGGAGACTACCTTATATAACTCTCTCATATTACAGGTGACACCACTGAAGCCCCCACATGGTAAAAGGGTTCCATAAGGTCGCATTGCCCATTACGAGCAGGGCCCAATCTAAAGAGTGGCTTAGTAACTTCTGATCCACTAATTCATGTAAATTCTTGCACCTAATTTTATTGTGTGCTTTTGAAATTATACCGGAAATGTGTTTCTTATAGTTTACGGAAACCTTGCTTCTTGGTGATTTATTCAAAATCACTAAGTTCACATAGACTTGTTTGCATGCAAAGTATACCCCATTTTCAGAGCCGAGAAGACGTGAAATGTCTTTCCCTCTGCAAAGCCTCGCACAACATGTGAATCCTAATATTAGACCTTCAAATGCGGAAACTTGGTAAATCCCATATGTGCATAGCAAATGCTTACTCCACATTTTTTCAGGATCTCTGATTTATTCAGCAGGGCAAGTTATTAATAACTCTGTAGTGTTGGGTGAGATAGAGTTCCCTGTCACAATACATTTGAGTCAGGAAGTAAGTAAAGTAAAAAGCTGGGAAGATCCCAAGAAGCCCTCCCACCAAGATCTTATATTTATTAGATTGCCATCAATGTCACATTTCTATTACTCAGGTATTTGGGTAAATACTACAGAGGAATTGAGAAGAAAACTCCCAGTAGGACTGGTGACATGTCTTTTAGAGAAATTCAGGTACCACAGAGAGAGAATAGTGATTCTCGAAGAAAGGGCGGAACCAGCTACTCATATACTGGATTGATGATATCCAGGTAGTACTAGGTAGTAGGAAGAGTCGTAGGCTGAAATTCAGCATACCTAAATCTTAGCCCCTGCTTTACCTCTATGGTAAACTTACCCATTCAACCTGAATGCCTAACGTGGACATTCAGTCTACAAATATTTATTGTGCTTCTATTGTGTCACAGGCTAGATCCTATATGAGGGAGCTTCTAAAAGTTCATGAGAAAATGGAATTAAAGCGTAAGTTTATTTTGGTGGAACAACATTTCAAATGCACACATCATAATAAACAGATTTTGCAAATAAATACAATGCATGCATCACTTTTTCATAATATTCATTTTCCATGAACTTTCTAAAGACCTCTTGTACTATGAGTAGCCAGCTTGATATCTGTACCCTTTTCTTGCTCATAGAACCCTGATTTTGTTGGGGGAGGTAATGTACAGAGGTAAACACTCTCCTTCCCAGGATCCCTTGCAGCTAGAGGTGACCATCTGACTCAGTTTTGACCACTGAAACAGAAACAAAGACAGCTGGGAATTTACTTGGAGGGCAGAGGTCCCTGGGATGCAGATAAGACTTGGTTCCCTTCTAAAGGGCACTCAGAGTCAGGTTCTATCTATTACCCACAAGTTCCATGATAGAGGGAGGATATCCTGCTGGGTTGTGAGGGAGAAAAGCGATCTGGGAGTTTCTTGGAGGAGCTGTTGCCTAAAATGGGATGTGAAATACCTCATGGCTTCTGGGCTTCTGTTTCATTTATAGAACAAGAATATTGAACTAGACCCACTGTTTATGTGTTGAGTTAAAAAAAAGCAATTAAAAATCTTATAGAGGAAACTTAAAATAGGAAAGAACCATATTGTATTTGGAATAAAAATCATGGAATTTGGATATGAGTTTGTGTGTATAAGAAATTCAACAACTTCAATGTGAAACTACAGCTCAGGGCAAAGAATGAGCTTTGCTGTAAACCATGGGCCTGAAATGTACAGAAGCTATTTGTATTAATTTGTTTTTGGATCTATTTTTGAAGATCATTCTTCCTTGGGCAAAATTCAAATTGCAAAATTCCAAACAATAAAGAGAACTTCTTTCCTGTTAATAGAGGTGAGAGAGAGAGAGAGTAGAAGGAAATGAACCTGATCATCGAAGAGGAAAAGGGGGGAATTAACTTGACAACACCATGACCTGAGAGCATGCTCTCAAAAGGCAGGTGCAACTTGACTTCCTTTTAGTGGAGATGAGAACTAATTTTGTCTAAAGCTTCATAGTGAACAAAATGTTTCCATGTCCCTTATCTTAATTGATCCTCACAACAACCTGACAGGGGGCATTATTAATATCCTTCTTTGACAGAGAAGAGAGCTGATGGGATCTGTTCAAGGTCAGGCAGCATAAATAAGTGATAGAATTTAGGCTCCAAATACCATATTCTTTCTATGACTCCAGAATTGCCTCAAACTGTGGTTTGACCCCAAGAAAATAATTCCTTTAACAGCAAAAACAGTGCAACTACTTCCTACCCAAAATGGTTAAACAGCACAGTCTTGGTGAGGCAGCTAGCAGGCCATTTTATACCCCTGTCTTTTATTCTGGTTGCTGAAATATCAAGCCAAGGTTGGGGCATTTGAAGGTGGGATTATGGGAAGTGACTCCTGGGTAAAGGGAAAGGGCTTTGCCTTAGTCAGAACAGGCTCACTGCTGTGACAAAGAATCAGCCACTTTTATTTATTTATTTTTATTTAAATAAATAGAAACTTTTTCATTTTAGGAGGCTACTATAAACATACACAGAAGCATTCAAAAGTATTTTGAACAATCTTTTTTTTTTTTTTTGGAGAAGTTTTTTGCTATAGGGCGTGTGCGCTCGCCAGACAGACAGAGAGAGACATAGAGACAGAAAGCAAGAAATCACCCCCCAGGGGGGATGGTCACGCCACAATCCCTTCTCCTCCACTCTCCTCCGGGGATCTTGGGCACGCACGCACATGCGCCCTACTTGAGTTTTAAGCCACCAGGTCCGGGACGCGAACCGTGGTCGACTATGTGGGAGTCCAGCGACATAGCCATTATGCTAACTGCTGGTTCCCTGAACAATCTTAACTTAGCAATTTAATATAATACTTACAGATGTTTTATTGTTGGCACAAAATGTTAAGTTACAATTATTGAAGTATTGAAATAGGGTTACTGAGGCTATATCATGGCAGATACATGAGAAACTGATCAGCAAAACCGTGACTGAGAGAATAAGAATCTTGGAATCAGGTAGATCTGAATTTGTGTCCTGTCTTACTACTGTGGGATGTTGTTAAATATTTAACTTATCTGACTTTTTTTCAGCACTGTCAAGTGAGGATGACACTATATGTACCATGTGACTCTAATAAGAGTGTAATTAATTAATTTTTTCACTAAGAAGTACAGGAAGTACCTCTTATAGGTTTTTAAAACATTGTAGAGGTCTACAAAGATCTAGAATATTTTAAAAAAAATTTATTTTCATTATTTTTTTAAACTTTCAACTGCTATACATCATTTGACTTGTAAAGAAAATTTACCCAACATGAATCCGCCACTCTTAATGCAATAAAACGTTCCTTCTCGTTTCCAAAATGTGGATATTCTTGGTAAGGCAACTCAACTAAGTAACTTTCCTGTGAGTGGTAATTTAGGTGTCACCTTGAGACACCACCATCTTTACATGTGACTTATGTCGCTACGGAGAGGAGGGCAAGCATAAAGTCACACCACATATTAACCAACCACTTTGATTCTACAGAGACACATCACTTTTGCTCTCATACCATTGGTCAGAATTAGTCACCTGACCTCCATCTAGATAAAAGTGAAGCTGGGATAGGTAATTCCTGGCTGGGCAGCTGCTTCCCAGTATGAAGGCTACATAATAGAAGGGGAACATTAATCTTTGGCATCAACCGTCTCTGCTCTAGGTCTCCAGGTAACTGGAATGTGGTTCTTCTTCTCAGTCCACCAACTATTAGAGAGGCCTTTAAAACTTGTTCCATGGCAGTAATCTAGAAAGAAGACATTCAGTAGCAGGAATATTTACAGATTTGGAGGGGAGATGAACCATCAGCACTGGTTTAGATATAAGCAATTGTTAAGATAAATAGAGAGAGTTAGGACCAGGGAAATAATATTGGGAAGACGCTGTGCTTTCAAGATGGGTCCTGCTATTTTGTTCCCCTTTATGTGGTAGGTTGAGAAATACAAAGTCATTGAGGTACTATGCCAGGTATGTTCTGTGGTTCCCCAAGATTCATTCTTTTTTATTTAAATTAAAAAAATTAATTTCTTTTATGAGCAAGCAAGCAAGTGAGAAAGAACGAGAGAAAGAATCTTCAACAGTATCTTTGCACCACAATCCTCAGCCTACCCCAGATTATGTGCAAGTGTGCACCTGGGCACTTGGGAGGTCTCCAGACCTGAGCCAGGAACCTTCCTATCTAGGACTGACTTTTAGAGCATTGTGTTTTACTGCTGTGCTGCTGTCTGGTCCCATCTAGATTTACTCTTACCCTTTTCCACTCTGCTCTTTGTCTTAGGAGACTTGTCTGTTCTAAAGAGCTGCTAGTTCTCTGGATTTCAGCTGGTTGTAGCCAACATGGAGTCCCACAAGGAGACTGGAGAAGGGAAGAAGAGAAGTTTAGGGATTTGTGCTCAGGGTTCCATTCCTGCAAGGCAGCCTTAGATTTGCCGTGTCCTTTGCTGGAGGTTACCACTCCTCTCAAGCCTCTGTACTTTAATGACTCTCTCTCCTTCCGGGTTCTGGTAGCTTTTCTCTCCCTGAGTCCTTTCAAGCCTAGGTGTCATAACATCTCTGCTATTTCCAAACCAGAGTTTCTGCACCATCTCCTGTGGCTCTCCCTAGACCTCATTCATAATTTTGCTCTTGATTTCTTTGCAAAAAGTGGCCCTAATTTGATACTGTTAGTATCATATGTTCAGCCCCTAGCAGCAGGCCCATTCTGTATGAACTAAAAGAAACATTTTTTTATTTATTCCTAGCATTTTTTTTTTAAGAAAAAGAGAAGTTTTAATAGAAAAGTAAAGATTTCTAAGAGGAAGGAAATATACCCCCATGCCTAAAAGGCATGTGGGTGGACAGCTGTAAGAAAAGGACAACTGCATTGGCATGAGGTTAGGTGTTACTTTTATCCTCGGGGCTGGTAATGAATATTTAGCAGGGGAAGGTTTATAAGCCTCAGAGATTCAGGACCTTAACCTCCTGGATATTATTCTTATAGGGCTTTGCTAGACTTCATACATTTTTTTTTTTTAATTTTTTATTGCCAGAGGATACCAGTGCTTGCCAGAGAGAGAGCAACAGGGAGAGAGCATCCAAGTTCCCACAAATGGTGCATGGTCATGCCCCAGTTTCTTCTCCTCCATTTCTCTAACCTAGTGGGATTTTGGGCATGCATTCATATTCTCCTGGTATGTTTTTCAAGCCACCACGGCTAGGATTTCAACTGTGGCTTACTACATGGGATCTTGTTCCCTTAACCACTAGGCTATTGGCCAGCCCTGTGCATTCAATCATCCCCTCTTTTTCTTTCTTTTAATTTGCCAGAGGGCATGTGTATGAGAGAGAGAGAAAGAGATAGTGAAGGAGGGAGGGAGGAAGGGAAGAAGAGAGAGAGAGAGAGAGAGAGAGAGAGAGAGAAAGAGAGGGAGAGAGAGAGAAAGAGATAAGGCATGGGAGATGGTCAGGTCACAATTCCTTTTCTTTTCCTCCCTCTCTTCCTCCTTTTGGGATTTTGTGCATGAATGTACAGGGCCCAGTGTGTTTCTCAAGTCACACCTCGGCTTGAAAGGATTCAGGGAGAGAAAAACTACCAGAATCCAGGGTGCGGGACTTGAACCACATAGTTGACCTTGTGGGATCCAACCACTTTAACCACCAGGCCACAAGCCCTTTGAAATTTTGAGCTCATTTACACAGTCTTCACTCGGTCACACATTTCTCATCATTGCTCTCTGGATTTCTAAAAGAAGAAATTGCTAACAAGGCGAGTGGAGGAGTCATGAAATACTTGGCTTTTTGCAGAATGAAAGTTCCATCGGCTATTAAAAAAGCTGAATTAGGAAGAATTCTGTATAGGAGGTAGAAGTTTGTTTTGAGATTTTCTAGGTTACCAGAGAAATCCAGAAACTCTGAATAGCTAAATTCAATTGTTCTTTGCCCAATTATTTTTTCTCCCTGGTTATTTCAGAAGTCTGCATTTTATTGTTTTAGTTTTACTTGTTTTTATCCCAGCTCTATGCTGAGTCATCACCCTCCCTAATTTTCTTGACTCTCTAAGGAAGGTTTTGTTCGACTTCACTTCCTCCGGTAGCCTACACGTTTTTGATCCTCCCCATCCTGAGAAGTAGGCAGGAGAGAACTTTCTTCTAGGTTTGACTGTTATGGAACCCACTCTTGGTTTTTATGTGCCTCTTTTTGTTTTTATGAGCGACAACATAGTATAGTGGTAAACAATGAGATGTTGGGTCAGATAGCTCTGGTTAGTCCTGATTGTAAAGACACTTTATAGACTGAGTGACCTTGGTGACGTTACTGAGCCGAATCCTCAATGTCTTCACTTGTAAAATGGAGATAATAAGATTCCCAGTTCGGAGAGCTGTGATGAGGATTTAAAGAGAACATCAGTGTACTGTGTGGCACCTTGTAGGCACTCAGTAAACATTGGCCATTTTTATTATAACCCTCCGGACATTACCCACATACCACCAAGGTTTTCTAGGATTTAAAAAAGTTTATTTTTTATTTCTCCAGAGAGAGAGAGAGAGAGAGAGCACGAGCGAGCCACCCTCCCTCCCACTAGACTCCTCATGTTGCAATTCATTCAATCCTGATCCAGCCAGGATCAGGACACATGTGTGTCCAACACATATAGGGAGACCCAAGCCCAAACCTGGGACCTTCCCATACGACTTCAACATCACAGACATTGCATGACTGCTGTTTTGTGACTGGCTCAAGGTTCTAGATTTGATCTACTGTTCAAAGTGGGACTGGAGGTCTTTATGTTTCTTCTGGAGGACTCCAGAAGTGTCCTTGCTTGTTCATTGGTGATAGATGACTTTCAGTTAGTTCTGGTTATTGCTCTAAATAGGCAGTCACTTAAAATGTGTGTACAGAATCAGATTCGCCTGTTGTTTCTGGAGGACCTTATAAATACCAGAGGCTGGGCTAGACAATGCTCATAGATTTTATACAAAAAAGGGTTAATGCCAAATAGAGAATCAGACACAAACAGTGCATAACTTTGTTTCATATAAGACCTGTAGACAATTGTCAACTCTTTCATTCCCTACTGTGATTTGACTTTCAACTTGGTCTAATCATCTGACCATAGGTGGTTCTTTCTGGAAAGATGATGGCTACCTAAAAGCAACCATATACACATAAAATTTAGAGCGGAAAGGTTCATTATAAGGTCAGCTGTTTTTAGTATCCCTTTGCTTATCAAAAGATAGTACTTTCTTTCAATGGATATAATATCAAAAGGCTTTTCTAATGTTTGTTGATCAAGTTTCACATTTCAGTTTATATTTACATTCTAATTTTGTTTCTACAGACTTGTACCAGCTATTTTTCCTCCTCTGTAGGGACCTGGTCTGATTTTCTGTCTCTGTGGGCATTCCAATATGCATTTTAACTCTTTATGTCATGGCTTATCACCTGGTTGATAGATCTAGGTTCAGCCACCTTCAATTCTTTCTTCCTCCACTAAACTCATCCTATTACTTCTAGGATAGTTGCCTCTTTTTTTTTTTTTTCTCTTGAAATTTTATTTAAATATTTTGAAAAATTTGGAAAGACCTCTAAATTGATATCAATTTGGAATGGTCTTGGCTGCAAGTAACGTGATATACATATAAAGCAGTTTAACCAATAGGAGTGCACATTTTTCATGTAACACTAGGACTGGAAGGAGATTGTCCCAGGGTTGTTTTAAAGGCTTAATAATGTCAGCGAGCTCTCTAGCTCTTCCAGTCTCTTTGTGCTCTTTGATCTTAAGTGTGTTTTCAACCTCATCTATAGAGGTCTGGGCAAACTACAACAGCTCCAAGTATCATAGTCTCACATTTCAGCATCCTAAGGAGAAGAAAGTGGATGGGCTGATAGGTCTTCTTCTCATGTAGTCTTTTATCATGGAAGATAAACGTTTCCTGAAGGCCTACAACAGACTTCCCCATAATCTCACTGGACTTAACTTGATCACAGGACTACCTTTAGATGAGTGTCAAAAGAACAGAAATGCTATCCTTGGCTTAAGTCAATCATAATCCCCTGGGTGTAGGCACATTGCCACCTAAAAAAGTGGGGTTCTGTTATCAAGGTAGAAGGTTAAAAAACAAACAAAAAACTATTATTGGATAAGTCCTTGGAAAGTCTTCTCATGGCTCCTCTTACCACCATGTATAGATGAGGAATATGAATAGAAATGGAAGTTTTTGCTAAAGACCACAGACCTAGAAAGTGTCAAAGCCAATACTAAACTCTTAGTCTTATGTTCTAGAATTAGTTCCTCCATTCTTTCATGGTAACGCTTAAGTATAAAATTCTAGGGAAGAAATAGAAGTTCGTGGAGAGCCAGGTCAAGGGGAATTACCTCCTGCCTCCACATTACCATACACCAGACTTTATGGGGTGATAGAGGTCCAAATTTGTGAACTTAATTTATCCATTCATTCAGCAAATATTTACTGACCTCCTACAATATAGTAGGAAGAATATTAGTGCTAAGGATATAATTCGTTATTGTAATTGCTCCCAAATATTAAGTGGAAATCTAGGGGTAGAATTGTAGAAACCATTGTAACTGGGAATAGATAACGTATTTTTCAAGGACTGTTTTGTGTTTCTCTTCCAAGTCACATAGGAAGACTACGTTTCCCAGCCTCCTTGGCAATTAGGTTGGGCTATATGCCTGTCATCGGGCCAATGGGATGTGGGCAGAAGTAATGTGTGCCATTTCCAGATTCCACGGTAAAACCCTTCAGGCTTTTGATGGGGGCAGGGTCATCTCTACTAGTCATTATTCCTATAGTTTGAATTACTGAACAGAATGTCTACCTTTTTTCCCCCTTCAGCTTCAGATGGTTTAGAAAATGAGTAGCTTTGAGAATAATATTGAGCTTTCATTCATATGTATAGCCCTTTCTAGTAGATTCCTTCTAATAAATGGCTTTATCTTTTTTTTTTAAAAAAAATTTTTTTAAAGAGATTTTTGCTATAGGGCATGTGAGCTCACTGGAAAGGCAGGCCGAAAGAAAGAAATCACCCCCTCAGGGAGGGATGGCCATGCCTCAGGCCCTTCTCCTCCATTCTCCTCTTGGGGTTTTGGGCACTTATGCACACACACCTGGCATGAATCTAAGCCACCAGGTCTGGGACTCAAACTGCGGTCAACTATGTTGGAGTCCAGCGACCTAACCATTATGCTGTCTGCTTGTCCTTATCTTGTTTCACTTCAGCATCTTTGAAATGAGGGGAGGTTTTTCTTTTAAATCTAAAATAGAATTCATCTTTTCCATCCTGAGAAGAAGGTGTATAACTTGTTAGTGGGAGTACTAGCCCAGTCAGAGATAGTAAAGAAGATAAGCCTCCTATCAGGGCTAAGCTAAGTTGTTTTTAATTCCCTTCTAGTCTTGAAATTCTATGTTCTCAAGCATTTATTCTGTTTCTGCCTCCTAACACAAACTACTCAATGGGGGGAGGAAAGTAGAAACAAGATCAACTGAAGTCTTTTAAAATTCTAAGCTCTATGCCTGTAAAATTGGGAGAGTGAACTCAATTTCTTTGGATGTTAAGAGAACTCAAAGAGATAAAAGATAAGCTGGTTCAACAGCAAGGCCTAGCACATACTAAGTCCTTACAAGGGATATTGTTTACGTTATTGTCGGAAACTGCCAGAGTGTGGCGGTTAGGAATCTGGACTCTAGAGGCAGAGTACCTGCATTCAAATCACTGCTCAGCTGTTTACTGTCAGATCATTTGTATAAGTCACTCAATCTCACATCGCACGTTGTCCCTATCTGCAAAATGACAATGCTGATACTCTCTGCTTCACAAAGTCATTGTGAGGATTGAGGTAATGCACTGAAAATGCCAAGCACCCCAAAATGTTAGCTCTTAGTGTGGTAGTTTTGTTTTCCTGGCCCTATTATATTCTTTCTCAAATGGGGCATGTGGCACTAAGTAGCCATTATAACCTGATGTAGGCAAGTGGCATTGGACATTCTGAACCCTCCATGTACAAAAAATGGAAATTCTGTCTTGATTTTTGTACAGGCAATTTATTCTTGCTGTTCTTATAATTTTCTATCTAGTGCTTGACATAGAGAGTAGGTGCATCATCAATCATGTATTAAAAGTCTGTGCCTGCCCTTCCTGTCTCTCTTTCTCTCTCACTAATGTTTAGCGTGAGCTGTTTGGTTTTGTGACTATTTCACATATTCTAGTGTTCAAAGCTGTGAAATCCCTTCTAAAAGCCATCTAGTACTTGACTCAAATCCAAATTCCTATTAAAAGTTGAAGAAAAAAACACATTGTTATTCTTTGAAAATTTAACATGCCATGAGGTACTTGGAGTTTTCACTTCTCTTTTACAGATTCCATACCTGTTCTAAGTTAGTGGCTGCATTAAAAAAATTTCATAAGCAAGTACTGGAAATAGGATTAGAGTCATAATCAATATGTCTTTAAAACGTATGGAAACATTGAAAAATCTGAAGATCTGTACAAAAAATGGAAATTCTGTCTTGATTTTTGTACAGGCAATTTATTCTTGCTGTTCTTATAATTTGAAAAGTATCTGAAGATAACCAGTGACCTATGAGGTGTGTGGCAATGTTATCCAATTTCTAGGTCATTTCTAACTGATTTGGACATAAAAGGAACTACAATAGCTTTTGAATCTTTTGAATAGACAGTGGAAATCAATTCCATAGGTCTTTGCAATTTATTCTAAGAATACATGGTATCCCAAGTCCAAGCTAACCTTCATTAAAGATTGTCTATCTGTGGGGAAGATTAAAACCAGGAACAGAAAGTAATACAATAGCCCTACTTATTCACAGGGGATTAATTTCAAGCCCCCAGTGGTTGCCTGAAACTGTGTATAGTACTGAACCCCGTATGTACTACTTTCTTTTCTTTTTAATCTGAGAACTGAGATGGCTACTAAGTGACTACTGGGCAGGAGTGTAAATAGTATTGATGGGTTGGGCACGGGATAATTCATGTCCCAAGCAGGTTGGAGGATAATAGCATGAGATTTTTATCACGCTACTCAGAATGGTGCATGATTTAATACTTATAAATAGCTTATTTCTGGAATTTTCTGTCTAATATTTTTGAACCACAAGATATTTTTGTCTGTAGGTAATTTAAACTGTGGAACGTAAAACTGAGGATGAAGGTCAACTGCTGTAGATTGACTCTTGCCCCACCTCTTCAGCTTAGTAGCCGTCTCATGCAAAATGTCACAGGACAAGTAAGTCAGCGGAAGAGCTCACAGAAGCAAATTATTCATGAGCCCTCATAGTGCTCTTATGTACCTCATTTAGTATGATGGGAGACCAGTTTGGTCCTTATAGCACAAGGAACTAGGTGGCTCTTGCATTGTGGCTTTGGCATCGAACTAGACCTGGATTTGAGTCCTGCCATATGGCCTTGTGGTGTCACGTTTTCCTCATCTGTAAATGGGGATAACAGTCGCTACTTCTGTAATTGTGAGACTTACAAAGCACTCTGCACTGGACCAGACTCTTATTAAATGCAAAATAAATATATCTATTATGTTTATTAAGTTAGGTGAGTCACTTCAGCTCTCTGGCCCTGAGGAGTTTGCCTCATTAGTCAAAAGGAGTATGGTTATTTGTATGCATCTGAGGGCCCAGGGCTGTGTTAGATGACCCCTAAGGTCATGTCCTACAATTCTTAAATGAGTCTGTGTATTTATTCTTGTTTTGAGAAGAGTATAGGAGTAAAGTTGAGCCCTGATAATGAACCAGGATGTGGGTATGTGGGCAAAATCAGACTTTCAATGGAGTCATTTTGACACGTTTCTTTCCCTCACACCACATAATGTATTAGTCATTAAACAAAAGTTTAACAAACACATATTCTGTGCCAGTTCTACAACAGACACTATTTTATTTTATTTTTCTGTTAGAGGGTGAATGTGTGTGTGTGTGCGTGTATGCATAAGAAAGAGAGGGGGCTCCTCCCTCCAAGGGGGCCTAGTCCAGCCACAATCCTTTTTCCTCCAATTCACTGTCTTGTTAGGATCCTATGCACATGCACACACCAGATGTGTTTTTCAAGCCCACTGGCCAGGACTTGAACCTGGTCAGCCATGTGGGATCTGGCTTCCTCTGTGTTGTGCCTGACTGCTGAGCTATGGGGCTGGCCCCAAGCACTATTTTAGAAACTGGAGATAAAGCAATGGAAAGGAAAATTAGAAAAACAAAAACTCAAAGATCCTGCCCGCTTGGAGATAGTTTTCTACAGTTCGATATGGACAATAAACAAATAGGTAAATAGGCCTCATGACATCATCAAGCCCTGGAGCTATAGTTTAAATATATAGCTCAAACCCTGTCATACTCACTGCCTTTCTTGTTATTACTGTGCAAATCACCATCACTTCTGGCCTTGCTTACTGAACTAACCTCTTAACAGTTTGCCCTGAGTCCACTCCTGGTACCTTACTGTCTATTCTACCCAGAAACATATGTGGATATTAGAGCATAGGGCTCACTCACTAAAAACCCATGAATGGCTTCTCATCACACTTGAAACAAAAGCCAGAGTGTTTCCACATATTATCTAGCCCTTGGCTACTCTTCAGTATCCTACTCCTAACCCCTTCTCTATTCCAGCTACACTACCTGTCTTGTTCCTCCTTGGTCAAGCCTTTGCACTTCCTGTCCGCTCTGCCTAGGGCATCCTTCCCACCTAGCTGTCCCCTTCACCTCATTTGAGTTTCAGCTCTTTAGAGAAGTCTTTCCAACTACTCTTTCCAAAATAAGCTCTCCAATCCATCTCTCTTTGACTCCTATCCTGCTTCATTTTACTACAATCTACTGAGCACTTAATACATGCCACATACTGCAATGTCTTTGATGTGTATTGTCTTCTCTAATCCTGTCAACACCCCCAGGATATAAATGATATCAGCTCTGTTTTTCAGAAGCAGAATCTAAGGTCCGGAGGGAAGAGTTGGTTATGAAGCTGGGTTGTGAACCCCAGTTGTCTGACAGTCTGACTGTTATGTGTGCTATATGGACCGCCAGAAAGTTCTTTCTTAAATGATTTCTTTGGCACTAGAAAGCTTTATGTTTCCTTTTGATCTTACCCATCTCAGAACGTTTATCCTGACATGTCCGTTTACCCCATCACGATGAGTCTTTGAAGCCGGAGATCAAATCTCATTCGTTTTTGCATCTCTACCACCTTGCAGGGAGCCTGGCAGGAATTAACATTCAGTGAAGTCTATTGAGCTGACCCCCATCCCGACGCTATCAATTCCTGGAGGGTCTTTCTAGGCAGAGTGTGGCCTCAGTCACGCTCTCTTTTTTCTCAGTCAACCTCATGCCTTGTTCAAAAGCTTCTAAGATGTGGATTTTTAAAACCAAAGATTATACATAATAGTCATAGAAACTGATCCTATTTGGTCCTAGTCTATGAAAAGAGATCAGAGCATTAGTGGGTGGGTGGCTGGACCAGGAGTGGCTCTTATTAGAAGTTAGGCCAACTGGAAAGTGTGTACAGAAGGATGCCCACAGACACACACGCATACATTTTTGTACAGCGAGTAACAAGACCAAGGATTTTTCACATTTCTTTTGCTCTACCCACAGTATGTTGTTTTAGTTTACTGGAGTGAGCGATTATCCACTCCACAGATAATTGCTATTTTGGTTTTTGCTAAAGGGTGGTTTGTTCTACAGGGAGACATACAAAAAGACCAAGTTTCCAAAAGAAGTATTTTTGTCATATAGCAGGGCCCCAGGGTGTGGAGAGAAAGTGCTGGTGTGAGGGGTCAGGGATCCCGCATTTACACCGTCTCTGCCTGGATATTTGACTGGGACAAGTCCCTTCCTGAGTTTCAGGTTCTTTCCTGGGATTTATTGCTCACCTATAAAAGCACTATTTAAAAAGTAACGCTCACTTCCATTTACAAAAAACAAACAAACAAAAAAATTATTTGTTAGAGGGCATGTGCAGTCGCCAGAGAGAGAAAGACAGAAGGAGAGGGAAAGTGAAGACCCTCCCGCCCCCATGGGGGCTGGTCACACCACAATCCCTTCTCTTTCATTTCTCCTCCTTTTGGGATTTTGAGCATGCATGCATAAGCGGCTAATTTTTTTCAAGCCCTGGGTCCAGGACACAAACCATGCAGTCACCCATGTGGAATCCAGCTGCCTTAACCTCCACGTCACCAGCTGGGTTTCTTCCATTTTCTGCTGTCCTGCACCTATAGTAACTCTGGGAAACTACAAATGCAGGCTTGCGGTCAGATGGCCCTGAGTTGAGTCAGCTTTGTTACCTCACACTGGAGACTCAACCTGGGCCAGCTCCTGTGTCATCCTCTGTGGAATGGGGGTAATGGTTGTCCCACCGTAGAGGGCTATTGTGAGAATGAATGAAGGGGTGCATGTGAATGCTTAGCTTGGTACTTGACACCTGGTATGTCACTGACAAGTGCTAACTAAGGATAGTAGCAATAATAATAATAATAATTAGTATCAAAGCGACGTGCTGGGATGTAGGCCAGGAAAGAGATGGGAAACATGAAGCAGAAGATAGAGCCTGCCTTCAAGGACATAAACTTATGAAACATTAAAACGCAGAGTGCGGATCTGAATGGAGGGGCAGGCAGGGACAGAGAGCAGCGGTTTCAGGATTTGATGGCAGTAAGAGCCCCTCAGCCAGACATGGTCAACGAGACCTCCCCACGGTGATGAGAGAGGAGCTGGGAGGCAGAAAGGAAGATGGGAGATCCCCAGCAGAGGACACGGTGGGCTTTCAGAGGCCAGTTCACAGTCTGCTTTGTTGAAGCAGAGGGTTTTTAATAAAATATACGTGGGGCAAAGGCCTGCCTCGTTTATTTCTCAGGGAGCGCAAGTCCATAATTGTAGTTTTATTTCTATTCAAATTTCTAAATCTGAAATTTATTTCAATCAAGAGCTGGCTCGGCAATAGGGACTTTGTGGGTGTGGCTTGAGCACCGGCTGAGATGTTGGCATCCTCCTGGGGCATGTGCATAAATTATGGGGTGTAGGGGCACACAGAGCCAGAGCCAGTCCAGCTGTGGGGGCCCTGTAGTTCCCAGGGAATCTGGCTGGAGAGTGCTAGAAGGTGAGTTCCCTGTGATGCATCCTCTATGGTGGCCTCCCTGGAGTCCACATGTCCAGAATGATTCTCTTGAGCAGGTCATGAGTATGTATGCTGAACCTCATGGTTTGCCGAGTTTCTTAACAGGGTGAATTGTTAAGACCCTCCCGCTCTACATACATACACACACACACACACACACACACACACACACAACTAGCTAACTTAGCCTCTGCTTTCCCCACCCACCCGTAGGTAACAAGGTGAACACTCGATTTCTAAAGACCCCTGGGGTGAATTGTGGGGAAGTGCCCTGACCTGCAGGACAGTCGAATGGGTACCTCATGGTTTCTAAGATGGCAAACAACTCTCAAAAACCTCCCAAGATGGCTTCCATATACAATGCCCTCCACAGTGAAGGAAAGAGATTTGGGTCAGGAAATGTGAGAGTGGTCATCCCAGACTGGAGAAGGGTGGGGATACGGGGTTCTGGAGACTAATGCCCCGAAGAGGCCCAATGTGGTGGGGTGGTTGCAGGATGCCATGTCCATGCACCAGTGAGACTACTCTTGCCTGGGGGTCTCTGGGCCACCTGCAGAGCAACCATGACGTGGGTGGTAAAGGCCATCACAACAAATATGGTATAAAGGGACAGTGGCAAAGCTTGGGTGACCACTGGGGTGTAATGAGGTGCCTCTGACCCCAGTTATCTGGCTTCACTAATTCCAGAATCCTTGAATTACTCAAGTGTAAGAGAAGGGAGTTCCCTTTTTCATGTCCCAATTACTAAATTCCCCAAATATCCTCCATCGGCCAGGAGAAGTTTGGGTGCTTGAGCAGATTACGTTTGATTTTCAGAAATGAAGTCTTGTGACATATCTGGCACCTAAGATTTGAGGACTAAATATTAGGTCATCAGGAAAGCCATGACTTTTGTTTTGTTTTTCTATGCAAAAGTGCATTATGATTTTTCCAAAGACCCAATATTTTGCCCACTAGGCCTAGGTTAACTGTTAACAATTGAGTGAAGGAATGAATTGATTTGCTTGCTCTCATCTTTCATCCCTGTAGTTGCTCCACATGGATAGCTCAGGCACTTTTGTGGTTAACTTTTCCAGAGGTAGCTGTCTCCTAGGTCTCTCACTGTGGTCTAATAGAGAAGTTGCTGAGTAGGCCTGTCCCCTGGGAGCAGAGACTGCCCAGGAACCCAGCAGGTGATAAAGAAAGCATTTGTGTTTACCATGCGCAGACATTTGAGTGTTTTAAGGCCAACAGGTCACATTACAATTTCAGAATTCACGAAGTGAATCTCTAAGAAAAATTCTGTGACCCTTGAGTCACTCAATCAGATCAAAGATATAAAAGGGGGTTTGAGTGTGTGAGAGAAGATTTGTGGTGAAAATTCATTTGAGAAGTTACAGTATTATTCAAGTTCTCTCTTGCTCCCAAGAAGGGAGGAAAGGGGAGCTACCTTCAACATAAGACTAGTACAACTATTGCCACAACTTTACCCCCAGGGAAATCTTGTACCCATTAGCAGCCCCTCCCCCATTTCCCTCCAAAATCACCGATTTTAACATCTTAGGCTGCTATTGCATTGCTAACAGAAATACCCCCACTGGGACCAGTGTTTTATAAAGAGTAGAGGTTTATTTGGCTTGTGATTCTAGTGGCTGAAAAGTCTTAAGGTATGTGGGTGCCAGTTGGGCTGGGTATGTCACACCATGGGCTGACAGAAGCAGAGAGAGATGCAGGTATGTGCAGAGAGAGAAACCCAAGGCAGCCATCTTCTTTTGATGACAATCTGCTGTCATGAGAACTACCCCTTCTCATGAAAGTAGCAACTCATGTGGTATTGTGAGCCATCCTTAATCAGCTCGTGAGAGCAATGTCTCCATGGTCCAGTCATCATTTACTATGCTTCACCTCTTAAAGGTCTCCTCATTTCTCAATGCATTACACTGGGGAGGAAATTTTAAAACATGAACCTTTGGGGGATGAGTCATTATCCAAAGCAGGGGTCCCTATTAGGAACCAGGCCACACAGCAGGAAGTGAGTATGGGCTACCAAGTGAAGCTTCATCTGTATTTGCAACTGCTCCCCATTGTGGGCATTACCTCCTGAGCTGTGCCTCCTAAAATCAGCTATGGCATTAGATTCTTTTAAGAGTGTGAACCCTATCGCGAACTGTGTGTGCAAGGGATCTGGGTTGTGAGCTCTCATAAAGTATCCCCCCATCCCCACTGTCAGTGGAAAAATTGTCTTTCAGCCCTTGGTGCCAAAAAGGTTGGGGACCTCTAATCCAAACCATAGCACCTAGGTAAACTGTAATCTACTTTCTGTTTCATAGATCTGTTTATGCTGAGCATTTCATACACATGGAATCATATGTTACACGGTAGTTTGTGACTGGCTCTTTCACTTAGCGTAATGTTTTCAGTATTCTTCCATGTTATATCATGAGTCAATGTTTCATTCTGCTTTCTAGACAAATAATATTCTATCATATGGTCTTGGTACATTTTGTTTATCCTTTCATCAGTTGATGGACATTTGAGTTGTTTATATTCTCTGGCTATTATGAATAATGCTGATAGAAAAATTGGTATATAAGTTTTTGTTTGTTTTTCTATTTATTTCTTCTGTGGAATAAGACAGAGAGACAACAAACACACTTAACAGGACATTGGTGCCACAATCCACCCCCAGCCTCAGCAGCTCCAGATCATGGGCATGTGCGTGCCTGGGGCAGTCAGGGAAGTCTCTCTCACAAATTCCGAGCACTCCCACATGGTTCAGCCTCACAGAGCATCTCATTTTACTGCTACACCACCAGCTACCTGGTATACACATTTTTGTTAGGACATATATTTTCAATTATCTTTGGTATATACATAGAAGTGGAATTGCTGGGCCATATGATAACTAAATGTTTAACTATTTGAGGAACACACCAGACCATTCACTGAATTGTTAAAGCAATAGTGGGGGGGGGCAAACCTAAAATTGTGTTTGAATTATATCATAGATTGTACTTGCTCATTGTACCGATTACAGATCAACTCAGCTACTCTCTTACCCCCTTCCATACTCTCTGTGGCCTTGGAATTCAAGACCAGAGGATTTCAGTTGAAAGAGAGGGAGAGACACCATGCAAGAATGAGCGAGAGCACAAACAGGATCTTAAAGACAAGAGCAGTCATCAGGAATAGGGACTCAGGAGTGGTCAACCCTGGATAGGAATGGACTTGAACTCAGAGGTCCAAGAGGCAATTGAGCTCAGAGTATGCTGGGAATAGACTCACTCAGCTTTCAACATTTGTGGGGTCTTTAAAAAGTTCATGAGAAATGTGTGTTATGAAACGACTATGCATGGGTTTCAATTTTTTATTTTGCATTAAAATATACTTGTTCTTTGATTCCATTTTGCTATGAACTTTTTCAAGTCCCCTCATATGTGACTACTATGTGGCTACTATGCACTTAGCACTGTCTTTATGTTAGGTTATAATTACATACACATTGTTTTACTTAATCATCAAAAACACAGGAAGTAGCCATTATTTATTTTTTAAAATAATTTTTAAAAATTAATGGTAGAATGAGAGTGAGAGAGAGGGAGAGAGAGACACTGCATTGCCTGTCCTCTGGCCTGCCACCTGCCAGGAACTTGGGCACATGTGCACATGAACCAGGCATGTTTTTAATTTTTTAGAGGTTTTTGCCATAGAGTGCATATGCTCACCAGAGAGACACAGAGACAGAGATAGTGAGAGGGAAAGTGAGAAATCATCCTCCCAGGGGGGATGGCCATGCTGTAATCCCTTCTCCACCATTTTCCTCCTGGGATCTTGAACATACACCTGGTATTTTCAAGCCACCAGATCTCGGACTTGAACTATGGTCAGCCATGTGGGAGTCAAGTGATGTAACCACTACACCATCTACTGGCCCCAAGCCAGGAAAGATTTTAGGCTGACCCTGCTGGGGGATTGAACCACATTTGCCATGTGGCTTTCAACTGCACAATATTATACTCTACTTAATGCACCACAGTCTGCACCATCATTATTCTACTTTTCAAATGACAAAACTCAGGCCTGGAAAAATGGCTGGGCCAGGGTCAGACAACTGTAAGTGGCGATCTGGGATCACAAACATTGTCTGCCTAACTCCAAAACCAATGTTCTTGACTACTCCATGCCTTTTAGTTAGCTTATTTTGACAATTCCTGAAGAACTAGTCTTGCCTGCCTCCAAAGACCTTTCTATGTAGTGGGATGTGCTGAAAAATAAATAGGAAAAAAGAAAAAGCCATGCTACATGGTATGTGCCAATACCCATGGTGTAAATATTCCCACAACAGAAAGCTATCATTCTCAAGTTACCATCACTTTAACAACTAGCTCAATTTCTGAATTTTTAATAATTAGCTCTCATGAACTGATAATAGCAAATACAACACATCTTTGTTTCTATGCCTTTCAGTATTAAGGACTCTTGATCTTGGTCTTTAGAGCCTAATCAACAAAGTTCCAGTTAGGACCACATTCATCCTTAATTGTACTGGTTAATTGAGGGCTTTAACTTGTAATAGTAACTCAACAAACCATTCTAGGGGAAGACATGGCCCTATATAGAACCTGATGGGTCATGGCTCACAGAAATAGTAGCAAAGTGATATTAAAGAAATGCACCAAATTTATATTCACTTTCCTCTTTTACCTCTAAGTAATAGTGAGCATACTTTTAGGCTTATTCCAAAAACTGTCAGTTATGAGCCAGTGACCATATGATAGAAGTTAAAGTTGACAGAAGCCTGGTTTCTTCATTCTCCTCTTGGGATTTTGGGCATGCACACACATGTGCCCAGGTAAGTCTCAAGCCACCAGGTCCAGGACTTGAACCATGATTGATTACATGGGAGTCCAGCAATGTAATCATTATGCCATCTGCTGGTCCTGAAACCTGATTGTCTTAAAAAACATAGTATTTCACATTTTCTACCAGAATTTTAAAATATAGTAAACATTTTACATGGTGATGTTAAAAACCTTTACCAGTTATAGAAATAAGGATAAAATTTCTCTTTGTGCACGACAGTTTGCAATTCACAGCCATTTAACAAAAAGACTTCAGTTTCTTTCTTTCTTTTCTTTTCTTTTTTTTTTTTTTTTTTTTTTTGAGAGGTTTTTGCTATAGGGTGCATGAGCTTGCCAGACAGACAGAGAGACAGAAAGCGAGAAATCGCCCTCCCCCAGGGGTGATGGCCACGCCACAATCCCTTCTCCTCCGTTCTCCTCTCGGGATCTTGGGCACACATGCACATGCACCCGGCGTGAGTTTTAAGCCACCGGGTCCAGGACGCGAACTGCAGTCGACTACATGGGAGTCCTGCAACATAGCCATTACACTAACTGCTGGTCCCTTCTTTTTTTGTTTTTAAGAGAGATTTTTGCTCTAAGGCAAGCGTACTTGCTGGAGAAACAGAAAGTGAGAAATCACCCCCCTGGGGGATGGCCACACAGCAATCCTCCATTCTCTTCTTGGGATTTCAGGTATGCACACACATGCACCCGTCATGACTTTCAAACTGCCAGTCTGGGACTTGAACTGCAGTCCGTCATGTACGTCCAGCGACATAACCATTTTACCATCTGCTGATCCTAAGACTTTAGTTTCTTATGGCAAACTACTCTTTGGTTGGGGAGATACTATTTTTTTTTTTTTTAAGAATTGATTATTTTATTATTTATTTAAAATATTTGCTATGGGGCACACACACTCACCAGAGAAAGACAGAGAGAGAGAGAAAGAGAGAGAGAGAGAGCGAGAAAGCAAGCTGCCAAATCTGGGACTCAGACTGGAACTGCATCAGCCATGTGCAAGTCCAATGCCTTAACCACCATGCCACCTTCTGGCCCAGAGAGATACTTTTTTTTTTTCCTTTGAAAAATGGATACATACATTCCTCATGGGTGAGAAACCCTGCTCCAGCCTTTAGAATCTGGTTACCTGTTAAAACATTTCTCTGTTCCACATGGTTCCAGATTTTTTACAGATTATTTTCAGTTTTATGTAGCTTCTTTTGTTTTAATACAAACAGGTAGCCAGTGACAATACCTAGGTCTGGCTAAGCACAGATCCATGAGAACAGCACAGATCGTCCATCTGTAATCTTCTAACCAATTTCATGTGCTTCACCAGAGCAGGATTTGCAGGAATGGTGTTTCCTAGCTGCTAATGACCAACTTCATTATCCTGCTGCCCTTAGCTAACATTTTGCCTTTGGCTTATAATGGAAGTCATTAGATTCTAGAAAATTCCCTTTGCATCCTGTTTCTAACTTTGATTCTCTAGAATCAGAGAGCATGCAAGCTGTGGCAATGCAAAAAAAGAACTAAATCTGGACATGTTCCTTTTGCACCCTGTCAGTCACATAATGCCACCAAGAACTGTTTAGTCTACCAGCAAGAGAGACAGACGGCCAATGCTTATGGGACAGATTCCCAGTGGGCAGGCCCTGAACGTAGCTGGAGAGCTTTGTGTATAACAAGCGAATGTCTGAATGAGACAAGAGCCTTTAGTGCCCTTGCCCGTGCCCCTGATTCCACTCGAAAAAGCCAAACTCCAAATGGACACTACAGAGCAAGCACACTGGTATAGCATGCTTGGAGTTGTCTGTAGGAAATTAACTAAATAACACTAACGTTCTTTCCCTTCTCTCCTTTCCACTCTCCACTTCCCTCCCTAATGAAACTGCTTAAGCTCAGCTCTTTAGCTCTCTCACGGGGGCAAAAGTGTTTGACAATTTCATTCTCTTGTGACCCTTGGATCAGAAAGAAGTCTCTTTTCTCTTTCGCTTTGCTTATTCCAAGAAATGTTTCTCATCAAGGCTATTGTATTTCACCGGAGACACAGCTTTCTGAAATAAGATGTCCTGAAATGCTAGTTCAAACATGCATCCTTTAAAAACAGCAAAAGTGGCACTTTAAAAAGAACCCAATCACATTAGAAGTGGAACCGATTCTGTCTTCACAAAATTATTGTTGCACAAATAGCAGGTTGCTAACACTGTAGACATAAAAATCATCCAGTGAATCAAAATGAGGGTCAGATCTTCCCCCATGTGGTCATTCTCTTATTTAATGTGTGTGTTCCTTCTTTATAATGAACTCACTAATGGAAGACTTAAATGGAAATGTTCAGCCGCAATTTAAAAATATTGATGGAGTGTTTCCTAGGTGTGCAGAAGTTGCCATCCATTTTAGAGACAACAGATGCACAAAGCTCTGTGATAGGTGACGTGGGGCATAGGTAGGTGGTCCTTGGCCTTAGAGAGCTGATCATCTAGAATGAACGAGAAACCAGTAGAGAAATAACTAGAACATGGGCAATTATGCATGCAGTGTATATTCCCTGAACTCCCATGGGCCAGGCACTTTGCAAAGATGATTGAGATCCAGGGACGAACTGAACAGAACTGGTACCTCCCTTAATGAGCGAGAATGTAAGTGTTAAAGTTCTTCTGTCCTCCAACAAATATTTGTTATCTACTATATGCCAGCTGCTGTTCTTGAAGGTGTGGGTATGGCAGTAAACAAAATCAAGTCCCTACTTTCATGGAGATTATGTCCAATTTGGGAGACAGAAAATAAATAAGAATATAGATAAGCAAATATAGTTTCAGGCAGCAAAAAAAATGCTATGAAGAAAATAGAATGGGAAAAGAGGCTACTTTAGATGATTAGGAAATGTCTCTCTCTGAAGACTTTCGAGCAGAGGTCTGGATGAATGAGGGAGAGAGCTGTGAAGGTCTCTTCGAGAGGATTTCAAATGCAGAGAAGAGAAGCTTGTGTTGGTAAAATAGGGAGGAGGCCAGTATGGCGTGATGAGCGTGAGGTAGGTGGAGAGCGTTTGCTACAGCATTATGAGACACTAGTTGATGCTACCCATATCGTATCAGAAAAACACTCTAAGGGGAGTGGTAGTACCCAAGAGTTCCATGGCAAAATGAAAATGGGGCTGGCCTCAGCCTAGTGATTATGGGAACTGGATCCCTCATGGATGGCTATAGGTTAAATCTGGGCCCCGGTGACTTGAAAAATCATGCTGGGCACTTGGATGTGCATGCCTCAAATCCTGACAGGAGGGAGAAATGGAGGAGAAGGATTGTGGCGTGGCTATATTGGGAGGCACTTTCTTATTGTCCAAACCTAATATCGCTCCCAGAGGTGGAACAATAGGGTACAAATGAAGAGAAGGAGGAATAGTAACTGAGGGTAAAGGGATGAACAAATGGTTTGTAAATGGGGAGAAATCCAGCTTAAAAAATTTATTTTAAGTTTCTTTCCTTAAGGCATGTATGCTTGCTCTGACAGGAGAGATAGAGACAGAGACAGAGACAGAGACAGAGAAAGAAAACACCCTCCAGAGGGAGGGATGTGGCCACACCACAATCCCTTCTCTTCCACTCTTCTCTGGGGACTTAGGGTATGCACGACTCACACCTGGTATGTATTTCAAGCTGCCAAGTCCAGGACTTAAACCATGCAGTTGGCGGGAACCAGCAGTTAGCGTAATGGCTATGTCGCTGGACTCCCACGTAGTCGACCGCGGTTCGCGTCCCAGACCCGGTGGCTTAAAACTCACGCCGGGCGCGTGTGCGTGTGTGCCCAAGATCCCGAGAGGAGAATGGAGGAGAAGGGATTGCGGCGTGACCATCCCCCCTGGGGGGGGGATTTCTCACTTTCTGTGTCTATGTCTCTTTCTGTCTGTCTGGCGAGTACACGCTCCCTATAATGAAAAAAATCTCTCAAAAAAAAACCCCTTGCAGTTGGCCACATGGGATCTAGCTGTGTTAACCACAATGCCAGAATCCTATTATTATAATAACACCTCAAGAAAATCTCGGAGCAAGAGATGATATTGTCTTTTAACTCAATTATACCAGATGCCTGAAAGGGGGAAACTGTATATTTGCTGAGACTTCTATTTTCAGAAACTGACAAGATTAAATGGAAACCCAAAATTCAGAGTGGCCTTAACATAGGAGACATTTTCATGCAATATGATGATAGATTGGATTAATCATTAATGACCAAAAGGGATTTAGTAATGTGCCAGTGTATTTGGAGTTGTATATTCTTTTGTTGTAAGAGGTCTGTGCTTGAAAACCGGTGGATGGCCTATGATATATGTATGTATTCGGTCCTCAAAATGTTTGTGGAAAGATTAAATTAAATAGTGAGTTGTTTTTGATGCAAAAAAAAAAAGAAATCCATGAATAATTTTTTCATAATGTCCATTTCCAAAACCTTTTTAAAAATTTTATTTTATGCAATTATCCAACATAAATACACGTCACACCAGCCCAGTTGAAGCTATCATACATGTTATCCTTAATAGACAATCCTTCATTTCTGTGACCCTTAAATTTCTTGCCTCTCTATTTTCTCCTTGTTTCCTTTCCTCTCACTCTCCTCTTTCTCCCACCCTCTTCCCACATTATCTCCTGTATCTGTAACCTTTTTTCATGTTTCTATATCCTCTAATCTTTCAGTTTCAGTCATGGAGTGCAGACAGTGTATATTAAGTGGAGACATACAATGCCTCTCTTTCATAGCCTGGCTTGCTTCACTCAGTAGTAAATCTTCCATATTCATCCATTTTCTATTAAATGTCAGAATTTTTTTTTTTTATGGCTAAGTAGTATTTTTTATGGCTAAAAAGCATATGTGCCACACTTTTTCAAACCATTCATCTGTTTGTGGACATTTGGGCTGATTCCATGTCTTACTAATTATGAATAACACTTCAATAAACATTGATGTGCAAGCACTTTACTGATTAGCATTCTATCCTTTGGATAGATGCTCAGGAATGGAATTGCTGGATCATAGAGTAGCTCTATTTGTAGATCTTTGAGGAACCTCCATACTGTTCTCCACAGTGGCTGTACTAATTTACATTCCCACCAACAGTGTAGGAGAGTTCCCTTTTCACCACAGCCTTGTTAGCACTTAATCATGTTTTTCTTTTCTTTTTTTTTTAATCTTCAGCATTCTGACTGGGGTTAAGTGGTATCTCATTGTGGTTTTGATCTGCATCTCCCTTATGATGAAGGATGCTGCCTTATGATGAGGGATGCTGAGCATTTTTTCATGTGCTTGTTCAATTCATTTTCCCATCTTTTAATTGGGTTGATTTTTAAAATTTAACATTTATTTATTTATTTATTTATTTATTTATTTATTTATTTTGAGGGGATAAGCTGTTTGAGTTTCCTGTGTATTCTTGTTATCAGTTCCCTATCTGAGGCATAGTTTACAAAAATATTCTCCCATTCTGAGAGTTGTCGGTTCACACCAATTACTGGGTTTTTGGCTGTGCAGAAATTTCTTAATCTCATATAATCCCACTTGTCTGTTCTCCTCCATTCTCCTCTTGGATCTTGGATACACACATATGCCTGGTATGAGTTTTAAGTTGCTGGGTCTGGGACTCAAACTACAGGTGACTATGTGGAAGTTCAGTGACATAACCATTATGCCATCTGCTGATCTCTTCATAACCTTTTTTGAAGACCACTTGCAGATACATATTTTGGGTTTCATTCATGGTTCCTGGCTCTTAACTATTTGACCTCTTATCCTTGGTCTCTGAAGCTTCCCAGAGCCAAGGGAGGCCACTGAGTATAAATGGTCATAAAAACAATTCCACAGTGGCCCTGCCTCATACTTAAAGGAAGAAATTCTAGAGAGAGGCCAAGAAGAATCTGGACAGTCAGGCCTTGCTGGGTTTCCCCATTCTTCTATTAGGATTAAATCACACCATTTTTGTCCAGTTACCTCTCTACATGGCTGTCCATACTTAAAATCATGCTTATACAACAAAGTCTCCATAAAAAGCCCCAAATAACAGAGATTTAGAGAGCTTCCATGTAGCTGAACATGTACACGGAGGTCCCATGAGGGTTGCACACAGAGGCAGCATGGAAGAGTCATGCCCCTTCTTTCTCACATGCCTCGCCCTGTGCGGCTCTTCATTTGTGTGCTTCATGATATCTCTATAATAAACTGGTAACCATAAGTTAAGTGTTCCCTTGAGTTCTGTGAGCTGCTCTAGCAAATTAATTGAACTTGAGTAGGGAAGGGGGTTGAGGGAACCACTGTTTATAGCTGGCAGGGCAGAAAGCACAGGTAAAATATGCCAGGGCATCTGAAGTTGGGGGTGGGCAGTCTTTGGAACCTAGTATTCAGCCTGTAGTATTTGACTCTATCTCCAGGTACATGGCATCAGAATTGAATTGAGTTAGAGGACTTCATGATATCTCTATAATAAACTGGTAACCATAAGTTAAGTGTTCCCTTGAGTTCTGTGAGCTGCTCTAGCAAATTAATTGAACTTGAGTAGGGAAGGGGGTTGAGGGAACCACTGTTTATAGCTGGCAGGTCAGAAGCACAGGTAAAATATGCCAGGGCTTGTGACTGGCATCTGAAGTTGGGGGTGGGCAGTCTTTGGAACCTAGTATTCAGCCTGTAGTATTTGACTCTATCTCCAGGTACATGGCATCAGAATTGAATTGAGTTAGAGGATACCAGCTGGTTCTCTGCTGTAGAACTGATTGCTTAGTGTGTGGGGAAAAAAGCCTTGCTCCCCATGTCTGATCTCAGAAGTCTTCTGTGTTGATTGTTGAGTGAGAGGAGAGAAAAAACAGTTTTTCTGACTCAGTAGGGAAGAAGAGAATTGGAGAAGAGCCAGAGGCAAGACCGTGTGAGGTCTTGAAGGTCACCGGAAGGACGCTAGATATTGTTCTGAGTGTCACAGGAAACCAACAGAGGGTCTTGGGCAGGGGAATGATGATATCCGACTTCTGTTACCTACATACTTGCATATGTGTGAAATGACATGTACAAGAGTTTTTTGTTTGTTTTTGAAATTACAGCATTGTTTGTAATAGCAAAAGAATAAAAGCAACTTAAACGCCCAGACCTGGGGAACTTAAGTGAATTATAGTTAAGTGAAACTATGGCACATCCTTGCCATGGAATATTATAGAAACATAAAAATGATGGAGAGGATCTTTATGTACTGATAAGGAATGAGTTCCAAGACATAGTGTCAATTGAAAAAAGGCCAGGTTCAAAAATAATGTGTCAGTTGTGCTGTTTATTAAAAAAGAGAGAAAAGTATATTCATTGATATGCACTAAATATTTCTGAGAACTGATAATGCTGAAGTCCTCTGGAGAAGGAAACCAGGTGGGTGGATGAAGGATGTGAGTGGGAAGGGAATTTCTCACTGGATATACTTGCACCTTAAATTTTTAAAACCACATTAGAGAGTCTTTTGCCTGTGTAGGCATATATGACCTGAACGTAATGCTACAATACCAGGAGACCACAGAATTCTCAGACTAATCCTTTACCCAAAGATCTTTCCAACTGCCAGGAGCTGGTTCAAGAGGTGTTCTTAAACTGAATATTTCTCCCAAGGAAGAAATGTCTCACTCTGCTACTGAATTAATCTTTCCAAAACCCACCTGCTAAACCCTTCCATGTGTTCCCCATCATCTACCAAATTCCGTATCAATTCTTTTTTTTTTTTTAAATTTTTATACATTCAATCACATTATTTAGCCTACAGTGAACATTTCAATATGTGAACATTCCTCCCCAATCTAGTTGATCAAAATATCTTCAACAGATACAACACACCTCCCCATCCCGTCAATGCTCTGCCTCCATATCCCTCCTTCAAATGTCCTTCCCTAGGCCCCACTCCTCCACACACAACACATCTGGCATTCACACCCATCTTTCGTGTTTGTACAACCTTTAGTCAATCAGTTTCAGTCATAGAGTGCGGAGAGTCGGTATCTATTAAGTGGGGACATACAATGTCTCTCCTTCATAGCCTGGCTTGCTTCACTCAGCAGTAAATCTTTCATATTCTTCCATTTTTTTTTCAAAAGCCAGGGTTTTGCTGTTTTTTTTTTTTTTTTTGGCTGAATAGTATCTTTTTCCTGCCTCTATTACTCAGGGTTCTCCAGAGAAACAGAACTAGTAAGATGTATAGTCAGGTAGGTAGGTAGATAGATGTTCTAAGGAACTGACTCATGTAATTATAGAAACTGGTAAGTCCTAGGATCTGCAGGGTGAGTCAGCAAGCTGGGAACTCAAAAGAACTGATGGTATTCTTCCAGCCTGAGTCCCAGGGTAGCTGATGGTGTAGTCTAGCTGGAAGGCTGACAGGTTCGAAACCCAGGGAGAATTAATGTTTCAGTTCAAGTCCAAAGGCAGGAAAAACCGATGTCCTCATTCAAAGGCAGTTGGGCAGAAGAAGTTCCCTCGTAACTGGGAGGAGGGTCAGTGTTTTTGAACTTTTCAGGCCTTCGACTGATTGGATGGTGCGCATTTACATTAAGCAAGGCGATCTGCTTTACTCAGAGTCCTAATATAAATGTTTATCTCATTCAAGACCTTCTGAAAATAAAGAATAACATTTGACCAAATATATGGATATTTTGTGGTGCAGTCAAGTTGACACATAAAATTGATCATTACACTGCTGTTGGGGTACCCTAGCCTTTTTTTCTCTAGCCCTACCTCTCAGTTGCTCCTCTGAGCACTTTGTACCCCAGCCAAACTGGACCCCTACTGCCTTCTAGTTGTGCACAGTATTCTTGCCTTCCCACCTTGGTCCAAATGGGTTCCACCCACCTCTGTGTTCTTCTTGGCCACTTATTAAGGGCCATTCAGTATTGCCTCTTTTAACTTGTGTTTCCTGCTCTCCTCCCTGTGAGTTTATTTGGCTTCTTGTTTGTCTCCCCTTTGCCTATGTCTCTCTTGGGCATTTAACATACTTTCCTCATACAATTGTTAATTATATGATTTTAGTTGAAGTGAGATGTTTAGCCAGAACAACCTCCCCTATGACTCCCTCCTCTTCTGGAACATGTTTCAGGAATTCACTTAGGAGTCCCTAGAAGAATGAAATCCTTTGTGAGTTCTCTTACAGGAATGAACCACCTTAGCAAAGCACTTGCCAACTCTTACTTCCTCATTTGGAAAGTGAGTATAATAATACTATCTACCTCAAAAACTGTTGTGAAGACTAAATGAGATGATGCATCCGAAGCACCTAGCCCAGGTGTGATTAAGAGTAAGCCCTTCGTGAACAGAAGTGATTGTCCTGGCTGCATAGGGAGAAAGGTCCATCCACAGCTTCCAGTGCTATCTGGAACTCTCCCTGAGGGGAGTTTCCCACTGGAGGGTGGAGCAGAGAGTGATAATACACTTGAACAGGAAGGATAGTGATGGGGAAATACACCGTGTGTTTAAGATTTAAAAGGAACTGGTCTGACCTCCTACATTTCCCTGGAAGGGGCACATGGTTCTGGATAATAAAGAAAATGATGCTCAAA
>NW_006208084.1:4402688-4423413 GCF_000334495.1 Tupaia belangeri chinensis | reverse complement strand
TTGTTGTTTTTTTTTTTTTTTTTTTTTTTTTTTTTTTTTTTTTGGCTGAATAGTATCTTTTTCCTGCCTCTATTACTCAGGGTTCTCCAGAGAAACAGAACTAGTAAGATGTATAGTCAGGTAGGTAGGTAGATAGATGTTCTAAGGAACTGACTCATGTAATTATAGAAACTGGTAAGTCCTAGGATCTGCAGGGTGAGTCAGCAAGCTGGGAACTCAAAAGAACTGATGGTATTCTTCCAGCCTGAGTCCCAGGGTAGCTGATGGTGTAGTCTAGCTGGAAGGCTGACAGGTTCGAAACCCAGGGAGAATTAATGTTTCAGTTCAAGTCCAAAGGCAGGAAAAACCGATGTCCTCATTCAAAGGCAGTTGGGCAGAAGAAGTTCCCTCGTAACTGGGAGGAGGGTCAGTGTTTTTGAACTTTTCAGGCCTTCGACTGATTGGATGGTGCGCATTTACATTAAGCAAGGCGATCTGCTTTACTCAGAGTCCTAATATAAATGTTTATCTCATTCAAGACCTTCTGAAAATAAAGAATAACATTTGACCAAATATATGGATATTTTGTGGTGCAGTCAAGTTGACACATAAAATTGATCATTACACTGCTGTTGGGGTACCCTAGCCTTTTTTTCTCTAGCCCTACCTCTCAGTTGCTCCTCTGAGCACTTTGTACCCCAGCCAAACTGGACCCCTACTGCCTTCTAGTTGTGCACAGTATTCTTGCCTTCCCACCTTGGTCCAAATGGGTTCCACCCACCTCTGTGTTCTTCTTGGCCACTTATTAAGGGCCATTCAGTATTGCCTCTTTTAACTTGTGTTTCCTGCTCTCCTCCCTGTGAGTTTATTTGGCTTCTTGTTTGTCTCCCCTTTGCCTATGTCTCTCTTGGGCATTTAACATACTTTCCTCATACAATTGTTAATTATATGATTTTAGTTGAAGTGAGATGTTTAGCCAGAACAACCTCCCCTATGACTCCCTCCTCTTCTGGAACATGTTTCAGGAATTCACTTAGGAGTCCCTAGAAGAATGAAATCCTTTGTGAGTTCTCTTACAAGAATGAACCACCTTAGCAAAGCACTTGCCAACTCTTACTTCCTCATTTGGAAAGTGAGTATAATAATACTATCTACCTCAAAAACTGTTGTGAAGACTAAATGAGATGATGCATCCGAAGCACCTAGCCCAGGTGTGATTAAGAGTAAGCCCTTCGTGAACAGAAGTGATTGTCCTGGCTGCATAGGGAGAAAGGTCCATCCACAGCTTCCAGTGCTATCTGGAACTCTCCCTGAGGGGAGTTTCCCACTGGAGGGTGGAGCAGAGAGTGATAATACACTTGAACAGGAAGGATAGTGATGGGGAAATACACCGTGTGTTTAAGATTTAAAAGGAACTGGTCTGACCTCCTACATTTCCCTGGAAGGGGCACATGGTTCTGGATAATAAAGAAAATGATGCTCAAATGATTCTAATAAAACCCTCCTGCAGCAGCTGAAGGGCAGGTTTGATGGTTGAAGATGGGGCAAAGGCCTGTGTAAGCGGCTGATGGAGCTGGGTATCTGATCTGGAGAGGCTGAGGCACCCTTGGTCCTCTTTAGGCTGGGAAGGAGGAGTAGTGGAGCTTGTGCCCCTTAGAGGACCCTGACAACCTCTGTCAAGGGAGCTGAGCTAAGGTAAGCACATTGGAGTAAGCTGAAGGACTGGCACGTCCCCTTTGCCAACTTAATTTATCTTTTCCACTTTATTTATTTAAAATAACATATTAATAAAGTATAACATACATACAGAAAAGTGCAAACATCAAGATGTAACACTCAATGAGTTTTTATAAAGTGAACCTGCATGTCGGTACCACCTAGGTCAAGAAATAGGACATTCCCAACAGCCCAGAATGCCCCCCTCATGCCCAGCCATGAGTCTCCGCCCACATCCTGAACAGCAACCATTAGGCTGACTTCTAACGAGGATTAGTTTTGCCTTTCTTCATCTAAATGCAATCATACAGGATGTGTGCTCTTTTGTGTCTGCCTGCTTTTGCTCAAGTTATTTTAATGAGATTCATTCATTTATTGTGTGTAGGATTATTTTATTCATTCTCATTGCTGAATAGAATTTTGTTGTATGAATAGGTCACAATTTATCTGCCTATTCTATTGTTGATGAACATTGGGGTTGTTTCTGGTTTGGGGCTGTTCTGAACAATGCCATGAGCATACTAGCACATATCTTTAATACTCCTGTGTTTGCATTTTTATTGGATAAGTACTAAGAAATTCAATATCTGGGACTTGAATATATTGTTTTATTAGTGAGATGACTGTGGTGATTTAGACTCCCACAAGGAAGCATATGAGTGTGCCAGTTTCCCCTGGTTTCTTACATCATTGCCAGGGCTTGTTGTCGAAAGTCTTCTTAATTTTAGCCATCATGTTGGGTGTGTGGTAGAGAGGAGCTTTGAACAATGCTATAGTGCAGTAATGTTGGATGATGGCAAGAATGGGTTTCATCTGTTATTTCTGTGGTCTCCAAAGTGAGATGTGCATCCGCAAGGAGGCATGGCACAAAACAAGGCATGAGGAGATGAAAGAAAACTTCTCTATAGGTGCACTTTAAAAAAAAATTTGCTATAGGGCGCATGTGCTTGCTGGAGCAAGCGAGTGAGCGAGTGAGAGAGAGAGAGAAGTAACAATGGATCTCCCATGCTGCAGTCCTTTTTCCTCCACTCTCCTTTGGGAATTTCGGATACACATACACGTGCACCTGGCATGTTCCTCAAGCTGCAGTGTCTGGGACTTGAACCATGTAGCTGGCTGTGTGGAATCCCACTGCCTTAACCAACACAACACAGGCTCTTGTATGTATATGCATTTCTAAAAACAGCTTCATTAAGCTATAATATACATACCATAGACTTCCTGGAAATAATTTTCTATATATACCCTTGTCTCCACTGGACCCTGGGCCCCCTCGGGACTCATTGTTATAGCCCCAGGTTCAAGCACACTGCTTGGCGCAGAGTAGGCATTTAATGACTCATTAAATGAATGAGCATTTATTCATTTGCTTTCATACGCAAATGATAATGGATTATCCCATTTATAAACTTCTCGATAAACACTATACCACAAAACACAGTAAGTTGAAAAAGAAAGGGGAAAAAACAACAAAAACAGGATCATCTTGAGGCACACCCTTGGAAAGGACTTACTGTCACTGAAAGAAGCAAAAAACAGACTCGAATAGTGCTTGCCTAGAAAGTTACTGAGCATGGAAATTTATTCCTTCTAAGACAATCACTGTCAGTCACGGGCTATACATATGAAAATACCAGTGTCAAACCTTATTATAAAAGATGATTTGAAACTTCACTTGGTGTTGCCTTTCACATTCCAAAATCAGAACCTCTTTACATAAAAAAAAAAAAAAAAAAGCCCAAAACACTGCAGCCTAGGAGAGAGTTTCTGTGTCGGGTGGCCCACCAACCACCAACAGTGTTCTGGACTCAGACTTTAATATCTGAAACCTGCTTTTGCTAAAGTCCTCCCCCTAGTGAGTTCAGAGCACCCATGGAAGTTAAAGATGAAGAGAATATTTGGGACCAGCAGATGGAGTAATGGTTGCGCTGCTGACTCCCATGTAGTTGACCACAGTTCGAGTACTAAACCTGACGGCTTAAAACTCATGCCAGGCATGTGTGCATGTATGCCCAAAATCCCAAGAGTAGAATGGAGGCGATGGCCATCCCCTCTGAGGGGTGCTTTCTCACTTTCTGTCTCTCTGTGTCTCTGGTGAGCCAATGCACCCTATAGCAAAAATCTCTCTCTCAAAAAAAAAAAAAAAATGAAGACAATATTAAATCACTGTGATGGGCTGAATTGCATCCCTCCAAAATTCATATGCTAAAGTCCTAACCCCCAATACCTCTGAATGTAACCGTATTTGAAGAAGATGCTTAGAGAGGTGGTTAAGTTAAGATGAGACCATTAGGATGAACCCTACTCCAACCTGCATCTTTCTAAGAAGAGGACATTTGGACACTCGGAGGTGCACGAAGGACCTGTACACACAGAGGAAAGGCCATGTGAATGTTCAGTGAAAGGATGGTCATGCTAGTCAAGGAGAGAGCCTCTGAAGAAATCAAACCACTGAACCTTCATCTGGGCTTCCAGCCCATAGAACTGTGAGACAATAAGCCATTGTCTGAGCCACCCAGGCTCTCGTGTTTTGTTACTGAGGCCCTTGCAAAGCAATACAGTACTTTCTCTCATGGCTCCCTGTCTTTTTTAGTATGAGAGCTTTTTAATTTTATTATTTGTTTATTATTATATGTGAATTTTATCTTACTGAATCAGCAACAGAAAAGCATAGGAGTAGGTTGAAAGGTTATATAGCGGTAAACCACAATGCTCTGCAAGGTTGACCCACATGGGAAGGTTCTGAGTCTGCATCTAGAGACCTCTCTGACTACCCCAAGAAAGTACATGCCCGTGATCTGGAGTTGGTTGATGTTGAGGATGGATCGTGGCACCAAGACCCCATTGGGGGTGCTCTTTTTGTCTCTGTCTCTCATTCATGGAGGAAATAAACTTAACAAAAGAGAAAAATACTAAAATTTTAATTCGATAATAACGTTATCAAACAGCACCAGAAAGAAGGCCTAGAAAGCCAAGGATTATGTCCCTGAATTCTTTCTACCAATCAATCTGGAATTGAATTTTTTTTCCCTAAATTCTGAATACCTCTTTTTCCAGCTGAAGACCTGCCTCAGCAGGCAGATGCTGTGAAAGGATTTTTTGCAGCGTTTGGAGTTTGTTACAGGAGACCCTTGGGGCACCTCCTACACGGAATCGAAGAGTCCCTGACACCAGGTCACAACATTGTTTTCTTCCCGTAGGGAGCCAGGGGAAGGGGAAGATGGAACTACTGTTCTTTGATACAGTCCGCCATGGTTCCTAGCCCTACTGAAAGATAGATTACAAACCTGTAGTGAGATAGGAAAACCCGATATTGGCAGATCTCCTGTTAAAAGTCTCTTTGTTTAAATAGAATACTTAGAACAAAAGAATAAACAGTTACAACTCCACGGAGCAAGGTGGGTTAATCTCTTGAACACAATGCTGAGTGAAAGAAGACCACCAAAGAGGGATGGGCCCTGTCTAATTCTATACCTGTAAAGTACAAAACCAGACAACAATGATTCCATAGTGATGGAAGACCAAATAAGGTATATTAAATTCCTAGGTCTGATGTAACAAACAACCACAAACTGGTGGCTTAGAACAAAAGAAACTTACTCTCTCACAGTTTTGGAGGCAAGAAATCTGAAATCCAGGTGTTGGTAGGGCCAGTCTTCCTCTTGGGGATCTAGAGGAAGATCCTTCCTTGCTACTACTTCCGGTTTCTGGTGGATACTGGCAGTCTTTGGTGGGCATTCCTCTGTGTCTGTCTGCATCTCTCCAGTCTCTGCTTCCATCCTCACCCAGCTGTCTTTCCTGGGCCTACACATGCTGTTCTCCTCTCTGTGTTGTGACTTTGTCTCTCCTCTTAGTAATGAGGACACCAGTCATTGGATGAGAGTTCATGCTAGCGCTGTGTGAGCTCATCTTAATTTGATTCCATCTGCAAAGACCCTCTTTCCAAATAAGGTTACATTCACAGGCGCCAGGGATTAGGACTTGGACCTATACTTTGGGGCACACTTCTACCTGTTATGAATGGCTGCCCTTGAGAGGGCTGGAGGGTGATTGCAAGAAGCCCAAGGAGCCTTTAGGAGTGCAGCCCATGTTCTGTTTCTCGATCTGGGTGCCAGCGACATGGTAGTTTCAATTTATGAAAACTCATCTATCTATTCCCTTATGATAGATACATGCTTCTCTAGGTGTTATGCTTCAATAAAAAAAATTTAAGTCATCTTTGTTTAGAATTTGCACTTGTTTATTCTTTTGATTTATGTTTCTCTAAAATATTAGAGAAAAGCAAATCTATCAGCATCTTAAAAAAAAGGCAAAAAAGACCATAATTAGATATATCACCATGGGTTTTGCTTTCTCCCTTGTATCTGTGATTGAGAAACTATAAAATAAGTAAAGGCGGCAATGTATTCAATATTTAATATTTTCTCTTCACAACAACATCTATATGCATTTGAAAAATATTTGTACATAAATGCCTCAAGCATTATATATTTGTCTGCAAGTGATGTTTGCCTGGCCTATGGATTCAAAGGTACCTTGCAATGATTTCATGGCTACTCTGTAGTCACAGGTTAGAATCATTTATCTAAAAATATTTGAGAAATAATGTATAGTGGTGAAGAGCATGGAATTTAGAGTCTGACCACCTGGGTGGGAATTCCAGGCTGCTGGAAAATTTTACTATATGATACTGCTGTGTGCCTCAGTTTTTCCACCTATAAAATGGAGTGATATAATAGTATCTGATATGTAGGATTGTTAAGTATTAAGTAAACACATGTGAAACACTTAGAAATTGCGTTTCTGCCAACAGTAATTGAGCTACATCCTGAGTATCGGCTATTATTGTTGTTGCTGTTATTGGGGTTTTCAGGTCTGTGGCTTTTGCTAGAGTGAGAGCCTAAAGCTAGCGGTGGCCCTGCTCCTGATTGGAGCAGGTGTTAGAGTACAGATGATTGAGGGTGTAGGTGTCTTATTGTCTGAAAAGGAAGGCCTTATTGAGTTCTCTCTGGCAAAACATCCTGCAAAGAGCAGGTATGTTCTATAGTACCACCAGGCACCACAGATCGTCACATGGAGGTTCTTGAGGTCAGGCCTGAGTGCCCATGCCATGACTGGGTCTGAGAGAACCTCTAAGTCATTCCCAGAAAATGAGTTAAAAAAGAAATTTCTTATCAAGGCTAAAGGAAATGGCACCTCTCCATTCAGTACATGGAACCCGGTCTCAGTATATCACTCCATGGGGTTTAGTCAAGTTTTCCAGGAAATGAACTGGGACCCTGCACATCCATTTTTTTTTCTTTAGGGTTTTTTTTTTTTTTTTTTTTTTTTTTTTTTTGCCATAGGGCATGTGCACTCACTAGAGAGAGACAAAGACAGAGAGGGAAAGTGAGAAATCAGCCCCCAGGGGGGATGCACTATAAGCCCTTCTTCGTCATCCTCCTCTCAGGATTTTGAACACATAGGCACATGTACCTGGCATGATTTTTCAAGCTGCTAGGTCTGGGACTCAAACTGCAGTTGGCCATGTAGGAGTCCAGTGCCTTAACCACCACACCACCTGCTGGCCCCCATGTCTATTTCTTATAGCCAGCTAGGAGGAGAGGGAGCTCGGGCAATGAGATGGTCCTTACACAGTGCACAGCAGCTGTTGATGTGAATGTCAGACCTGCTCCATGTGGTGTGGCCCGCTAGACCCAAGTGGGAAGGGTGGGGTCAATACTCCTAGAAGTCTTGTGTCTGGCCAAAAGATTCAGTATCCTACTGAGTCCATCTATTAAATCTGTGGATGATACAAAGCAGAGTCAGAGAGTCCACCATCTGGTGGGAGAATACACTCAAACAAACAGGACAAAATTCAACAGGGAAATAATAACACACTGCTCTAGCTACAGACAGTGAAGAGCTTGAGATATTGGCTCTGTTTCTCTGAAGAACCTTGACTGATACCACAGCCATCTAGTAGGTGTGGAGGTCTCATTAGTATTTGAATATGTAGTATAAATAAACATAGAATGCCTACATTCTGTATATGAAACTTGTATGAATACTTTTTATGAGGTACTGCTCTACGCACTGTCCATGTCCTGCCCCATGTGGTGTGCATATGGCTGCATTAAGGAGGTGTTATGTGACCTCCAGTTCATAGATGAGACAGCCAACACGTAGAGGCTAAGTAACCCTTGCCTGAGGTCATGCAGCTGCTATGTGGTGATTTGAACTCAGCAGTCTGGCTCCAGGATCCTTGCTTTTACAAAATCCTTCTCAGCTCCTTCTATTCTGCTAGTCATCCCCCTCCCCCAAAGATTATTGCCATAGGGCATATGCATTTGTTGGAGAGAGAGACACAGAGAGAGAAAGTGAGAATTCACTTCCCAGGTGGGATGGCTATCCTGCAATCTCCTCTCCTCTATTCTCCTCGCAGAATTTTGGGCATGTGTGCCTATGCACCTGGCATGATTTTCAAGTCTCTGGGTCCAGAACTGGAACCACAGAGTCAGCCATGTGGGATCCAGTCACCTTAACCTTCATGCCACCTGCAGCCCATCATTTGGTAACTTTTAAAGTACTGAATGTCCCTTTCCATCACCTCCCTTCTTTGTAAAAGTGCTTCTGTACTTCTGTCCCCTAAGATCAATATAGGTAGGTGCTGCAGTATTCCCTCCTGTGTGACACGTGGTGTGAGGGGGAAGAACGATGCTTTCTGGTTACAACAGAGCCCTTAAAACTATGCCCTAGAAAATAATTAGAAACTGCTTTTATTTTCTGCATTGAAAGAGAAGAAAAAAATGAAATAATTTAAAAATGAAAATTATTCCCATAATGTATTTTTGCCAAATAATTAAAGTTACTCATCTATTAATTACACTTCAAGACTCTCCTTGCTCTGCTTCACAGGGTTCTCCTTTTTTCCAGGGTTAAGTAAGGACACGCTTTTTGAGGTAGCACTGAATTCCATTTGAAGAGAAGTCTCATAAGGCTGGTTAGGCTAAGATTCTCATCCAAAAGAATTGCCTAGCCATGCAATTAAGTCACCTTCAAAAGTTACTTATCTCCATCTGAACTTAGTAGAAGCTGGAGATGGAGTTATAACTCATGAGTTTGATTTTTTCTTTTAAAGATCAAAATTTCCCTCCAGAAAAAAAAAATGCATCCGAGCTAGCCCATGATATGGTGGTTAAAGCAGTTGGAGCCCCCACATGGCTGACTACGTGGTTCAAGTCCTGGACCTGGTGGCTTGAGAAACGTGCTGGGTGTGAGTGAGTACATGTCCAAAATCCCAAAAGGAGGGAGAGATAGAGGAGAAGGGACTGTGGATGACCATTCCCCATGGAGTGCTTTCTCTCCTTGGTGAGCACACATGCACTCTGGCAAGGTTAAAAAGAAATAGTGCACCTAGCATTTGAAACTTAGAAACAATACCAAGCCAGTTCTGTCTCTGTAGAATTGCTACAAACATCTTCACAGCCAGTTGACCTTACTGTGTCCCATCTTTCAAAACCAAAGCCTGGTTAATTTAAT
This sequence comes from Tupaia belangeri chinensis, assembly GCF_000334495.1. NCBI lineage: Eukaryota > Metazoa > Chordata > Mammalia > Scandentia > Tupaiidae > Tupaia > Tupaia belangeri. The sequence continues at coordinate 4,414,197 of NW_006208084.1, read as the reverse complement.
CGAAGTGTTTACTTTATCCTGATCACCTTCTTGGAATAATTGCCTTTACTTTTTTCAAAGGTTGTAAAGCATTAGCTACTACTAGAAGCGCCAGACAGACAGAGAGAGACATAGAGACAGAAAGCGAGAAATCACTCCCCAGGGGGGATGGTCACGCCGCAATCCCTTCTCCTCCATTCTCCTCTCGGGATCTTGGGCACGCACGCACACGCGCCCGGCGTGAGTTTTAAGCCACCGGGTTTGGGACGCGAACCGCGGTCGACTACGTGGGAGTCCAGCGACATAGCCATTATGCTAACTGCTGGTTCCCATGGTTTTAAGACTTTTAAATCAGTCAGGTACCTTAAAGATCATCAAATCATACTCCTTAACTTTACAAATGAGGGGACTGAAGCTCAGAGGGGTTGTAGGAAGCCACTGAAGGATTTTAAACAGGAATGGACCAAAGGACTCTCCTTGGGCCTTTCCTGTTGAACTCATTAAGTCTCTCTATAATATGAAGCAAAGAGTCAGAGAGACTCCTAGGGGGTGGGATAATATTCCCAAACCAACACGATGAAATTCAACAAGGAGAAATAATAAATCAGTGCTTCTAGCAACAAACCCAGGAAAACTCACTAATAACTTGAGAATGTGGGGCAGGGGAGGACATTTAGGTGACTGCCATCTCTGTGGGAGTCTGCAGAGACAGTTGTCAGCCAGATGTTTAAAAACCTAATTAAATTCTAATAATGGCATAGTCACATGGTGTTAGTATACAGATAAAGTCGGAAAGGACACACAGAATTGTCCATGGTAGTTATCTTTAGGCAGTGAAACCAGAAGGAAGAGTAGGCTATACTTTTTACATTGTACATATTAGATTATTTTAAAATAAGTGTTTTATTAATTTTGAAATAAGCAAGTCTTTAAAAGAGTGCAGTTGACAAAAATCGAGGTTGAACAAGTGTTTCCAGATAAAGAACAGGAATCGTTTCATGTTCTAGATAGATGTCTATTGTCTAGCCTTGAGCTATTAAGTTAAAATAGAGTATTCAAGAGACAAGAAATCAAGATGGAGAAGAGTATGTGAATCAGTGTACAGAAGGGATTTTTTGAGTGAATTTAGCTAACTTCACATTTTTGAAAACTCAGTGTGTTTTTGTGTTATTCTGAAGAGCTAACACATAGAAATTCATTCATTTATTTAGTCAGTCATGAAATAACAATGACCAATGTGTATTGTCCTTTCCAAGGCATTTGAGAAAATATTTCCTCTAGCAAAGAATTAAGCTAGTTTAAGAAGAATAAGCAAGGCTGGCAAGTGCAGTGGTGGTTCGGATGCTGGACTCCCACATGGTCAATCTTGGTTCGAGTCCCAGACCCGGTGGCTTGGAACTCATGCAGGCATGTTTGTTTTCAAGTCTTCCCAAGGAGAGTGGAGGAGAAGGGATTGAAGCATAGCCATTCACCCTGGGGAGTGATATTTTTGTTTCTGTCTCTCTCTCCAGCAAGCGCAAGCACCTTCTAGCAAAACTCTTTCCAAAAAACAAACAAACAAACAAAAAATAAATAAAAGAAGATTGAACTACTTGCTCTGGAATATGTTAAAGGAAAGGCCAGTTCAAAAAATTATCAAGGTTGAACACTTGAATTTATTTTATTTTTAAAAATTTTACTGAGAAATAGAGGGAGAGCACCACCCTCCACAGGGTACGGTCATACAAATATCCTTTCTTGTCTATTTCTCCATCTCTTCTTGATTTGGGGCATATACATACAGGAACCCAGTGCATTTTTTAAGCCATCAGAGCTGGGATTCAACTTGCTCACCAGCCATGTGGGATATGGCTCTGTTAATCACTAGGCCATGGAGCCAAACTGGACACTTGTATTTTTAAGGAGGATGGCCTAGAAAATGTCTAATGATTCTTCCCAGATAATAATCACTTCATTTTTCTGCTCTAAAATACTGTGAAGGCTCCAAATTGCCAGCAATATAAAGAAGGTCAAATCATTCACTGTGATACTGGAGGCCATTCAGGATGCTGCTCTGATTTGTCTTTCCCAGGTTGTCTCCTGCTGTCCTCATTGAACCCCACCTCTTAGCCTCCCTGGTCCATTTATCAGGCACCTTTTTGCCTCCCTGCCTTTCCTTTGTTCATACTGTTCTTTCCCAGAAAGTCTGTTTGGCTGTTCTTTACCTGGTGAAATTCAACTTGTTTTCCACTTTGAACTATCCAATGCTACCTTGTCTTGAAGCTTTATCTCTCTCCTTGGTATTCCTCTTCAAAGTTGATCTTCCCTTGCAGGAATTCACAGTCATACTAGTAGTATGCAGCTAGAGTCCACTCTAGGAGGTTGATCACTGCCCATGCCTTAGTAAACGTTAAAAATGTTAAATATCATCCTGCTAGCACTGTATGCAATATATGTAATACTTTATTATGGTTCATTTTCTATGTTCCCTCTCTGCTATTGGATCATAAGCCCCTTGAAGTCAAATCAAATCTAGATTCTCAGGGTTTATTAAAAGACCTAGTATCCCACCACCATCTGAGAATCTAGGTGAAATAAACTCATTGGCCGTAAATGTCTGGGTTCTAATCCTTCCCAGTCTGTTAAACCTTCTACATGCTTAGAGGCTTTAGTTGAAATTGGTGTGATATACAAATGCAGTATTTCTTACTACTTTGGAGGTCTTTGGGAATATTTTGAGGCCATACCTAGTTGACTTTCAAAGAGGCTGAGACCCGTATAAACACAATTGTCGGCATAATATGGAGTACGACAGGTGGAGTTAACTGTTTAACAGTGGTCCCCCACCTTTGGGCACCAGGAACCAATTTTGTGGAAGACAATTTCTCAACAGATGGCAGTTTTGGAGAGAGAGAGAGAGATGGTTTATGAGAGTACACAACCTAGGTCCCTCACATGCACAGTTCACAATAGGGCTCACACTCCTATGAGAATCTAACCCTGCCATTGATCTGAGAGGAGGCGGAGTTCAGGTGGTAATGTGAGTGATTGGGAGTGGCTGTAAATACAGAGGAACCTTTGCTCACTCGCCTTGTGCTCACCTCCTGCTGCATGGCCCAGTTTCTAACAGGGCATGAGCTGGTACCAGTCTGTGGCCTAAGGTCAATGCCTGGCACACAGTAAGCCTTCAGTAAAAGTAGAAATTATTACAGTATTGCTGAGAATTCTGGATTTGACAGCTGGGAAAAAAAGTCTGCATTGATCAATGATGACAATTTGTTGTAACTTCCCCACTCACAACACACATGCCCATGTTTATAGTGCCTAGCTCCTAAAAGGCCTTATAAAATAGCGAATGTGCTCAGATATGTATTGCAGTTTTTAGAGCACTTGAATTCTAAAAGGAGAACTTTATGCCTTCACATTTTTAAGTTTGACATTGCATTTTGCCTTAAATCCGGCAACAAATGAACTCGAACGATTTGTATTAAGCCCTTTACGTGAGCAGAGCATTGTGGCTTGCACTTAGTCAAATCCAAATTAAGGTCTAAGTCTGAAGAAAGAAAATCACCTTTTTAAAGTACCAAACTTTATGAAGAGAAAAAGTAGGTCAAGCCCCTCTTGGACGAACTCTTGGAAGGGATCCATCATGTCTTTTAACTTTTGTTACTTGCTACCGGTACTGAAATAAGTCCATGTGTCAACACCCATTATCCCCCTACTTTCAAAGAAAGTCAGCATTCAGAAAACACAGGGGATTCTGCGTAGGATGTTATAATGATGATATACTCTCATGCCAAGTGTAAGTTCTGATTCTAGCTGTGTCATTTGCCATACTATGACCTTTCTGAGACTTAGTTCTTGTTTTCCGGTCTTTAAAATGGGGATAATAATGTAACTTTGGCAGTCCCTCAACCTGTGACTTAGTATATTTTCCCCCAATCTATTATAGGAATAATAATAGTTACCTAAGAGTTTCTTGTGAAAAGTAAATGAAGAACACATGTGTGCATGTATATATGTATCAATTATATATACTATATACAGTATATAGAATAAATATATATCACTACTAATGTGTATATACTATACACACTGGACTATACTAATGTATTCTCATTGTTTTATATGTATGTGTGTGTATATACTCCCCCTTGTTGCTTATGAGGTTATTGTAAGGACCAAAGAAATGATGGAATGTAACACATCTGAAAGCAGGTTGTGAACTACAATACGTCATACAAATATGAAGAGCAATAATTAAGGAGCATGACATAATGAAAGGATTTTTTTTTGAAGAGGTTTTTGCACATGCGCTCACCAGACATACAGAGAGAGACAGAGAGACAGAAAGCGACAAATCACCCCCCAGAAGGAATGGCCACACCGCAGTCCCTTCTCCTCCATTCTCCTCTCCGGATCTTGGGCATGTGTGCACATACACCCGGCATGAGTTTAAGCCACCGGGTCTGGGACTCGAACCATGGTCGACTACATGGGAGTCCAGCAACATAGCCATTATGCTAACTGCTGGTCCCAATGAAAGGGATTTTTAAGTAGGATTTCACTTGTTGGGTTACCAAGTATCTCATAGCCATCTACGAACCTCAGTGAAATGAATTCATTAGCTTTAAATAGCTGGGCTTTAATTTTTACCAGATAAATATGGAGACTCTTATGGGCCAAATCACTACATTTATTTGCCATGCTGATCAGCCATATCTACCTCACAGAAATTTCCTTTGATTGTCATTTATTTCATAAATACTTATATTGTATAAATATTCTAGAATGCACATAAGCAAAGATAAAAAGAACCTACAAATATTACTCATAGTGATAAAAAACTACAAATATTACTCATAATCCCATCATCCAAATATAATCTTGTTATATACCCTTGCCAGCATCTCCATGCATCCCTTTAGTGTTTGTACGTGTGTTTATTTTAAAATAAGATCCTTTCCTATGCAGTTTTATAACTTTTTTTTTTTTTTAAAGATTTTTGCCATAGGGCACATGCTCTTGCTGGAGAGAGACACAGAGGAGAGAGGGGCAGTAAAAAATCACTCTCTGGGAGGATGGTCATGCTGCAGTCCCTTCTTCTCTATTCTCCTTCTGGGATTTTGGGTGTGCATGCATATGCATTCAGCATGTTTTTTTAAGTTTCTATGTCTGAGACTCAAACCATGGAGGTAGCCATGTGAGATCCAGTGCCTTAACCACCACATCACCTACTGGCTCATGTTTTATAACCTGATTTTTTTGTCTTGAACATCTTTCACTGTTAATAATATTTTATACCATTTAAAATGTGTAATAGTGTATAATATTGTTATATACTATTATAATATTGTATATTCCTCTGCAAAGCTATTCTACATTTTATTTAATCATTAGGCAGTGTCAAGCCATTAAATTTTATCTCAAATTGTTTACTATTTATAAATAAGATGGAGATAAAAATCCTTAGAGCTAAGACTTTGATCACATCAATGGTTATGATTGGAAAAAATAAACAGAAGTGGAATTACTGATTAATAAAAGAATACATACCTTTTAAACAGCTTTATTGAGTTATTATTTACATATCATAGAAATACCTCGCAGGACATCACATTTTACCACTGTGCAGCCTTCTGGTCCCATTTGTGGTTTGTTTTGTATTTTTCTAATGGGATCATATATTATAACTATATATTTTTAGTTGTTTTCTTAATGATGGCTTTAGGACTTACACTATATATCTTTTTTTCTTTTTGAGAAGTTTTTGCTATAGGGTATGTGCACTCTCCAGACAGACAGAGAGAGACAGAGATAGAAAGCGAGAAATCACCCCCCACCCCAGAGGGGATGGCCATGCCACAACCCCTTCTCCTCCATTCTCCTCTTGGGATCTTGGGCATGCACGCGCACACGCCTGGCGTGAGTTTAAGCCACCAGGTCTGGGACTTGAACCGCGGTCGACTACGTGGGAGCCCAGCAACATAGCCATTACGCTAACTGCTGGTCCCCACTATATATCTTAATTTATCAGATTTTACTTGATGTTATTCCTGACTTAATTTGAGTAGGCCATAGCAACTTTGCTCCATTATCTTTCCATGTTATTCACCCGTCTTTGAACTGCTGTTGTCATGTATTCTACATCTCTTTATCAGAAGCCAGTTAATAGTGTTTTAATTATTGCTTTAGATAATCTTTTTAAAAGACATTAAGGGATAAGAAGAGACAAAACATGTTTATATGGTCTTCTATATATGCCCATATATTTACCATTTACTTCTTTTTGTCCATTCAAGTTATCTGACATCAGTTACTTTCAGCCCGAAGAGCTTCATTTACTATTTCCTATAAGGCAAGTCTCCTAGCAACACTCATTCAGTCTTTGTTCATCTTCAGATAGTATTATTTTGCCTTCATTTTTGAAGGATAGCTGTGCTGGATACAAAAATATTTTTGGTAGTTTTTTCTTTCAGCATTTCGAATATGTCATTTCACTACTTTGTTTTTAATTGTCAGAGGGTACATGCACTCACCAGAGAGAGGGGGAGAGAGAGAAAGAGAGATAGGTAGTGCTCCCAAATGGGTGGTGGTCATACCTAAACCCCTTCTCCATTTCTCCACCCTGTTAGAATTTTGGGCATGTATCATATGTATCTGGCATGTTTTCCAAGCCACTGGGGCCAGTATTCAAACCACAGTCGCTCATGTAATCTAACCTCAACCACTAGGCTATGAGGCCAGCTCTCCACTGCCTTTTGCCTTCTATTGTTTTTGCTTTTGTTTTTGTTTGTTTTGTTTGTTTGTTTGAGAGGTTTTTGCTATAGGGTGCATGCGCTCACCAGAAAGACAGAGACAGAGAGATAGAAAGTGAGAAATCACCCCCCAGGGGGAATGGCCATACCTCAGTCCCTTCTCCTCCATTCTCCTCTCGGGATTTTGGGCATGCACGCACACACGCCCAGCGTGAGTTTAAGCCACCAGGTCTGGGACTTGAACCGTGGTTGACTACATAGGAGTCCAGTGACATAGCCATTACGCTAACTGCTGGTCCTCATTTTTTTTTTTTTTTTGAGGGCAAGCCAGCCCAGAGCTATCAGACCCAAGTGTGCACACAGATTGACTGGGGATCCTGGTTTAGTAGATGGGGAGGTGCCTAAGAGTCCATATTTTTTTTTTTTAAGAATTAGTTTATAACTTTATTTATTTATTTTCATTTTACCAGAGAGGGACAGAGTAAGAGAGAGGAAAAGAGAGAAAGTGAGAAAACAAGCCACCAGGTCTGGGACTTGAACCACAGTCAACCATGTGGGGGTCTAGTACCTTTAACCACTACACCACCTGCTGGCCTGCCTTCTATTGTTTTTGATGACAAGTCAGCTGTTAAACACTCTTCTGTTTTTCTGTAGGTGATAAGTCATGTTCCTTTGCTGTTTCTAAAATTTTGTCTTTGCTTTTGGCTTTCAGTAGTTTGACTATTATATGTCTAGGTGAGGATCTCTTTAGGCTTAGGCTACTTGAAGGTTGTTGAACTTGTTGCATCTATAGACTAATGCGTGCAGGCACCCAGTTAACCAGCATGTGTGGAGAGATTATCTAGCTTTTATGAGTCTTTCCTTTCTAGGATTACCATGTTAAATTTCTGGCTAGTATCCCATTCTGCCACTCATCTTAACTAGCAATGCAATCTCAAATTATCATAATTGTGGATTTTCCCTGTTTTGTTCCTATTGTGTTTGTTACTTTTGTTGACAATACATTGCTTTTCCTCTCTGCACTAAAAATACGGTCCCTTCCAGTAACAAAGCTACTAAAACACACAGATTGCTCTGCCCCAGTAATGCCACTGGGCCATGGGTGGGAGGATAAGAATAGTTCCAGGTAAGAATACCATGGAATCTTTCTTTTTTTTACACAAAGTTCAGTAGGTTTTTTGTTTTTTTAATATATATAGAGATAGATACTTTTTAATGTCCTATGTGCCCTTTGTCAGTTTCCAGAGCCCTGAAATGATAATTTCAGAACTATTTTGTCCATTTTATCATTGTTGCCTACCTCTTCTCCTTGTCCTAGGCAGAAATTCTGCCTGTGTGGATACATTTTTAATACTTTTGATACAGAGAGATAAATTTCCCTCCCTCCAGAAAAATACCAATTTATGCTCCTATCAATAGTACAGGAGAGTGCTGATTTCCCCACAACTTCAGGATTGAACAATAGCATTAAATAAATACATTACAGTGTCTGGGTAAAAATCATACCATTTAATTTAAATTTCTCTTATTACTATTACATGAAGGGTTTTACTTGAGGGATGAGATGATATTATGTATGTTAACAACTTTGGATGTAAAAATTTTTCTTTGAGAGGTTTTTGCTATAGGGCGTGTGCACTCACCAGAAAGACAGAGAGAGACAGAGAGACAGAAAGTGAGAAATCACCCCCCGGGGGGATGGCCACGCCGCAATCCCTTCTCCTCCATTCTCCTCTTGGGATCTTGGGCACGCACACACACTTGCCCAGTGTGAATTTAAGTCCTTTGGTCCGGGACTTGAACCGCAGTCGACTACATGGAAGTCCAGCGACATAGCCATTATATCAACTGCTGGTCCCATAGATGTAAAATATTTATTTATTAATTTTTTAAAAGGTTTCTGCCTAAGGGCACGTGCACTTACAAGAGAGAGAGACAGTGAGAGGGAAAGTGAGAAATCATCCACCAGGGAGGGTGGCCACACCGCAATCCCTTTTCTATACGCATGCACTCGGTATGATTTTCAAACCACCAAGTCCAGGATTTGAACTGTGGTTGGCTATGTGGGAGTCCAGCAATGTAACTGCTATGCCATCTGGTCCTAGATGTAAAAATGTTCTATATAAATATAAGATATGTATTATTGTCCTGTAATACATAGGGTCTGACTACAAACTGAAATCTTTCTCACAGACCTCATGTTCGAGATGCTTAAGATATGCCTTGAAAGATTCCTGCCATATATAAGGAGAACTAATTGTCTGATACTTATATCATACCCACCCTTGGAATATTAGTGATGCATTCTAACAAATCATTTGGAACAATCTGCAGGCTTAGAATAATTTCCCAGTAAATGCAGGAACCGTAGGATTTGGCAGGAAATTGGGGAATGGGAGAAAACACAATTCTGTCTGACAGCTCAGTGACTGCAGATAAGTTCTGATATAGATTTAATATCTGAGTGTCATGACAACAGTTATATGACAGTGTTCTAAGACTTTCCAGGAATGATGTATGAATGTCAGCATTTCCTTTCCTTCAGAAGGAAAATCCTTTGAAGGTCCATAAAACTCAGGAGATTAAGGCATGGACTTGTTTTTCTCTTTACATCATACGTATTAATTGTAGAGAATATAGAAAATTAGGTATGCAGAAGAATATAATTTCTACTCATGATGTCATTACCCGAAGAAAACCACTGGTATAAATTTACGTATATCCTTCTTGGTTTATATTTATAAAGGAGAAGGAGAGGAAGACATATTTTATAATCTAGGTGAAATTTTTCTCTTTGTTTTAAAACTCTGACATTTTTTTGTAGTCCCTTAATTCTTCCTCAGTGGAGAGAGAAGACTTCCAAGAAATCTGAACAGTGGAACCTAGGTAAAGACGCCAGGATGAGTTTTTAAAGATCATGAGATAAGAAACTGATGAAGAATCCATTCACAACTAGGTAACGGTACTTTTTAATTTTTTAAATTCATGATACATGCAGGTGCATGTGAGAATGTGTGAAAGACTGGGAGAGAGAGAGAGAGAGAGAGAGAGAGAGAGAGGCAGGCAGGAGGCAACCTTTGCAGGGTCTGGCCACATCCTATGTCTCCCTCCTCTTCCAGTCCTTCAGCCCGTCAGATCCTGAGCTCTCTGAGGCCGACTGGGCTGGAAATTCAAACCATGGTTGCCGTGTGGGATCTGGCTTCTCCTGAGCGGTGCATTACCACATCACAGAGCTAGCCCTTGAAAATAGGACTGTTAATGCTGAGAAAATAATATCAACTCCCATTGTATGAGGGAGCGGTGTAGAACAAAGACCCATGAGTGGATCAAAGCGGTATTTCTCAAACAACCTTTGGTGATGGGTCACTTTTAAGTTTCCAGTCCATCCTGGACTGATGTTTCTGTGAAATGTAAAATTATCTATTAGATAACAGCAATTTCAAATTGCTATAAATTTCTGTAGTCCTTGTGGACGAATAAACAGTTAAAAGACTAGCACAGGCCAATGGATTCCACATTGGATAGGACGGTATGATAATTCTATTTTATACAGTAACAACTTAGATATCAATAGGGGAAAAAGACAGTATGCTGGTAAATGTTTAACAGCTGGCTCTCTGGGGCAAAGAGGTGAGGGATAGTGGTTGAGTTTGACAATTCCCATGGTGTAAATACTCCCATCAAGACATATTTAAAGAGACTAAGGTAAAGCCAATGAATGCAGAGTACAAAACAGGTGTGCACAAATTGTCTGTAGACCACCAAGGTATAAAGAAACCTACAAAAGGCTCTAAAGCTAATGGTAACTATCATAAGAACAAAAATAGAATATATGACCTTCTATAGATTTTATGGTTAAGGAATATATAAGCCAGCAGAAGAAAATCTACCCTAAGGAATGGAAAGCAGGAAAAGAAGATTAAAAAAAGAAATTTGATCGAAAAATGTTTTAGATTGTACAACCTGCCCACCTAAGACAGTGAAAGTGTCTGCATGCTAAAATTCAGATGAATATTTTACACACAAGTAGATGTAAGTACAAGTTCACCAATTATTTGACAGTTGTCTCAACAGGTTTCATATTTATGTATTTATTAATATAACACTTATTCATTGTATAGCCAGATATACAGAGGAAAAGTCCTAAGTGTAAAAAAAAAAATAAAAAAGCAAAACCAAACAAACATAAAGTCTCAAAGTTCCTTATAAAAGTAGACTAAGTGCCAAAAACAGTTCTTAGGTACCAGTGAAACGACCACAGACGAGAGGCTAGTTCTGTAATAGTTCTCTCGTTCTTACTGGTAGACTGTATAGTGTAATTTAAGCTCAGGAAACATTAAATTAGTATATGTTTCTCAGAGGGCTATACCATATTGTAAATTTAAAAATCTGCCAACCCCAATATTAGTTATGCCTTCTCCTCATGAAAGAATTCATATTTTACATGTTTGTAATGGTTTCTATAGAGGTAAAGAGCTTGTCATATTGTAAAATAATAGATCAAATTTTTCTGAACAGAAAAAATATGGAACTTCAAAACGTTTTTGGCAAAACATAATTAAAATATTATTTTGGTGCAAAATGTTCTTGAAGTCCATGCATGGCTTTTTCACAATGCATATTTTCTTTTTAAAAAATATATGTATTTAATTTTAATTATCCATTCACTTATTATTATGTGTTTTTTTTTGGAGGTTTTTTTTCTATAGGGCGCGTGTGCTCGCCAGACAGACAAAGAGAGACAGAGAGACAGAAAGCAAGAAATCACCCCACAGAGGGTGATGGCCATGCTG
>NW_006208084.1:4338914-4402518 GCF_000334495.1 Tupaia belangeri chinensis | reverse complement strand
AGAGAGAGAAAGTGAGAAAGCAAGCTACTAGGTCTGGGACTAGAATTGTGGTCAGCCATGTGGGAGTGTCTAGCGCCTTAACCACCATGCCATCTGCTCGTCCCACAAATACATATTTTTCACAAACTTACTTTAAAAAAAATTTTCTAAGGGAACCAGCAGTTAGCGTAATGGCTATGTCGCTGGACTCCCACGTAGTTGACCGCGGTTGGCGTCCTGGACCCGGTGGCTTAAAACTCACGCCGGGCGCGTGTGCGTGCGTGCCCAAGATCCCGAGAGGAGAATGGAGGAGAAGGGATTGCGGCATGACCATCCCCCCTGGGGGGTGATTTCTCGCTTTCTGTCTCTATGTCTCTGTCTGGCGAGCGCACGCGCCCTGTAGCGAAAATCTCTCCAAAAAAAAAAAAATTGCTAGAGGACAACGTGCACTTGATGGAGAGAGACAGAGAGAGAGAGAAAGTGAGAAAGCACTTCCCATAGGAGATGGCCATGCGACAATCCCTTCTCCCTTTCTCCTTTCAGGATTTTAGGCAGGAGCGCACATGTGCCCAGTGTGTTTTTAAGCCTGGTCGGTGTGGAAAGTGAACCTCACAATTAGCCATGTGGAATCCAGCTGTCCTAACCACTATGCCACCAGCTGGTCCCCATGAACTCTGAAGATTCCTCACACTGGGAATAAACTAACAGCATCTCGTTCTCCTCCTAGACCCACACTTACCTTTTGTTACCTTTTTTTCGTACATATTAAAAAATACTATGTCTTCTTGCTATAAATATTATTATTCCCTTTAATAAAGCAGATATTAACTCATTACAAACCAGATTATTCTAATAGTAAAGCTGGAACTGACTATTTTATCAGGTGATGAGCTTCTAATCACTGCAGCTATGAAGAGTAGGCCATTGACCCGACCCCCTGTGAAGGATGCTGCAGGCAACACCTGAATTGAATTACATGCAGCTTCTGATCCTTCTCTGAGATGCTCTTCATTTATTCCCTCATTTATCCATCTGTCCATTCACTTTGTTGTTGTTGTTGTTCCAAGAGTCTTAAAGGAGTTCATAAAATACCACAAGAGAACATAAATTAGAAGAAAGAAGAAAACATAATCCAAGTTAGAGGTACGAGGTCAGGGTTCAGGCAAATACAGAAGTGCCGTCCTCACGAGCCTCTGCATTGCCAGGTGTGAAGCCACAAATTTGGCTTCAAGTTTTCTAGCAACCAAGGCCAGGGGGGAGACTTGGTCAACTACACAATTTACAGTGCCCGGTAGGTGCAATTCCTTTTGATTCAAGGGCCAGAAAAATATGTCTCCGGACCCAGCCCACAAGCCACTCCTTTATGTTCAGGCATTTCCTTCTCTGCTTCTCCTTTGGGCTTTTAGTCCTTCGCGAACTGCCTTCTCGCTCACGTTGGGCAGCACTTGGGAATGCTGGCAGCTCTGAAGCTGAGGGCTGTGTCCTGACACACGGGAATAATAAAAATGCCTCTCCCTGGAGTCCCATCTCATGAGTCCTTCTTGAACTGGCTCTTACAATGATGCCTTTAGAAAAGTAACTGCAGCTTCCATTTATTGAGTACCAGGCACTTTCCTGTCTTGACCCCTAAGCATCACAATAATCCTAAAGAAGACCGCATTTTTCTATTTTATACATGGGGAACAGACAGGGAGTAAACGATCTGTTCAAGAATGCAGTCGGTAAGCCACAGAGGCAGGGTTCAAATGCAGGTCCGCAAACTCCCTACCCTGTCTCCTTTTAGTCTAATCCCATCGTGCTATTCCTAACTTTTCTTCCTGATGATAGTACTCATTACTTTCCAACTTCTTAGAGTTTCATTGGAAGACCTCCATGTTGGTTAGGTGAAAGGTTAATCATTCACACAAGATGCAAAATGAGCTGCTTAGACAATGATGGATTGTTCTCCTTGCTCATGTGAGGGGTGCCAAGTTGAGGGGTCCAGGTCAGCAGGGAGGGTTTGGCACTCATCACGTGGCTTTCTGCAGTGCTCCAGTTGTGATTGTTGAGCGTCAGGTGGGAAGTGGGGGAAAGAAAAAGTCAAGAACAGCCAGATTGAAGGAAATGGCGTAGCAGACACAGACGTTGCTACTGTTACCCCATTGCGTTGAATGGCCCATCGGTTCACATTGCAAAGGGCTGCAAGGGACTCTGGGAGACTTTGGTTCTGGTTTGGGGATTATGTGTCCAGCTAAAATTTGATGTGTTTGTTTGGATGAGAGTGAGGCTGCATTGCCTCAAGGGAAAAGGGGAAATAGTCTCTAGGAAATGGCTAACAGGCTCCATCATAACTAATCTCCCCTAGGAATATTCCTATTCTTCCTGATTTTGAGTTTTATCATGAATCTAAATTCACTTACCAGTGGACAGACTGACTCTGCTGTTTTTAAAGAAATAGATAGTTGTCTCTTGCTTTGGGCAAGTTCTTTTTTGTTTCATTGCTTGTCTGTGCTCCCTGAAGCAAAGCCATTATTCACGCAGAAATTTTCAAGCTAGAAGAGACTTTCTGATCCTGCAGATGGAGAAATTGAGATTCAAAGCAAGTGACTTATCCAGAGTCACTCAAGAAATTAGTGGCCAAGGTGAGAACCTGGCTATCTTGAACCTGGGTATATTGGTTTTACTTTACCACATGAATATAAGTCCCTCTACCCCCATTATGCCCCTCCTTTGCCATTTTCCTGGTGGAGGCCAAAGGAAAGAGAATGGACAACACATCTGGGAAAATCTGGAAGTTCTGAAGCTTCTCTTAGAAAATTAAAGGTGGTGGGGACCAGCAGTTAGTGTAATGGCTGTGTCGCTGGACTCCCACGTAGTCGACCACGGTTCGTGTCTCGGACCCGATGGCTTAAAACTCACTCCGTGCACGTATGCGTGCGTGCCCAAGATCCCGAGAGGAGAATGGAGGAGAAGGGATTGCAGCGTGGCCATCCCCCCTGGAGGGTGATTTCTCGCTTTCTGTCTCTCTGTCTCTGGTGAGTGCACGCGCCCTGTGGCAAAAACCTCTAAAAAAAAAAAAAAAGAAAGAAAGAAAATTAAAGGTGGCGTGAATTAAAACCCAGACAAAACCTTCCACCTAGAAAAAACAAAATAATGTTCATTTGAAATCTGGAAGAAGCTCTCCCAGAAAACCCCTGAGCCATTTCCAGGTTTCCTATTCGCCCTCCTGATGCTCCGACAATACCCCTCTCAGCCAGGCTTGTGATCTGGTTAATTAATGCAGAGGGTTACTTAAGGCATCCAAAATTTGTGTTCCTGATAGCACGGGATTGTGGCATGGCCATCCCGCCTGGGGGGTGTTTTCTCGCTTTCTGTCTCTCTGTCTCTGTCTGGTGAGCGCACGTGCCCTGTGGCAAAAACCTTTAAAAAAAAAAAAAAAAGAAAGAAAGAAAATTAAAGGTGGCGTGAATTAAAACCCAGACAAAACCTTCCACCTAGAAAAAACAAAATAATGTTCATTTGAAATCTGGAAGAAGCTCTCCCAGAAAACCCCTGAGCCATTTCCAGGTTTCCTATTCGCCCTCCTGATGCTCCGACAATACCCCTCTCAGCCAGGCTTGTGATCTGGTTAATTAATGCAGAGGGTTACTTAAGGCATCCAAAATTTGTGTTCCTGATAGCACGTGAGGATCTAGTAATATATATGTATATAGTATATTTCTTTTCTCAGCTCATATGTAATGCTGCTTGTGGGGCTAGAGAAATTTCACGAACTTCAGAGTCTGGACAAATTATTCTCTGAACAGTTTTCAGACAGGCAGCCATCAGTAGGCCTGCTCAGCCAGATTTTTCAAAGGCTAGTTTTTCTTCATTGAGGAAGGAGAGAGCGAAAGATGCTGATTGCCCTGGTTTACCCACAGTGGTTACCCAGGGCTAGGTGCATGTGTGTGTGAATGTCCAGGCAGAGAAGCGTGTGTGTGCATGTGTGGGGGCTGAGGAGTGTACCCTGAGGGTGCATATTGTATGGGAAGAAAAGAGGAAAAGATGAAGAGGATAAAGAAGAAGAAGAGGAATCCTAAAATATGTATTAGCCAAAGGAAACTTAAAGAGAATTCCACAGGGGGAGTGAAGTGAGACAGAGCATAGGCTGGAATATGTATGGGGTGGGGGGAAGGATAAGCACAGGTAGAACTCTTGGGGGTGGGGGTGGAGAGGGATTTAAGAGCAAATCCTCTGGCTTTAGCCTGGGTGTCTGTCCACCTGTCCATCAGTCAGCAGGCTGGCAGTGGCATATGGGCTATAGGAATCTCAGGAGTATAGAGGTCGTGGTCCCACTGATAAAGAGCTTTTAAGGAGAGCCGGACATTCAGAAGAAAAATCTAGAGCCCCAACCAACGGGAAAAGTAAAAACCAGTAGCAGCTATAAAGAGAAAATGGCTATATATGTTTATTTGCTGATGGGGAGGGGAGAGGGGTCTAGTCTAGCACTGGGTTCAGTAAGAACTGTTAAGAGCCTGCCATAGAATGTACCGAGAATAATGCCATACATATATAAGGGGGGAGGGTGTCTTCAAAAAGTTAATAGAAAGTGTGTTTTATGAGGACTGTATGGATTTAATTTTTTTGCATCAAAATAAACTCCTACTTTAATCCCACGTGTCCACAAACTTTCTGAAGTCCCATCATGTATTGACTTGGAAAGAGGTCCACAATTTATTGTAAAGTAGGAAGAAAATGTTGTGAAATACTACGTACAGTATGATGCAGTTTTATTTTGAAAATGATATATTTAAATGCATGAAAAGAATCTAGATGATATATATAAATAGCTGAATATTTATAAAATATCAAAAATATTTGGAAAATGTATGAATGATATACACAAAATAACTTAGTTTTTGGATGGTGGGATTTTTTTGTTTGTTTATTCTTTTCTTCATTTAGAATTCTTTTACAGTGAGCATGTATTTCTCTTTTAATCAGGAAAATAGAAAAGAGAGAATGTTTATAAAAGAAAGAATGAGAAGATGTGAAGAGATGAAATTAAATGCATGTTGATCAGTTCAGTCCTGAAGGGCACAAAAGGCTCTGCTTGGAAGCCCAGAACTAACCAGCGACACCACTGGGCACACCAGTGTCTCTACCACCATGGCTCCTATTTCCTCTTGCTCCTCCTCGACCCCTTGCTTCCTGTTGGCTACACCTGAGAGGTGTATGTGCCTGGCATGGTGGGATGGTCCAGCTGATTCTTGGGAAGGTGTCTCCTGCCATCCCCCCTCTTAAATAGGTGGGCCCAGCTGGAATGTGCCTTTGTCCCCTAGCTAGGAGGAGAAGGAAGAGGGGAAACAGGAAGGCTGGAGGGAGGTGTGGGAAGGAGTGGAGGCGTTTCCATCCCAGCTTCCCCCCGCCCAGGTGTTCTCAGGAAGCGAGCCGAGTCAGGCCTCTGTGAGAATAAGAGTACACTTGTTGTTCTGCTCAGAGGGACTCAGAAGAATGACTTTGTCCTGCTCTGTGTGACACCCACATTGGAACTTCTGGTAGAGAAAATTTAGGATGGTTCTTGGCTGCTGACTCAGCAGGGTTCATGGCCCAATTGATTCTTGTAAAGTTTAGGTCTGAGGTTTGGTCACACTTCTGAGACCCACCTACCACATGGACAACAGGAGCTCAAAAATCAGTATGCCCGGGGCCTGGGACGAAGGGAGCCCATAGACATGCCACTGGCACTAGCACAGATTACCAAAGATGGACTTGAACATGGGGTGTCCTTGTTCGAGTTCATCCCTGGACTTGCTTCTCCGTTCTATGCATATCAAACAGAAAAATAATCCCTCCTATTTAAAACATAATTGCTGACAGCTGCTTCTGCTCACCAACAGTGATACAATTTCTCTCTAGAGGAGATGGTTCTTTGTTTAGCAAAATTCATTGTAATTAGGCGCCCAAGCAAGCACCCGTCTCCGTCCCCTCCTCCCTAACCAGGAGAATTGTTGAGAAAGTGACCACAAACCAAGAGAGCCACATTCTCTGATAGAAAAAACATAGAAACTTTCAGGCTTAGAAAAGAAAACAGCAGCAGTAAGTAAAATGGCACAGGCGTAGAAGATGCGGTATAATAAATAGGGGAGAGAGGTCCCAGCGTTTCAGATGGTTTAAGGACTTCTAACCCAGAGTTTAAAATATTCAGTGGATTATTTTATTTTATTTTTTTGTCAGTTCTAGAACTCGGCACCTTCTCAATTATTCAGGTGAAAGAGCATCATTTCAGTGGAAGAGTGATGTTTAGGGATTATGCTCTGAGTGACTGCCCCATGAGACCTCGCTGTGCCGGTGGGGGGCTCTCTAACTTTGAGTACATTCCTTGGCTTCTCAAAGCTTCAGTCCCTTCACCAGATAATGGGAATATTAGTATTTGTGAGGGTTAAACGAGATCTGCTCTATAAAGCACTTAATACAATGCTTGGCTCATGGTAACTACTTAGTTCATGCCGGCAATGCTAATGATAAAATCAAGAAGAAAACGATGTTGACAATGATAGCCAAGTGGCCACAGCTGTGTGATCGTTATTCCCTCTGCCAGCGTTTAATGTAACGGGAGAAACCACAGGCAGGGGGAACTAGTAGAACACTGGACTGAGATGAACGCGTGCCATGGTTCTCAGAGTGTGGTGGCAGCGTCAGCATCACCTGGCTACTTCTTGGAAATGCGGGGCTGAGTCCCTACCCCAGAGCCAGAGTCAAAAACTTGGTGTGGTGGGACCAGCAGTTAGTGTAATGGCTATGTCGCTGGACTCCCATGTAGTCGACTGTGGTTCGTGTCCTGCACCTGGTGGCTTAAAACTCATGCTGGGCGCGTGTGTGTGTGCCCAAGATCCTGAGAGGAGAATGGAGGAGAAGGGATTGCGGCGTGGCCATCCCCCCGGGGGGTGATTTCTCGCTTTCTGTCTCTCTGTCTCTCTTTCTGGAGAGCACACAGGCCCTATAGCAAAAACCTCTCCAAAAAAAAGAGGTTAAAAGAGTTTAAAAAAAAAACCAAAACTCGGTGTAGGCTCAGTAATCAGCAGTCAAGCTCTCCAGGTGATTCCGTTGCACACTCGGAAGTTTGAGAACCACTGAATTCACGGATGCCCTTTCGAAGTCTTACAAAGAGGGAGCCACGCTGTCTGTGGAGTAGCTCTTTCGCACTTGCTCACATGTGGGTAGTATGAACATTGAGACTCGGGAGAGTCTCATGCCGTGACCCCTCCCCCCAGTCCTCCAGCTAGTCAGGATACTGGATGGGCATGTACCCTGTGTATCTCAGGTCCACTTTGGATTTGAACCTGTGGAAGGCAATGAGTCTTCACCGCACATGGTTATAAGTAAATATATGGTGGAGACATATTTAATTCAGGTGAAAAAAAACCTAGCATTTTTAAAAACTGACCTCATCTTGCACTGGCATTCTGTTTCTCTGGGGAAAGTCTCAGTGGACTTCAAAGTTCAAACTCCAAGCCTGGCTGTTTTCCTCTTCTCCCCATTCCCTTCCTAAGATGAAATCTGGGTGCAGGGGGAGGAGGCAGCCTCATGGCAGCAGGGCTGCACATGCTCAGTCTTCATCCACTGCAGGTGTCGCTCATCCCTCTGGGTTCACAGACTGACTCCGCACTAAGGCTCTGGGCTCTGGCTGCTCTTGCCTGATGTTTTGGTGCTCCATGGCACCTGCTGCTGGAAGTGTGGTGTCCATCACAGCAGCCTCCCCTGCAGCATCTCATCCTGATGCCACTGTCTACACCTCCTTGGATGCTTCATACCGGGGAGGAGGAACGACATTTGTAAGAAAGGACGAATCACCAATTTACCCCACAGTGCCATTCATTGTACTTTCCTCTCTCTCTTCCTTCCTTCCTTCCTTCCTTCCTTCCTTCCTTCCTTCCTTCCTTCCTTCCTCCCTTTCTTCCTTCCTTCCTTCCTTCCTTCTAATAAACAGCCAAAAGTGAAGACATCTGTCTTAGAAATTGAGATGTAATGATTCTGGGAGGCCCTGGTTGCTGTAGTTGCTCAAATATTCCATTTAAGATTCTTCCCAAGAACTCAAGGACTAGGTTATGTGACAAGACACATCAGGAATTAAATTTCTTTAGATAGAACAAAAATTAAAGGCTCAGTAAATTTGGGTTTAATATCAAACTAGACAGTTTCTAATTATTGTAGGCCATAGTGTGTTTTCCTTCCCTGCTTTCTGGAATACATGCTGTATTGGAAATATTCATTTATTTAGCATAGGCAGTGAAGGCTTATTTTTTAGTGTTCATTTTCTTTTCCTTCGGACTCCAATTTTATTTGGGCTATTGTTTTTTATTTGTTTGTTTTTTAAAGAACCAGTACTTATTTTCTTAAGTCTTGCTTATACTCTGTCCACTTAAGGGCAATAATTATAATAGTAATAGTTGATAACCGCTTGATGGGCTATTGTGCACCAGGTTTTAGACAGGATGGGTTAGGTTGTGCTGCAATAACAGATAACTTCAAAATTCCAATGACTTAACACAACAAAAATGTTTTTCCTGCTCATCCTATGTGTCCATTGGGGTTGTCAGACAGACTCTGCTCCACAGAGACTCTTATGATCCAGGTGACCAAAAGCTCCATCATTACTTGTGCTCTTCAGTCCCTTCAACAGAGCAAAGGGGATGTGGCAGATTATACCCTGTTTCATAAAACTTCTGCCCAGAAGTGACACATCATTTCATTGGCCAAAGCAAGTCACATGATCGTATCTGACTTTTAAATTTTATGTATTTCATGAAAGAGAGAGCAAGAGTAAAAATGAGCATGTGTGTGACAGAGAGGCACCCTCAACTGAGTCTCATCATGCTGTGACTCCTTCCCCATCCTCCAGCTAGTCAGGATATGAGATGCACACATACTCTATGTGTTTCAGGTCAGCTTGGGATTTGAATTGCAGTAGGCCATGTGCTTTTCAACGCTACAGATAGTAAGCTACTGTTAGCATCACAATAACTAGGCCCTGACTTTAAATTGGGAAGGTGTAATCCTATCATTTGCCCAGAAGGTAGAGAGTCAGAAATATCTGAGAGCAGCACCAATGATTATACCAGGCACCATGCTAAACACTTGCCTTGTGTGGTCTGTCTTTACAACTCCATGATAGAGGAACTGTATTATAAGACTGGGAAATTTATGAATGGTAGAGATTGCAAAATTTGTGACTAGTAAAACAGTATTTGAGGCTAGGTTTGTTTGGTTCCAATATCTGTGCTCATAACTAAAAGATTATATAAAGGGACTTCGGAAAGTTCATGGAAAAACAGAATTAAAGTATGAGTTTAATTTGGTACAAAAATTTTTGAAATCCATGCACACTTTCTTCATAATACAGGTTTTGCAGGAACTCTTTGAAGACCTCTCATACTGCTTTTCAAGAACAGTGAGTTAACTTTTATTAAGTTCACAGACTATCAAGGCAGAGTTTAAATGTTTTATGTTTTATCTCACTTAATCTTCACAACAACTTAGCAAGGTGGATCCAATTATTAGTGCACACAAAGGACAATGAAAGCTTAGAAAAGTTAAGATCTCACAAGAAAACTTGACCTTTGTCTAACTCCAAGACTATTCCCTTAATCTACACTACGCTGGAGTATTTCTTAAAACAAATGTTCTTCGTGAGATGCATTTGGGGTGCTTACTCAAACCCTGGCTCCTGTACCTTTCACTGACCCACCAAGTTAGCTCTTTTATTTTTGGGAGGTTTTTGCTGTAGGACACGTGTGCTTGCCAAAAAGACAGAAAGAGGGCAATGACACCCCCCCTCCCCCGGAGGATGGCCTTGCTGCAATCCGTTCTCCATTCTCCTCTCGGGATTTTGGGTGTGGATGCACATGTGCCTGGCCTGAGTTTTTTAAGTCCACCAGGTCTGGGAATCAAACTGTGGTTGACTATGTGAGTCCAGCGACATAATCTTTACTTCATTGGCTGGTCCTACTGAGTTAGTTTTTGAAGGAGGCTATAAAGACAGTGCTAATGCTTATTCATGGTGGTCCCACTATCCTTAGCATGATAACAACTTGCCCTTAATGGCAACTTGACAAAACGAAAACAAACAACAACACCCTAGTCTCACACCAGACCAGAAGGAGATGATTATTTCTTTGTCACTTTGCCAGCACTTACCAGAAAAGGTGGAGAAATGAATACATTAAGCACCAGGTCTTGTACAAAATCCCTGCCATCAACATTTTTTAAAAAGACCTAAGGCACTAGGAGAGAGGGAAAAAAAATCAGAATTATTTCTTGCCGAAATTAACTCTACATTTAAGTCATAATTACAGAACTCTTTATTGACCTGAAGCAAAATCCAAAGACATTAAGATTCTGTGAGTGTAGACAGTAGGTCCCCTTTTCTCTCTGTACCTCACATAAAGGCAGCTGATTCCCATTCTCTGAACAGAGACGGCAGGTCCACTGTATGCCATGGTAGAGGCCAAACAGTGTGATATGGGGCACCAGTCCCACAGCCTGTGGCTCACCCGCGTAAGGAGAGGGCACACATGTGGACTGATTTCTGGACCAATCCTGAGTCTACACTTTTCCAACTGTGTGGCTTGGGGATACCTTGGGCTTCCTGGACCTCTAAAATGTCATGATTCTGTGAGTTGAGTACTGGGGTTTTAGTGACAGGCACAATTAGTGAGTACTTTATATGCGCCAGGTCCTATTGTAAGGGCTTTAAGTCATCTCACCTTTAAAATAACCCTGCGAGGTAGGGACTCATTTTATCCCCTTTTTACAGATGAGGAAACAGGGACAGAGAGATTAAGTTATTTTGTGCGAGGCCACATAGCTGCTACATGGTGGGGACAGGATTTAAACCCAGGGAATCTAAGCCCTGAGCTCAACTGTGAGCCATTACATGCCACTGGCTCTATTTTACAGTACCCGAAGGCGGCAACTATAAACATGGGACACCTAGAATGAACAAGGCCAGTGAACTCATTCACTGAGGGTGGACTGGCCAGACCACACTCAGTGGACGTGTTCAGCTTTGAGTGCTCCATATTTAAAAGGGTGTGGAAAAAGTTGAGGTAATTCAGAAGAGGCTGGTTTGTACACTAAGGGGGTAGGGCCTTGTCATCACTGATAAATTCACTATAATGAAGTGCTTTACCTGGACTGTTTCATTTAAGCCTTCATACCATCCCTCCGGGGTAAGTCTTAGGGTCATTCCCATGTGAGAGAGAAAGAAACTGAGGCTCAGAGAGTTTAAATAATCGACCCACCCACAGCTAATAAGCATCAGGGCTGGGCATAAACCCTACAGTGTCTCTACTTCGAACCTAGGGGTTCTGTTCAAATTGTGCTCTGATGCAGTGGATCTGGACTGGGCTTGGGAGTCTCCATCTCTCCCAGCTCCCAGGTGGTGCCGCTGATCCACAGATCACACTTTGAGCAGCGAGATTCCCAGCAGCTCTGCTCCCCTCCCTGGAAGTGAGAGGCAGGGGAGGAACCCAGGATGTTTAGCCTCAAGACACCTCTGTGCGCTGGAGCCGAAGAAGGTCATGAGTGTCCTCAAATATCTAAAGGACTTCTGCGTGAAAAGCAAATCAGACTTGACTCAGAGAGCCTCTGGGGACAGAGTGACATGGATGTGTCTTTATTGCCAGCTCTGACCTTTCCCCCAGGCTTCAGGCTTCCACATCTAACTGCCTATGATGCTAGCCCTCTTGGCCGTGTCCCTCTGGCAGTCAACTTAATAGGTCCAAGTACACTCTGGGCCTTTCTCGGAAATGTGCCACTTTAGTCACCCAATCAGGAACCCGGATCCATCGCCTCAGCATCCAGTCAGTTGTCAGGACCTCCTATGTCTTCACATCTCCCCTCTGTCTTTGCCTGTATTGCGTTCCATCCTTTGGCGTTTTTCCCTGGACAACGATCATAGCCTCCACACAGGCTTCCAATCTGATCACTTGACTCCCTTGTCCACACTTTGGCTGCCAGAATGATCTTCCTGAGGCCCACATCTCAGCACAGATCTCCTTAGTTTAACACCCAGCCACGGCTCTCACTGTCCTTGGGGTAAGACCCGTCTGCTCAGAGCAGCCAGAGCTCTTCTCAGCTTGTTTTCTGTGGACATTCTGTCCCTGTTTCCTTCCATGCCCCACCATGCATGTGAACTTCTAGGAATACCTAAGAGCTTAGTGTTTTCCTCAACACCTTCTTCAATTTCCTGCCTCTGGGCCTTAGGCTGGTTCCATTCCTGAAAGATCTTCAGCAACTTACTCCTCAAAAGGCTCTTGTAGATATTTCTCCTTCAGGAAGCCCTTACTGTTCCCTCTCTGGATTCCCACATCTGCACATTTTAACATTTAGCCTAGCTAAATATGGTGAACTTAATATATGAGGCCCTGATATATTAAAAACGATCCGGAAATATGTCTGTCTCTTTCTAGGAAGTACATCTATCAACTATGTTTTATTCATTGTATATCCCCATCCTCTTTTTTCTTCTTTTCCTTTTTGCTGTAGGGCATGTACACTCACAAGAGTGGAGAAAGAGATGGGTGAGGGAGAGAGAGATCACTGAGCAGCAATCCTTTTTCCATTGTGCTCCTCTTGGGATTTTGGGCATGCGTGCGTACATGCCCAGTGTGAACTTCAAGCTGCCAGGTCCAGGATTTGAACTGTGGTTGGTAATCTGGGAATCAACTGTCTTAACTACACACCACCAGCTGGCCCATATCCCTACCCTCTTAAACAGATGTTTGTTGTTGTAAAGTTGTTTTTTTTCCAAAAGAAACTTAGGGTTATCTTTGCCTCCCCTCTCATCTTCACACACACACACACACACACACACACACACACACACACACAAATTCAACAAGTCCTGTCGGTGTTATCCTTGAAATATGTTCAGAATCCAGCTGCTTCCCATTCATTGGCTGCCTGGACAACTACAGCAATCTTCCAGTAAGTCCCCCTGTCCCCCTTCCTCACCTCTCTCCTCTCCTCACATAACAGCCAGATGCTGCTTTGAAAACAACAAGCAACTCGTTCCCCACCTCTAGTGGTTTCCTGTTACTCTTAGGATGAAATCCAAGGCCCTTAGCGTGGCCCTCCTGGTCTTTATGACCTGCTTTCTGATTTTTCTACCCTTCTCTTATATCCACCACCCTCCAGCCCTCCTGGCTTTTGAACTCATACTCAATTTTTCAGGCAGACGTCTGCCTCTGGATTCACCCCTCACCCCTGCACATATAATGTTCTTCCTTCAGATGTTCACAAGGTGCTCTTTCTCACTTCAGTCATGTCTCTCCTCAAATGTCTCCTCCACAGGGTAGCCTTCCCTGATTACTATTGTTAACATCACACTACCCTAACCCTCAACCCTCTCACTTAGATTTATTTCTCACATAGTATTTAGTGTATGTCTTTATATTATATATGTTTCTTGTATTTTTAATTGTGCATGTTTCCGACTAGACTCTAAGCTCCTTGGG
Source organism: Tupaia belangeri chinensis (assembly GCF_000334495.1). NCBI lineage: Eukaryota > Metazoa > Chordata > Mammalia > Scandentia > Tupaiidae > Tupaia > Tupaia belangeri. The sequence goes on along the minus strand of NW_006208084.1, from coordinate 4,389,061 downwards.
AACAGGGACTTTATCAGTCTTGTTCTGTGTTGTATCCAGAGCCTAGAACAATGCATGGCCCAAAGCAGATACTCGAAAAAGACTTTCGGAATATTTTATGAATAAGATCAGTGAGAGGAAGCTCCAGGGAGACACTTTCCAGCTCATTAGGAGGAAAGACTTTCTGTTAGCAGAGACTGAAGAGGAAAGAACTAGCTCTGGATGGGATAAATCCCCTGTCATGGAGACATTTCATTCCCTGAAAAGCTAGACAACTGCTGTCTCATGGGTGTGCATGTAGGAGACTTAGGGAACTGGGGAGGCTGCATTAGATGGGCTCTGGGTGGAAACTGCTCCAGGCTTCAGCCATGTTCAGTCTCATGCACCTGCACGTGGCCTTTGGGGATCCCTGGTGTGAAGCCTTGAGCTTGGCTGAAGCAGCCTGGATGTCAAAAAGTCACAGATACGTGTATTTCAACATAAAATATGATCATATCTGATCATCCTAAAGTTCAGGAAAAAAACAGAAAGAAAATATACTGGTACATACTCTCCTCAGAGACAACCACTATAGTATCTGGGGGCAATTTTTTTGTTTTTAAATTCATTTATTTATTTATTTATTTATTTATTTATTTATTTATTTATTTATTTATTTATACATGCATGCATGCAATTTTATATCATATATATTAGGTCATTGGGAAAGTCATGACATGTTTTTCTATGAAAAAATGTGTCACGGTTTTCCGGATGAACCAATCGTTATGCATTGGTTGTCTGCATAATAAATCACACACCAAAACCTGGTGCCTTACAGTGACAACATATGTCCATTATCTGTGGTTATCAATGCAAGGGTGGTTCCACTGGGAGTTTTGCTTCTGGGTGGTTGGGGCTGGGCTGGGGCTGGGGCCGGGGCTGGGCCTGGTGCCGGGGCAGAGGCTGAGGCATAGTTCTTCTCACAGGCTTCTTCACTCACAAGTTCAGTGCCTGGATTTGAGAACTCATGTGGCTGGGACCCCTCAGGCGTCTTCCTCTCTTGTAGTCTGGCAATGTGGTCTTTCCATCATGGGCTTCAGAGACACCATGGGCATCTACCCGGAGCTCAGGCTTCTCAAGCTGTCCCAAGAGAGTCATTTAGGAGCTAACTTTGGAAGTTCTGGAAAGGAAGAGAAGCAGTCCTTTTCTTTAACTCATGCCACTGATGTCATTGCTGCCAATGTCATTCAGCTTAGCAACAAGGAATTGAGGGGCCACTAAGGACAGGGTATCATGCATCGTGCTTAAGACTTAAAGATGAGTAAGACATATCACTCCCTTCAATTTATTTTCAATCTGGGGGTACACTCACACATGGTTATTTTCTTTGTGTTGCATACTAATTACTTTAATACTAGATCTAATAGCTATTGGGTACTTTAAACCCTGGTTCTACTAACTGGTTTACTAACAGGTTTAGATGAATTTGTCCATGTGAAGCACTCAGCCTAGTGCCTGGCTCACGGGAAGTTTCCAGAAGTGTCAGCATGTGCTGATTAGTCACCTGTTTGCACTCAGATCCTTCCTGACCTGCCCTTGCTCTGCTCTGTATTTCAGCCTCTGTTATCATAGACCTGGGGAGGTTCAGCCATCAAGGGATCAGGTAGGAGAAAGGGATACAGGATTTGGAGACAGGTGGAGCCTTTCCCCCTTTGTCTGCATCGTGTGGTACCTCTTCCATAACTCCGTCAGACTCTATGGTGGTCAGCCCCTGCAGGTCAGCTCCTGTACTATCCATTGGCCATAGCGCTTCTCACTGTTCCTAATCTTGAACGGTTTTGTAGGCTTCTGTTTGGTTTTTGGAGATGGTGCTCCTCTCCTGTATCACTATTTCCTGTATTAAATGCCTTTGGATCAAAAGGCCCAGAGTGGTTCATGTTGCCCGACTGAAAGAGCTGCTAATAGCAATACTAGGATCACATTTAAAACTGTACCAACTTGGGACCAGCAGATGGCCTAAAGGCTATGTCACTGGACTCCCATGTAGTCGACCGCCGTTCGAGTCCAGGACTTGGTGTCTTAAACTCACGCTGGGCACGTGTGTGTGCATGCCCAAGATCCCGAGAGGAGAATGGAGGAGAAGGGATTGTGGCGTGGCCATCCCCTTGGGGGGTGATTTCTTGCTTTCTGTCTCTGTCTTTTTGGAGCGCGCATGCGCCCTATAGCAAAAACCTTTCCAAAAAGAAGAAGTGTAACAACTATGTCATGTGGCTGCTATTATTACCCTCATATTTGTAGATGAGGAAACTGAAGCAGAGGAAGAGTAACTTGTCTGAAGTCATATAATAAGTGCTGGAGCCATGATATAAACCTGTATGTATCTGTCTTCCATCAGATGCACGTGATTAGGTAAGATAGCCATACACCTGCTCATTGTGCTTTGTGACGCTTCCTTTGATGCTTTAAGGCTGGTTCCTAAAACTAGGCAAGCCCACCTTGTGATATCCTGGGGTTACTGCCTTCTGGGAGTTCCTCCAGGCCATTTTCTTATGAAGCTCCTCCTCCTTGCGAACTCATGAATGAATAAAATGTGTATGGCTCATTTCTGCATGGCCCCATTTCTATGATTTATTGAGAATTTAGAAGGCTTTACTGTTCCATGTAAAGCCATATAATGGATTGCTGATTAAGTGCAGGGTTTGTGGCCAGGCCCGTAAAACACTGAGTATTGGCCTTTACGAGGAATATAGGCTCACATGATAAGGTGACTGCTCTGGCGTAGCCAGAGTCAACGGACAATACTCTTTTTTCTAAAAATCCATCCATAAGGAATGCCGTGTTATACAAAAGACACTCCACCATTTAGAACAGCTGTCTTCGAGTGGGATAAAAAGTGAAGGAAAGCTCTACAAAGTGGAAAATTGCTATTGCTCCCTAGAGCCTGATACGAGAAATGGAACATCAGATTAATCCCACACAAAATAAGTATTAAAAAACTTTTCTCCTCCCTGAAAGACATTCAACATGAGCATTGATGAAAGATCACTTTGGGTCAGAGAACTGGGGCTTTTTCCTTACAACGGAGATTGTTGTTACCAAGAAGATATTTTACCTTTTTAGTCACAAATCCACTCTCTGGTTTTACCAATTGGGCAAGGACTCCATGTGGGGCAAGCTGATCCTTCAGGTTTTTTCGAGAACCTGTGTAACCTCAAGTGTGGTTGAGCCGGTTATGTAACAGGGTAGCTGGTTTTGTGTGTGTGATTTCGCTCTCCTAAGCTCCAGCCATGAAAATCTTCTCTGTCCAGCTCCTCCGGTGATTTGAAGATTGGTTACATCCTCCCCAGTTTGGGGTTTCCACTGTAAACAATGCTGGAATGAAATTTTTAATGAAGACTTTTGAAATGGAATCTAGTTTCAACAGGATGCCACAGAGTGTCAGGAGAAAGATAATACATCCCTGTACCTTATACTCCTGCCCCCTGCCCCCAGGAAGCAAGGGAATCTTCTCTTTATGGTCTTTCTCATTTCTCCTTCAAAGCATCCTCCTTCCCCAATGACACCGAAGCTGAAAGGGCTCAAGGCCACATCTAGGCAGTAAGGTGGGAAGAATCATTCTGCGGCTTTAACTCTGTAGCATTTTTTTCATGACTCATTTCCTGATTTATGAGTCCAAGACACTGCAGCCGATTAATTTTCTTTTGATTCACAGAGAGCTCACCTGATATGTCTGCTGAATCCTTTTCTGTGGGAATTGCAAGGGACTAAACAAAACCAGTTCAAGCCCGAGATGGGTCTCATTAAATCCCAAGCTCACCAAACTAGAATCATGGGGCGGGGTGTGGTGTGCAAGCCCGTGCTCGAAGGAGTATTAGAGGCGACTCACTGTGCTGACCTTTCAGATTCTCTGCCTCCTTATCAATAATGAAAATAGCAGCCTTCACAGCTTAGAGCAGGCATAGAGCACAAAACTCCTAGGGGTCAGGATACATCCTTACTGCTGTTCCAGAGAATAAATATGGAGAACGGGCCAGCACAAGATTCAGAGGGGGCAGCCAGCACTATGCCTTGGTGCCCAGGCCAATCCTAACAATAGCTAAGGAATAATGAGTGAAGAACAAAACGAAATTACTAGCCTATTTGCACACTTCCAAGTATGACACCACGTCAATTTTAAGTACCTGGCAGAGAACTTTTCCAATTTATGATCATTCAACTCAGAAGAGAAGGATCTCCAGACTTTTAACCTTTTCGTAATCAGTAAGCAGAGTTCATGAGGCCATTGTGGGAACAAGGCTTGGTTGTAATAGTCAGCAGTTATTAATAACTATAATTCCTTTTTGCAAGAGACTGATTCAGAATGAACTAGAATCTTGTACTTCCCATTTCAAACACCTAGGAGATGGATTCCAGCTGGCTCAGCCTGAATCAGATGGTCATACTTGCTCCAGTCATCTTCGAGTCCGATGACACAGACCTCATAGAACACACATGGCTGCCATGGGCCCGTCCTTGTGAGGATGGGGGACAGATCAGGGTCCTTGTGAGCTAAGCAGAATGTCCAAGAAATGTGTATTACAATTTTATAAGAAAGGAAGATTTGGGCAGTGATTCCTACTCTTGGAATAGAATGTCACTGTTTTAACACTACACCCCCCCCCTTCTTTACTTCACTTCTTGGTTTACTTGTATTAGGAAGACTTCAAAAAGTTAGTAAAGACATGGAATTTATTCTACAGGTAAATAGGTGGCGTTGTGATTAAGGTGCTGGACTCCCACATGGTTAACTGAGGTTCAAGTCCCAGACCTGACAGCTTGAAACTCATGCTTGGCGCACATGTGTGTGTGTGCCCAAATTCCTGAGAGGAGAATGGAGAAGGGATTTCGGGCCAGCACAAGATTCAGAGGGGGCAGCCAGCACTATGCCTTGGTGCCCAGGCCAATCCTAACAATAGCTAAGGAATAATGAGTGAAGAACAAAACGAAATTACTAGCCTATTTGCACACTTCCAAGTATGACACCACGTCAATTTTAAGTACCTGGCAGAGAACTTTTCCAATTTATGATCATTCAACTCAGAAGAGAAGGATCTCCAGACTTTTAACCTTTTCGTAATCAGTAAGCAGAGTTCATGAGGCCATTGTGGGAACAAGGCTTGGTTGTAATAGTCAGCAGTTATTAATAACTATAATTCCTTTTTGCAAGAGACTGATTCAGAATGAACTAGAATCTTGTACTTCCCATTTCAAACACCTAGGAGATGGATTCCAGCTGGCTCAGCCTGAATCAGATGGTCATACTTGCTCCAGTCATCTTCGAGTCCGATGACACAGACCTCATAGAACACACATGGCTGCCATGGGCCCGTCCTTGTGAGGATGGGGGACAGATCAGGGTCCTTGTGAGCTAAGCAGAATGTCCAAGAAATGTGTATTACAATTTTATAAGAAAGGAAGATTTGGGCAGTGATTCCTACTCTTGGAATAGAATGTCACTGTTTTAACACTACACCCCCCCCCTTCTTTACTTCACTTCTTGGTTTACTTGTATTAGGAAGACTTCAAAAAGTTAGTAAAGACATGGAATTTATTCTACAGGTAAATAGGTGGCGTTGTGATTAAGGTGCTGGACTCCCACATGGTTAACTGAGGTTCAAGTCCCAGACCTGACAGCTTGAAACTCATGCTTGGCGCACATGTGTGTGTGTGCCCAAATTCCTGAGAGGAGAATGGAGAAGGGATTTCAGCATGGCCATCCTTCCTGGGGATGGTTTCTTGCTTTCTGTTTCTTGGGTGAACACACACACCCTGTAGCAAAAAATCTCTTTCAAAAAAAATATATACTGGTGCAAAAAATATTGAAATCTGTGTATAATTATTTGTACTTGTGTTACTTTCAGAATTCAGGGCATCTACTCTTAGATGGACGCAATGCCGAGGACCCAGATCCTAGTTTTGAATTTTCCGACACGTAGCACATTTCTCTGTATCTGTCACGAGGCTCAACGTTAGGCAGATTCACCACAATGACGCCCAGATTAGAAAAACGGCCAAACCGTAGTACAAATATCACCAATGTCATAGTGTGGATAATGGTTTGTCCCCTAAAGGTTCCTGTTTTAGAATGTGGTCTTAGTGGGCAATGATTAAATGTCCCCCAGAAGCTCATGTGTTGGGACTTGGTTGTCTGGTAAATGTGAAAATTTAATCCATTCATAGTTCCCAGGCTGGGGCCTCTGGGTGTGATGTCACTAGGGTGGGTCCCCCATGATTGTGTTCTGGTGGGTATATAAGGAGAGGAAATCAGGCAGGTAGGGCCCACATGGGGACAGACCAGAACAAGGACAAACTTGTAGACAGCTTCTCTGCTCAAAACCCTGCCCTTCACTGTGTTATATCTTAAGATATATATACATATATGTATATATGTGTGTGTGTATATGTGCATATATATACACATATATATTTATATATTAATAGATATATATATCTTTATATATATAAATATATCTGACTGTATTTTTTAAAAAATTATATTACATTTAATCACCTATATCTTTACAATATTTAACATTTCCTTTTCCAGCATGATTACCATGCATATCAGTCAAGACAAAGACATTACTAGCCATGTCATCATCACATAGTTTTTCAGATTCTTTTTTATTCTCATTATTTAAAACAAAACAAAACAAACAAAACATTCAATCACTATACATTGTTTGGCTTGTGAAGAGAATTTACCTAACATGAAATATGTCTCAGACCAGTTCAGTAGAGAATACTATCCATGTTACCATCAGCAGGTAATAAACCATTTCTGTGTCCCACAAATGTCATGCCTCTCTATTTGTTCTTGTGCTCTCCTTCTCTATACTTTTTCCTTCTACCCTCTCCCCCCATTCCACACTGCCTTCAGCATCCATAACTATTTTCACTGCTTTTATGCCCTCCAATATTTTAATCTCTACCAGAGTCTGGATAGTCAGTTTATATTAAGTGGATGCATACAATATCTTTCTTTCATAGCCTGGCTTGCTTCACTCAGAAATAAATCCTCCATATTCAACCACTTTCTATCAAATGCCAGGGTCTTTTTTATGGCTTAATAGTATTCCATAGAATATATCTGTCACACTTTTTCAATCCATTCATCTGTTGACATTTGGATTGGTCCCATGTCTTAGCGATCATGAATAATGCCATGGTAAACATTGATGTGCAAGCACTTTTCTGACTGAGCGTTCTCCTGTCCTTTGGGTAGATACCCGGAAGTGGGATTGCTGGATCAAATGGTAGCTCTGTTTTTAGATCTCTGAGGAACCTCCGTATTGTTTTCCACAGTGTGCTGTGTTTTATCTTCAATAGAAGTTAGTCCGTGGTCCCTAAGCTTCCAAACTGTGAGCCAAGTAAATCTCCATTTCTTTGTAAACTTGCCTACTCTCAGGTATTTGTGAGTATGCAGCAATGGACTAGGATGCCAAGATATCAGACATTTTCAACCTCTTGTCCTTTATCTTTGCTGTCCTCTCAGCCTAGAATAGCCTGAAGTAATCCAGCTATTGAGATCCTACTTATTATCCTTAAGGCACAGTTCAAATGCCAATTCCTCCCTAAAGTCTCCCCTGATCCTCCCAAGCTTAGAGTTGCCAGATTTAGCAAACAAAATATGATACCCAGTTAAATTTGAATTTCAGATACACAGGAATAATTTTTAATACAAGTATATTGTAAATATTTCATAGGACATAGAACGTACTTGCACTTAAAATGATTTGTTGTTTATCTTAAAATAAAATTTAACTGGATGTCCTGTACTTTCATCAGGTAACTGTTCTCCATTCAGATTTAGGTGCAGTCTCTTCTTGCTCCCAACATCTTGCCTATACTCTTTTTTTTTCCCCCAACATTTATCTTATTCTGCAATGGATTCTGTTTCCTGTTTTCTCACTAAATCGTAAGATATTTTAATACAGAATTGTTTGTCTTTTTGTTTTCTACATAACCCAAGATAATGTCCTTTACAGAGTAGAGATTTGAGTTGGTGAATATTTGAGTTGATGAATAAAAAATTTGAATTGTCAAATAAAAAATTTATTGAACGTTGGCCTTTAGCTATTGCAAATATGAGATATATCTTTGCAACAAAAGTCTAAACTCTGCTCCCAAATGATAGTAATATGTGTTCTTTATTTGAGCAAATGCCAGCCACTATACCAAAGTCTTTATAGTCAATATGAAAAATGAAGGTGTACAGAGACCGGCAGATGGTGTAATATTTATGTTGCTGGACTTCCATGGAGTCGACTGTGGTTCAAGTCCCAGACCCAGCAGCTTAAAATTCACACTGGGCATGTGTGCCCAAAATCCCAAGAGGAGAATGGAAGAGAAGGGATTGCAGCATGGCCATCCCCCTGGGGGTGATTTCTCACTTTCTGTCTCTTTCTCTGGCAAGCGCACATGTTCTATACCAAAAATCTCTCTCTCAAAGAAAAATTAAGCTATATAGCAAGCTTATGAATAGATAGTGTAACCACATCTTACAGATAAAACTAGTAAGATTGAGAAGGTGAGACAGTAGGCCTAAAGTCACAATGATAGAACTTGGAAAAGTCAGGGTTCAAACTCCGCATCTAATTCCAAAGCCCATAATCTTATTTTCGCTCACTCTATAGAAAGTCTAGGTGGGTCTCTGTTTTTGTCAGAACTTTTTTTTAAAGTCTTACTTACTTATTCTATTAGAGAGAGAAGAGAGCAACAGCACAGATGAGACAAAGAGACAGGGTCTTGATGTTGCCGTCTTCCCCCAGCCGTGGCCAACCCCAGATCATGGACATTTGCATGCTGAGAATCATCAGGGAGGTCTCTGGATACATATCCAGAACCCTCCCATTTTACTGCTGTTCCGCCATCCAGACTCATGTCAGAATACTGATTCAGCTGTTTTTGTTTGTTTGCTTGCTTGCTTTTAAAATAACGACCATCATTATAGCAGCTTAAATGCATAGAAGTTCATTTCTCTCTTACGGGTAAATCAGAGATGTTAATTCAGAGAGACAGTCAGGTCTTCTCCCTGAGGTCATTCAGACTCGATTCCTTTTATCTTGCCACTCATCATGCCCTTGGTTGCTGCCGTTCCTGTGTGTCAGCTCCCCACATCTACATTCTAGTCCATGGGGTTAGGAAAGGAAGAAATGAAGGGTGAGCAACTTCCTTTTAAGGCTATGGTTGTACTTTGTACACGTTATCCCTTCCACTCACATGCACGGGTCAGGAGGCAGGCTCAGAGCCACCGCTCACTGCAAGGAAAGCTGAGAAGTGGCTGTCCGTTTGTCCATATGAAACTCAAAGATTCTTTACATGAAAGTAGAAGGGGAGAATGGGCACTGGGTACATTCCTCAGTTTCCGTGACAGTCATCAGAATGTAGGAGGCAGAGCAGGAACTCAGAGAACTGGGAGGTCAGAGAGATGAGAGCATGGAAAGAGGAAGAGGACAGCCATAGATGAATGTGGAGTAAAGGGCTGTGTTGGACTTTCATGCTTCCTGAGATCTGCTGTGAAGGTGAGCGCGGTGGACTTTACCATTCTTTTAGGCCACTTGGTACCTTGACCATCCTTCTTCTATTGGAGAACATTTTCATGTAATGAATCGACTCCCCTAGTCCACCCTCTTAATGAATTAACTTTCCTACTCCCATCCAGGACACAGTCAATGGGATGCATCTGTTTTAGATAATGAACTGGAAACTAGTGAAGCACAAAAGCAGTATCTGGGTAGGATGAGTTCTAACAAAGATGGTGGCAAACACCTCCATGTATAAGAAGCAGCAGGGACAGAGATTCCAGTACTGGTGGTGCCCAGTGTTGGTGGTGTAAGCTGAGGGAACTGTGCCCAGAGTGGCAGCAAGAGGGCTGTGTTAGGCAGGATAACTGTCTCCACTCTTTATTTGTTCCCTGTAGCAGACTGAATGCATGCTTTGGCCATGTGGCTTTGCAATGTGTCCTGTGATGGAAGGCAATCTACATTTCATACCCATTGAGCTTGGCCATATGACGAGCCATGGATAGGACATGGAAAAGAAAGTGTCTCAGTTCTACTTAGGAAGAGACTTTAAGAAGCATAATGCATTTCCATCACCATGAGAAGAGTATACTCCATGTAGCTATTGTCCCTCAACCTAGGTCATCAGATGACCTGAACTTGACCCAGACTCTAGACCCAAGCTTCAACAAAGCTCAACTGAGCCCAGTCAAGATTAGCCAAACCACAACTGAGTCATGGACAGAAAATAAAAGGTTTGTTGTTGAGACAAGAGAACAATTTGTTATGTGGAATTTCAATAGAGGAAATTTGATGAATACCTTATTCTTACTAGAGTGTTTCCAAGGTGTGTTTGGGGCAGGGCCAACATTCAGTGAGGGTGCCCTAGACTAGCTACACAGTTATCTACCTCCTCTCACTACTCCGATTAGTTGGCACCTGGATCATATGGTTGTGAAATATTTGAATATCATCTCTAGGTTTGGTTGTTTTTGGCCATGTGGTACCACCCCAGTACTCTAGCGTTTCTGGAGATTCTGTGATGTACCTGACATCTTTGAATAAATTAATTTTCTGCATGAAATAGGAGTAAGTTATGTCTCAGTCTGTAACCTGAAATCCTGACTGAAAGAAAAGGGTCAGCAAGGATAAAAGTAACAAAAGTGGGACTCAGAAGGGGCCTCTCAACCTCCCACAGTGATCACACTACATTTTCAAATTTGCTTCATGAAAGCACTTCAGCATTTACTATCTTTGGACTTTGGGTAAAAATGTAAACAAGCTAGAAACTCTTATTCTACATTTTGTAAATTTGGCATGGATACTTAAGTATCTTCTTAGTGCTACTGGGGCAGACTTTTCTTTTGTGTGTGTGTGTGTGTGTGTCCAGTAGAAAGAAGACTTGGCCATGACCCAAGAGAGCTGGGCACCAGTCCCAGTAGGGCTAGTAAGCTACATGACCTTGAGAAAGTTACTCCTTCTTAGGATCCTGGTTTTCCTGCATCCAGAATCCCAGGACCCTAACATCTGCTCTCCTTTTTTATCATGGTGACTATGGAAAAAGAAATAATGGAACATGCCATGGAAAGCCACGTGACCTACTTTTTAAGTTTATTTATTTCTTCCATGGGTAAGAGAGACAAAAAAGATAGAAAGTGAGAGAGCCAGAGAGAGACAATACTCCAGACAGGAAATTTTATTTAAAAAATTTTTGAGAACTATTTATTTAATTTAATATCATTATTATTCCATTTGACCAGAGACAGACAGACAGAAAGAGAGAGAGAAAGAGAGGGAGAGTGAGAAAGCAAGCCACCAGATCTGGGACTTAAACTGTGGCCAGCCATGTGGAAGTCTAGTGTCTTAACCAGCTTGACACTTGCCACCCCCACCCCCCACCCCCCAGACAGGATCTTGACACCACAATCCATTCCCAGCTTTAGCCAGCCTGGGCCATGGGCACATGTGTGTGCCTGGTGTACTCAGAAAGGTTTCTAGGTGTGAATCCAGAACCTTCCCATGTGGATCAGCCTTGCAGACTGTTGTGTTTTACTGCCTGTCTCCCACAAGATCTAAATAAATACAAAATGCATAGTGTACATCTCTAATATGTAGTGTGCTATTAATTATGTACAAATACATACATAAGCATACACAGTGGGCGAAGAGGAAATGTAAAAATGTTATATAGTAGTGGTTTTCTTGAAGCTGTGTGATTATGGGTGATTTAAATATTCTTTTCTAAATGTACTGAGTTTTCCATATTTTCTATAATGAGCATGTATTACTTTTGTAATGAGTTTTTTTTCAGATATTTACTATAAGAAGTTCTCTTGAAAGTACTTTGGCCCAAAGTGAGACTTCTTTTCAAATAAAAGAAAATATAAGAAAAGGCAGAGAAATGGGGAAAGGAAGTGGAAGGAAGTGGAAGGAAGTGGAAGGAAGAAGGTACCCCTACTACAGCCAAAGCAATGACCCTTGTAAGCAGGGAGATGAGAACGGTATGGCATAGGGATCCCCCTTCACAGCCCAGCTCACTTAATGTGGCACTTCAAGTCATGGAATCATTCACATCTTGGTTAAATCATGACCACCAAATGCACAGGAAGTTGAGAAGAAATCTGATCCACCAGCATTAGCCTACAGGGCAATAAAGGCTCTTGTTACATACATCCTCAGGAAATCCTCAGGAAATAATCTGGGCATTTGACCCCAGTGAAAAGAGGGGCCAAACATTTTCTCTGGGCCCTGAGATTTTAGAGTTGCCTACAGAAAACACTTTCCAAAATGATTTTCTTGGAGTAAATGCAGTGATTAAGGAGATGAGGGATGGGAACCAGCAGTTAACGTAATGGCTGTGTCGCTGGACTCCCACGTAGTCGACTGCGGTTTGCATCCTGGACCCGGTGGCTTAAAACTCATGCCAAGCGCGTGTGCGTGTGTGCCCAAGATCCTGAGAGGAGAATGGAGGAGAAGGGATTGCGGCGTGACCATCCCCCCTGGGGGGTGATTTCTCGCTTTCTGTCTCTCTGTCTCTCTCTGTCTGTCTGGTGAGCGCACGCGCCCTATAGTGAAAACCTCTCAAAAAAAAAAAAAAAAAAAGGAGATGAGGGATTACGTCAGGTGCCTGCACAACAAAAGAAACACTAAATAGAGTAAGGAAACAACCCACAGAATAGGATAGAATATTTGCAAACTCTACTTCACATAAGGATTGACAACTTAGTATACAAGAAACTCTAACAGCTCAACCACAAAGAACTAATAATCCAGTTGTAAAAATGTACAATTGATCTGAGCAGACAACTCTCAAAGGCTAAACAACATACGGAAAAATGTTCAACATCTCTTATCTTAAAGGGAGATGCGAATGAAAACAACCACAGTGAGGTACTATCTAACTGCAGTCAGAATGGCTAGTATGAAAAAAAACTAAGAATAACAAGTGCTGGCATGATTACAGAGAAAGAGTAATCCTTGTGCATTGTTGGTGGGAATTTAAATTGTGCAGCTACTGTAGAAAACAGTATGGAGGTTCCTCAAAAACCTAAAAATAGAGTTACTGTTGAACTCAGTAATCCCACTTTTGGATATATACCCAAAGGACAGACAATCACTTGTCAGAGAGATATTTGCACATCCATGTTTATTGCAGTATTAGCCACAGTAGCTAAGATATGGCTAATGAATGAGTGAAGAAAATATGGCATACACATGCAATGAAATACTACTCAGCCATAAAGAACAATGAGATCCTGCCATTTGACATGAAACAGACAAACCTAGAAGATACAATACTAAGTGCAATAAGCCGGGCTATGAAAGACCAATATTCAATGTCCCCATTCAGCACATACCAAGTGTCCTCACTCTTCAGCCAAGGTAAAGGACTCAATAGCATAAAAGCAGAGAGAATAAATGTAGAGAGTAGAAGTTGCTTGGGGCGGGGGGTGGGATGGTTCAGGAGAAAAGGATTAACAGACACAAAAGTGAATGTAAACAAGAGGAATTGGCTGTGGAACAGTGTCCAAAGCAGAGTGAAAAATGTCTCTAGCAATTCAATATATAACCCCGATCGCCCCGGTCCCCCCTAAAAAACCTAAGTGGAATGACTATTGAATGTGTACAACATAATGTAATGTTTAATGTAGAAGATGATAAATATGTTTGTATCACTGATTTGATTATAACACACCATACACATGCTTTTATAAAATTATAGTGTATTGGTACCAGCAGGTGGCGTAGTGGTTAAGGTGTTGGAGTCCCACATGTCAAACTGTGGTTTGAGTCTGGGACCTTGTGCCTTGAAAATCACACTGGGCACAGGTGCATGTGTGTCCAAAATCCTGAAAGGAGAGTGGAGAAGAAAGACTTGTGGCATGACCATCCCCCTGAGGATGAAATCACCCCGGAGTGGGGTGATTTCTTACTTTCCCTCTCACTGTCTCTTTCTCTCTGGCAAGCACACATCCCCTTATGGCAAAAACCTTAAAAAAATGCATAGTATATTCCACGAGGTTTACATACAACATTATATGTAAATGAGAAATAACAATTAAAAAAAGAGATGAGGGAAACTGAGACTAAAGACCAAGAGTAGACAAAGAGGCCACAAGGTTTGGTTGGAATTTTTTGCCACCTCATCCTGTTTCACCCCAGCAAGATTCCAAGATTCCAGCCCTGCCAACAAAGAGAATTCAGTTATCATGTATTGTTTCTCAAGGCTAAAGATAGGACTTTTCTTCCTTCGTTCATACATGCATCCTAAAAAGCCAGATGCACTCCACCAAGCTTTATGGAGCAACCAGTGTGCTCCAGGCACAGTGTAAGGCTCAGAGAATACATCAGTGTCCTAAGACAACCGTCTTGTGAGGGAGACAAACAGGCACATAGAATCTCTAAGAAAGGCAGAGTTAATGATGATCACTACTGGGGTCAGCAAGTGGTGTGGTGGTTAAAAGTGCTGGGTTCCTGGAACCAGCAGTTAGCGTAATGGCTATGTCACTGGACTCCCACGTAGTTGACCGTGGTTCAAGTCCCGGACCCTGTGGCTTAAATTCACGCCAGGCGCGTGTGCGTGCGTGCCCAAGATCCAGAGAGGAGAATGGAGGAGAAGGCACTGCGACATGGCCATCACCCTGGGGGGTGATTTCTCGCTTTCTGTCTCTCTCTGTCTGGAGAGCGCACGCGCCCTATAGCAAAAACCTCTCCGAAAAAAAAAAAAAAGGGCTGGATTCCCACATGGCTGACTGTGGTTTGAATCCAAGATCTGGTGGCTTCCTTTCTTGCTTTCCCTTTCTCTCTCTCTCTGTCTCTGTCTGGTCAAATAATAGAATGATAATAACAGATGGAATTAAATCATTCTTTAAAAAAAACTAATGATCATTACTAATGTTTACTGGAGGTTCACTCAATACCAGGACAAGCACTGTATATGGATTATCTCATTTAAGCCTCACACCTACACTGTGTAAGTACCATCATTGCCCCATTTTACAGTTGGGAAAATACCCACTTGGGGCATTTAAGTAGCTCAAGATCCCATAGTTCACTAACAGAAGAGCAAATACATCATTCTAATTTGTCTGGCTCCAACGCCTCCTACTTAAGCTCTCTGCAGTGCAGCCCAGAATGAGGAAGCAGAGGAGAGCAGCTGGATCTGCCTGCAGAAGATTAAAGAAGGTTTCATGGAGGGGATGACTCTTGACCTAAGTTCAGAAGGATGAGCAGGAGTTTGCTTGAGGACAAGGAGGTAGGAAGGGCATGGCAGTCAGGGGAGCAGGATATTCTGATGCAAGAGGTAGAGAGGCGAAGTTGGCCTCTTACGACTTATCAACTATTCTGGGACGACTGGCCGGTAGGGGGTCAGTAGGGTAGGCTATGAAGGATGAGAAGCCTGTGGAGACCCTTGGCTCAGCAACTCCTGCACCTGGTGGTTCCTCCTCGGAATCAATCACTTACACGTGGAGATGCCAGCCGATGGGGTGATCCAGCAGGGGGCTCACAGAGCCTGATGCTCTGGGCCCAGCTGGGGCTCCTTTTCAAGGAGCTGCATTGAGTCTTTTCCAAGATATTCCCTGGTGGCTCTGAAGTCAGCCTGAATGAGTGCCAGACACAGTGCCAGAATGCAAGCAGCAAAGTTCTGGCAAGGGAAGACAGGAGTCTTTTACTTTAACGTACATGGGTAAGACTGAAAGCTTTGCCCAAAGAATTGTGGGTTTGAAGACCAGCTTCTCCATTTACCTGCTGTGTGACCGTGAGTATTGAAGGTCACTTAGGTGTTCTGCCCATCAAGTGTGTCTTTCATAATTTGTGCCCACCATGCCTATTTCTTAGGCTATTGGTGAAGTTTAAATGAAGCAATTCATATTAAGGACTTAGAACAAAGCTTTGCACAGAGTAAATAATAGTGGTGGTCTTTGTTATAAGCAATTATGGCTACTGATTCAACATTTATTAGCAAAGATTTATTGAGGTTTTCCTTATGCCTGGTGCTGGATTGTACCACAAACAAGGAATACTAATCTTTGCCCACTTATATTCCAAGAGGGAATATATATGTATGTGCGTGCAGTGTATATACGTACAGATGTGTACATGCATATACATGTATACACACATCTGTATATATACACATACACATATATGATATATACACATGTTTTAATATAGTGATGAATTGTATATATATAATAAAAGAGTAGAGTAAAATGTGTGTGTGAGCATGCACACACATATGTGAGCTTTAGATAAGATAATTAGCTAAAGCCTCCTTGGGGAGGTGACATTTGAGCAGATACCTGAATCAAAGGAGCTTATCTCATAAAAATATAGGACAGAAATGATTCAGGCAGAGTATGTAGCAAACATTAAGGCCCAGAGGCAATGAATATTGCCCTAACATATTCCAGGAATTACAAGGAAGCCCATGGGCTGGAGGTGGGTATGTGAGAGGAGAAGGGGGATAATAACAATAATGGTGATAATAATAACTTGTATGGGACATGTACTGAGGGTTGGGTGATTCATATTCATTATCTTCACTGTCTACTAGGAAGGGGCTATTAGAGCTTCCATTTTATAACTGAGAAACTAAGACTCAGCAAAGCCTACAGGAGGGTGAAGAGACAGGACTTGGGTCCAACAAATGGCTATCACCGTGTTATTCTAGTGTCACTGGAAAGGTACTCAAAGATGTATCCAGCTTTGTGCTTGGGAAAGGGATGTGTGTATGAGTGTATGTGCGCACACATGCCTGTGAGTGTGTACATACATGAGGATGTGTGTGCATGTACGTGAGTGTGTGCATATGTGTGTGAGCACATGCATATATGCGAGTGTATGGATGCGTGCATATGTGTATGCATCAGGTGCATACATGTAAACGTGTGCAGGCATGCATGAGGACAGTGAGAATGGCAGATATATCTTACTTGTGGGAGGAAGACTAACACAAAGGAAGCATGATGATTAATTCAAGACAAAAATATGCTTAAGTGACAAGTTGTGTGGCATTGATCTAGTGCCTTGGGAATTCTCTAGAGAATTAATTGTGAAAGGGAGGAGAGGAAAGCAGGGTAGTTTAATGATTGCATGTAAGGACTCTAGAATTAAACTGATAAAGCCCAAACCCAAACTCTTCCACTAATCAGCAATTTGATTTGAGGCAAATTACTTCATCTCTCTGTGCCTGTTTCCTCATCTGTAAAATGGGAATAATAATATTGGGTTGTCAGAAAAGTCATGATGTGTTTTTCTATGCAAGAAGGCGTCATGTCTTTTCTGACAACCCAATCATTCTTACCTCACAGTGTTGTTGTGAGGATCAAATGAATTAACGTACAAAAACCACTTGGAATAATGAGAGTGTTTGCCATGATTAAGATTCACATTTGAGGCCCTGCCGTGGTAACACATGCTGACTGGTTGCTGCTCAGCAAGCTGAGGCCACCTCGGGGATGTGCACACTGTCCTACCTACTCAGGAGGCTGAGGCAGGAGATGACAGTACAGCAAGACCTTGTCTGAAGACACCACACTTGCACATGCACAAAATAGTTATCTTTTGGTTGTGGATCTTTAAAAATGACTTTACCGATAAAACAAAAACATCCATTAATAACTTCTTATTAATTTATTTTCTCCTATTACTCTTAAGTGTTGCAATTTCAATATAGTTGGTATCTCTGTTAGAGATATTTATACCAGAATATCAAAGATGATCCCTCCCTACCACCTGACATCCTGAATGTCAGTTTCAATAACCTGAATATCTTGGGAACCAGCAGTTAGAGTAATGGCTATATCGCTGGACTCCCACGTAGTCGACTGCGGTTCGCATCCTGGACCTGCTGGCTTAAAACTCATGCTGGGCACGTGTGCGTGCGTGCCCAAGATCCCGAGAGGAGAATGGAGAAGAAGGGATTGTGGTGTGACCATCGCCCCTGGGGGGTGATTTCTCGCTTTCTGTCTCTATGTCTCTCTCTGTCTGTCTGGTGAGCACATGTGCCCTATAGCGAAAAAACCTCTCCAAAATAATAATAATAATAATAATAATAATAATAATAATAATAACCTGAATGTCTTTTCTCCAATGACCTTGTCTTCTATGCTCTCTCAGTCAACCTCTCCCACAACCATGTCTTTTTTATTTTTTTAGAGTGAGATTTTTGCTATAGGGCGTGTGTGTTTGCCAGAAAAAGGCAGAGAGACAGAAAGCAAGAAACTACTCCCCCCCAGGGGGGGTGGCCACACCACAATCTCTTCTCTTCTATTCTCCTTTCAGCATTTTGGGCATGCACACACAAGAGCCCAGTATGAATTTGAAGCCACCAGGTCTGGGACTCGAACTACGGTCGAATACGTGCGAGTCCAGCAATGTAACCATTATGCCATCTGCTAGTCCTAGCACAACCGTGTCTTATACTTGCTCCTCACCCCTAATCTTGATTTCTATGTCCACCCTTAACCACTATGACCTTTCTCTAAAGTACCCAACTCCAGTAATCCTTTGTCTCCACTGGGACCTCCAGCTTGTCAATGGCCTCCCTCCATGGCAACTGTACCTAGTAACTGCCTTGTGACTATCCTCAGCTCCCTGTCCCCTCAGCGTGTCATCATTTCTTGGCAAAATAAAGCCCTTGTTAAATGGACCGTTACCTACTCCACATCCAAACCCATGCAGCTGACCAGGGCTGGAGACAATGTGCACAAACTTCCTGCTGGTTTCACTTTTAATTCATGACCATAGACTTTAGATGGTATTCCGCCAGTGAAGCCACTCACTCCATCCATAGATGAACTTCTGCTTCTATCTGAAGTCAGTCCCTCTGCTTGCACCCCAGACCTCCCCTCCTCTTGTTCACCAAAGGGCATCTCCTCAACAGTTTTCTCTTCTCTTCAGGATTCTCTCCCTCTAGAGGATCATTGACAGCAGCATACAAACCTGTTTTTTCTTTCTTTCTTCCTAATAAACTTTTATCTAACCTAGCTGTATTAGTTGCCTATTGCTCCAATGTAAAAAATGATACCCAAAATGTAGCAGCTTAAGATCACAAACACTTATTATCCCCTAGTTCCTGTGCTCAGAAATCTGGTGTGGCTTATTCGAATGACTGGTTTAGGGTCTCCCACAAGGCTGTCATGAAGGTATGAACCGGGGAACCAGGGCTACCATCATCTCAAGACTTGGTTCCAAGCACACACACGTGGTTGTTGGCAGGTGCTAGGTGTTCACCAGCTAGTGGCGAGACACATTAGTTCCTGACCACGGGGGCTTCTCTACAGGGCCGCTCACAGCATGACAGTTTGCTTTCCCAGGAGCCAGCAGAGCAAAAGCGTGCCCAAGACAAGGCCTTTTTATAACCTACTGTCGGATGTGACATGTTACCACTTCTGCCTTGTTTTATTTGTTAGAAGCAAGCAACTCAGTCTCAGAGAAATTGGCATCATTTGGGCACTGCTGCCAGGATTGCAGAATGGTGCGGCCCTTGTGGGAAACAATATGGTGGATTCTCAACAGATTAAAAATAGAGTTTGCCTATGATCCAGTAATTCCACTTCTAGGCATATTCACAGGAGAACTGAGAGCGTGGACCTAAGCAAGTATTTGTACGCCTGTGTTTAGAGCAGGATCCACAGTAGCCGAAGGTGCAAACCACCCAAGTCCATTCATCAATGAATGGCTCAACAAAATACGGTCTGTGCACAAGCAATGGAATGCGGCTCACCCATAAACCAATGAGATTCTGACAGATGCTGTAACGTGGAAGAACCTCGAAGACATGATGCTGAGTAAATAAGCCAGACACAGAAGGGTAAGTCTTGTGCGATTCTGCTGATACGAGGCACTTAGAATAGTTAAATTCATAAAGACAAGAAGAAAAGAGAATGGTGGTTACCCCAGTTTGGGGAGGATGGAGTAGAGAGTTAGTTTATTTTTTAAAATGATAGAAAGTGCGTGTGATGGGGCCAGCACGTGTGTGGTGGTGAAGGAACTGATCTCACAAGGCCAGCCTCAGTTTGAGTCCCAGAGACCTGGCGGGGCTTGTTTTCTCACTGCCCCTTCTGTTCTGAATCCCTGTCTTTCTCTGGTGAGTGTGCACGCCCTATAAAAAAATTATATAATAATTCTTTTTTTTTTTTGGAGAGATTTTCACTGTAGGGCACGTGCGCTCGCCAGACAGACAGACAGAGACATAGAGACAGAAAGCGAGAAATCACCCCCCCAGGGGGGATGGTCACGCCGCAATCCCTTCTCCTCCATTCTCCTCTCGGGATCTTGGGCATGCACGCACACGCGCCCGGCGTGAGTTTTAAGCCACCGGGTCTGGGACACGAACCGCAGTCGACTACATGGGAGTCCAGCGACATAGCCATTACGCTAACTGCTGGCTCCCAAAAACATTATATAATAATTCTTAATAAAAAAAAAAGAAAAGAAAAGAAAGGAAGGGTGTGTGCACAAGAGAGAGACAGAGAAAATGAGAGAGACACCTTCAGCAGGGCCTTGTCCTTTTGTGATCGCCTTTCCCTAACCCTCCAGCAACTCAGGATCTCAAGCAGCTACACACATGTCTGACATGTTTTGAAACCAGTCCAGGGATCTGAACCTCTGGTTGGCCATGTGGCTTCCAGCCTTGTAGGGCACTTTTGTTACACTGCACACAGTGGCTAGGTCAGGGGGTTATTTAACAGGTGCAGTGTCAGTGTGAGAGGATGAGAAAGTTCCGGAGATAATGGTGGTGATGGTTGCACAACAACATGAATAGACTTAATGCTGCTGAACTGTACACGTAGAAATGGTTCAAATGGTAAATCTTCTGTGAAGGTGTATTTTAGTATACTTTTTTTAGTGGCAGGGGAAAAAAATAGGTCAAAAATAGCACTCAAGGCGGGGGGGGTGAAAGACATGAACACCAGGAGGCAGGGATCACTGAGAATCCTCTTCAGAGTTGCCTGTTATATCCATTTTTTCTTAGATTCTTACCTAGTATCTCATTTTTTAAAAATGTAGTGAAACCCCTTGTGATGTGCAGAATCCTAAGATGGCCCTAAAATTCTCACCACCCCATCCTGTGGAAGGGGCCAGTCAATACAATGGGACATCACTCTCTTGATTGAGCTGCTAATTAGTTAACTTTGAGTTTATCGAGGGGAAGAAGTTCCTGGGTGGGCCTGACCTAATCAGGTGAGTCATATATAAGATGATGAAGTGTCAGAGGGATGTTCTCCTGTTGGTCAACACAAAGAAAACTACCCCACTGTGAGAGAGCCTGTGGAGGGAGGCACTTGGTATGGACCTGAGGGTGGCCTGTAGGTGTTCTGACAGACCCCTGGCTGTCAGCCTGCACAAAAACTGAGGAGCCCTGTTCTACATCTGAATGGACCTAAACTATCCAACAACCTGAAGGAGGTTGGAGGCGGATCCTGAACCTTGGTGGAAATCCTAGCCTGGCAGATACATTGATTTCACCTGGTGAGACCCCGAGCAGACGACCCAGCTAACTCATGCCTAAACTCTTGACTTGTAAAAAGTAAGATTACAACTATGAGAACTGTTAAACTCATTCATTGAACGCCTTTGAATTATGGTGAGCATCTGTTGAGATAATGTGTATGAAGTGCCCTACGTAGCAGCTGGCACACCCAAAGTGTTCTGGGTGGAGGCCATCCTGATGGTTGGAGGCCTTTGGGATCTATGAATGTAGGTGGTCAGGCTGTGTGGAAACAGTTCTATCTGATGGGGGGTGGGGTGGGATGGGGGATTAGGGCTTGGGTGTGTACTCGGTGGAGACAGTGTTCTTGAGGGGCGGGAGACTGAAAAAAACCTTTTATGCTTATTGTATGAAGCACAGATACACAGAACATTAAAAGATGTACACTATATCTGTATAATACATTTCATGAGGAGGAGCTGGGTGGTGCAGCAGTAAAGCATGATGCTCTGTGAGGCTGACCCACATAGAAAGGTTCCTGGTTCAAGTCCAGAGACCTCTCTGAGTATGTTGATGTGTGTGTTTCCTGGACCCAGGCTGGCCAGGGCTGTGGATCGATCGTGGTGTTGAGAACCTGCTGGGGGGTGGGGGGAAGCTGCCTCTCTGCCTCTCATGAAATAATTTTTAAAAAGCCATCTCATGAAGAATGTATTAGGAAAGAATGTTTTCAAATGCTCCCTTAGGGAGGGTCATCGTAACACTGGGTTAGGGCATGAAGCTGGCTTTTTCTAGCAACAGTGAGCTGAAGTGCAATTGAGGGAGCCCAGAATCAATGATGAAAATCGCTCACACTGGTCTCACCCTGGAGTTTACAGAAGGCTTTCATATATAGCAGGTATTCTTAGCCCTGGATCTCCGGGATTTTAAGTGACGGTGAATGGGCTCTGAGTGGAGTAATATTTGACACATTCCCCAAATTGTAGACACAGCATAGGAACCCCTGTAAGAGAAGCAGGGAAGCATGGGTGTTAAATCCACCTCGGTTTAAAGTCTGGTCTTGCTGCTGTTTACTGTGTGGCTTGAGTAAGCTGCTTCACCTCTCTGAGTTACCTACTCATAAAATGCGGATAGAAATAGCACCAAATCATAGGTTTGCCCTGAGGATGAAGTAAATAAAGCTTCTAGGACATGACTGGAACATAGTACGTTCAGCAAACATTAGCCATTATTAGGCATATTTGTATATCTGAGAAGAGAAGGTACAGCTTTCATAAAATTCTCAAAAGGATCCATGACCCCTCCAAAAGGTTAAGCATCTCAGAAAATGCAAGAACTACTCTTATATAAACCCATGAGGTATTACACAGTCCTCGCCCTGCTTACCCACATCCAAAGAGCTGCCATGTTCTGACTGATTAGCAAATCCACTACCTTCACCCAGCCACTCTCTACCTCCCTCATGGGTGATTTCAACAGGCACCCACCCTCAACCCTGTACTCCCTCTACCACCTCATCTCTTACTTCGCTTTGTTTTCCAGATTGTGTTTTAATTACTGTTATTGTTTTTAAGTTTTTATTTTTTAATTCATAATTAAGAGTGCATGTGCATCGGGACCAGCAGGTGGCATGGTGTTTAAGGTGCTGGACTCCCATATGGCGGATGGCAGTTCAAATCCTGGACCTGGCAGCTTGCTTTCTCTCTCTCTCTCTCTCTCGTACACATGTCCTATTGTGAATTAAAAAAATAATTAATTAAATGAAATAAAGAGCACATGTGTAAGCATGAGAAGGAGAGAGAGAAGCACACGTGACAGGACCTCATTCTACCACTATCCCCTCCCTCCTGCCCTCCAGATCACCAGGATCTCAGGCACATGTGCATGTACCGGGGGTGTTCCAGGTTGATCAGGCTGAGGTTCAGAACTCAGAGCACTGCAGCTCAGTACACTGCCAACGGCACTACTGAGGCTGGGCCTGTTTGGGTCTTTTACTCTTCCAGGTCCTATCCTAGCTCTCTCCTGAAAATTCCTTGGTGGCTCACTATGACTGTTGAAATAAAGG
Organism: Tupaia belangeri chinensis; assembly: GCF_000334495.1. NCBI lineage: Eukaryota > Metazoa > Chordata > Mammalia > Scandentia > Tupaiidae > Tupaia > Tupaia belangeri. Next base: position 4,365,558 of record NW_006208084.1, on the reverse strand, counting down.
TGGCGCTCCTTTACATGTCATAGTTCACAGTCTGCCCCATCCCCCTCCCCCCGCCTCACACACTATGCTGTAGTCGTCCCATGCTGACCTGTCTGCCTCCATGCCCCTGCGGATGCTCTTCTTTGGAATACTCTGGTCTCTCCAGCAGCAAGTCAAGCTCAAAGCATTGCCTGGTATTTCCAAACAAACTTATGTTTATGTACTTTTTCTATACTCTCTTGAATTTATTTTATTTTAATTTTTTTCAATTCGCCATAGAGTATGTGTGCTTGCCAAAGACAGACACAGAGAGATGGAGAGACAGAGAAAGGGATGTACCCACCATGGCTTGTGGTCATGCCGCAATCCCTTCTCTTCCATTTCTCCAAACTGTTGAGGTTTTAGACATGCACATGCATGTACCTGGTATGTGTTTCAAGTCCCTGGCGCTGAGATTCAAACCACACAGTTGGCAATAAAGAGTGACAATAAAGAGAAGCCAGAAGATAGAATGGTAACTGTGGGCAAATTACACAACCTTTCTAACCTAATTTTCTCATCTGTAAAATTAACATAAAAATACCTCTTTGAGGTTGCTGAGAGATAATGCGTGTAAATCACCTGACACACAATAGCCAGTGCATTGAACTGTCACCATCGCCACCATGATCATCCCACCACGGCACTGGGAAAGGGCTTTTCTTGGAATCCTCTGGGATAAGTAGCCTAAGTCCTTTTTGATGCCCTTGCTAAATTCTTAGGGACTTCTTATTTTCTTTCTCATTGCAAATTCAAGGTTTCTCTCTGAATATCAGGGAACAGCAGATCCATTGGACACGATGAAGATCTATTGAAGGGTTTCCATTAAAAGTTAAGGGTCACTTTCTCTGAAGAGACTATTCTTTGTACACCCAACACCCCCCAAGGCAAATATACTCCTCTGGGCTCTCCCCAGTCTTAGACCTTGGTAAGGGTTACAACAGATTAAACAAACCTACCACAGGAGCCAGCAGATGGCATAGCATTATGTTGCTGAATTTCCACATGGCTGACTACAGTTCAAATCCTGGACCTGGCGGTTTCCTACTCATGCCAGGCACATGTACATGTGGGTACATGTCCAAGGTCCCAAGAGGAGAACAGAGGAGAAGGAATTATGGTATAGCCATCCTGCTTGGGGGAGGGGTGATTCTCACTTTCTGTCTCTCCAGTGAGTGCATGCACCTCATAGCAAAAAAAAAAAAAAAAGGAAAAGAAAAAGAAAAAAGAAAAGCTAAACTAAGAAAAAAGAAATAAGCAAACCAACCAACAAACGAAAAACCACCACAAGTACCATATTTAAGCAGCAGTGGAGAATGAGTCAATGACTGGCAGAGTTTGATGAGGTAAGGCTTGTTAAATAAAATGTTACGTGAAGCTGCAGAGACTGCTGTTCTCTTGAGTACTTTTATTTTATTTATTTATTTATTTATTTTAGATACAGGCTCCAAGAGAGGATTTTTATGGATGATGCGTGAAAATAGTGTGCTTCTTCATGCTGCTGAAATGGAAGCAGTAGATCCCTTTCATGGCCGAGAGGGGCAGACTAATGAGTCGGGGGACATGGCTGCCGCCTCTCACAGCTGGCTCGATTACCTGCCTATTCAAGCTGTGCTTTGGGGCTGGGGACACAAGCCTGGCAGAATCTCAACCTTGCTAGAGGACTGTGTTCGTTCACCGAGGCTGCCTCCTTTTACCATAAACATATCCTTTACTTCTCGTAGGTAGGTTTGCTGGAAACCATGGATCTGAGGAAATTGGCCAGAGATTTTCCTCTTAAAAAAACAGAAAAAATAAATAAGACCATGATGATGATAACAAAGGAGAAGATCTGAGAAGAAAAATAGTGTCCATTGGGGCAAGAGTATTAGTGCATTTTATTCTGATGAAACATTTTGTTAGGAGAGGTGACTTGTCCAAAGAGCTTGGTCAGAAGTCATTTGACTGCAAGAAACAGAAACTCATTCAGATTCGCTCAAGTGAAATGTGTCTTTAATCTGAGGCATTAGGAACACCAAATGGATCCAAAATGCATAAAGGGCAGCTGGGAATTAAGCGATTATAGTTCTACGGCTAAATATAGGGATTTTTACTCAGGTTGGTTGGCTTCAAATTCTGGGTGCACTACTTATTCTATATAACTGGACAAACTACTCATCTCTCTGTGAACCATTCTCTTCCCTGGAAAGCAGAGAAGATAAGAGGACTTACATTTTAGAACTATTGTGAGGTGTTAGCGAATCGATGCGTATACATGAAGTCCATATAATACAAGAGTGCCCGGCATGTATTAAGGCCTTCACAGATGCTAGCTGTTGAGCATTTCCATAAAAGCTAGCTTATCTGAGACCCATTCTCTCACCAAGGACAACTAGATGAGCTGGATAAAAATCATCCTGACCGAATTTGGAAACTTCGAAGGCTAAGAGGACCTGGGAGCCTAGGATCTAAGAAAGAAGAGAAGCAAAGAGCAATGAGCCTGATATTCTGTGGCAATTTTCTCTCAAGGCATTTACTGATGACAAGCACTATCCAAAGTATCAAGAAGATGAACAGAAAAGACTAAAGGTGAAAAGTGGAGCATCAGTTCTGGTCATTTAATGGGCTGAAGGAGATCGAGAGCGTTTAGGGTCTGCCAAAGGAATATAGCTATAATGTTTATCCTGCGCTTTCATTTGAGACTCTCAGGAGTTGTAATCCAGAAAAATGAATGAACCAGAAATACATAAACTCTCATAAAGACTGAAACTCAATTTTGAATCTGTTCAATGACTAATGTAATTAAGGTGGGCCAATCTGCCTTTACCTAGTTACCTGCTAGAAACAAAAGTTAATCCTCTCTGAGGAAGATAACACCATCCAGAGTCTAAATATAATATCTGATATTAAATTTAAAAAGATCAGGCTCAACTGGGGGCAAGATAAAATTTCTTTTTTTTAAATTATTTTAGTTAGATTTATTCTTTCTTTCTTTTTTTTTTTTTTTTTTGAGAGGTTTTTGCTATAGGGTACGTGCGTTCACCAGAAAGACAGAGAGAGACAGAGAGACAGAAAGCGAGAAATCATCCCCCACCCCCGGGAGGATGGCCACGCCACAATCCCTTCTCCTTCATTCTCCTCTCAAGATCTTAAAGAAAGAAACTTCCAACACTTGTTCTCATTCTAGAATTTGGTGAATTAAAATTATATTTATTTTTCTAAATTTCTCATGATTTCATATATTTCAATAACATTCCTACTCTTCTCAGCCCAAAGAGTCCTAACTTTATTGGCCTGCTCACAGAAAAAAAAAAAAAAAGCCAAAACCCTTTTTTTTTTTTTTAAATTTTTTTTGTTAGGTTTTTTTTTTTTTTTTTTTTTTTTTTTTTTTTTTTTTTTTTGAGAGGTTTTTGCTATAGGGTACGTGCGTTCACCAGAAAGACAGAGAGAGACAGAGAGACAGAAAGCGAGAAATCATCCCCCACCCCCGGGAGGATGGCCACGCCACAATCCCTTCTCCTTCATTCTCCTCTCAAGATCTTGGGCATTCACTCACACGCGCCTGGCATGAGTTTAAGCCACCGGGTCCAGGACTCGAACTGCGGTTGACTACATGGGAATTGAGCAACATAGCCATTATGCTAACTGCTGGTCCCACAAGATAAAATTTCTAAAAATTGTGAGGAAAAGAAACTTGGATAATATGAAGAAGCTCACAGGAAATGAAGATACTAGAATTAATACAGACTTTAACTGTCAAAAAATATTTGAGAAATTAGAGGATGGGAGGGTTGTTTTCAGCATAGAGTAGGAACCTATTAGAATGATCAAATTAAAATTCTAGACCTGAAAAATGCAATAGCCAAAATAAAACTCAACATAAGGGTTTCTTATCAGCAGGTTAGAGAGAGGTGAGAAAGAATTAGTGAACTGAAGGATTTGTCAGGAGAATATATCTGGTCTGAAGCATGGAGAGATAGAAGAATGGAAAATATAGAAAAGAACCTAAGAAACATATGGGAGGGGCCAGCAGGTGGTGTGGTGGTTAAGATGCTGGACCCCCCCATGGTGGACTGCTGTTTGAGTCCTGGACTTGGCGGCTGACTTTCTCTCTCTCTCTCTCACACACACACACACACACACATACGTGCCCTATAGCAAATTTAAAATAATAGTAATAACAAATAAACTTAAAGAATTCTAAGAGAGAGAGAGAAACATATGGGAGAGAGTGAAAAGTTGAACAAATAAGTAGTTCGAGTCCCAGAAGAGTTAGAATGGCAGAAAGCAATGTATGAAAAGATAGTGGCTGAGAATTTTCTAAAACTGATAAAAGACATTCTACCACAGAGTCAGGAAGCGTTATGAACTTCAAAAAGAATAAATAGGAAGGAAATCACACGTAGACACATTAAGTAAAATGACCCAAAAATCGAAGAAGCAAATATCATCTTACCAGCCAGAGAATAAAAGAGCTACTACCTTTAAAGAAGCAACAATATTCTGATAGATGACTTCTTAAAACAATAGAAGGCCCACCATTGGATAAGACGAGTGAATGACATCTTTGAAGGATAAAAGATAACAATGCCATCTATACTCCTGTACTCACTGACCATAACTTTGAAAATAACAGTGACATGGAGAAATTTATAAACAAAAACAGAATTCATCACCAGCAGGCCCTCACTAAAAAAATATACTAACGAGAGTTCCATAAGCAGAAGGCAAATGGTACAACATGAAAGCGTAGAAATACAGGAAAGAACAATATTTGGGGGACATATACATGCGTACATACATGTGAGTAAATTTGAATGAATGTTGAAAATGTCAACAATATTAACGTCTAATGTGGTTTAAAATATTTCTAGAATTAAAATAGGTCCAGCAATGATGGCACAGGTAGTAGCAGAGGTACATGGAAGGTCTGGGTTTAGATCCCAGGTTGGCCTGAACATCTGGTCATGCCTATGTACACCTGAGACTCTGAATGGTTGAAGGTTTCGGAGAATGTGATGTGGTAAGACCCCAGCTGACTTGGAGGCCGGGGTGGGAATTGTGGTATGGTGAGACCCTGGCCAGCTTGGAGCCAGGGTAGAATGTGATGTGGCTGGCTTGGAGGCTGGGAGAATTGTGGCATGGTGGCAAGAGTATCCGTCTCCCTCCCTCTACCCCACACACATGCAGGAAAGAAGGAAAAGAAAGTAAAAATATGAGAATAGCACTAAAGGTCAGAGAGCAGTAAATGCAGTATTCAAGTTCCTTAAATTGTTCAGAACAAGTAAAATTCCTACTTTGTGTAGACATTGGTAAGGCTACCTGTGTGGTCGTCTTCAGGATCATTACTGAAAGAAGAATGATAAATAAAGCATAGTAACAGTATGTAAAGTGATGGTAGTGGCCCTATGAAATGATTAAAATTCAAAACTACTCTAAAAGAAGGCATAGAAACCCCAAAGAGGAGAAAAGGATGGCACAGGACAGATGAAACAAAGAGAAAGAAAAAAAAGTGAAATAACAAAATTAACCTAAATATATAGGTAATTCTGTGAGATGCAGAAAGACTTAGCACTTTAATTAAAAGCCAAAGATTGTCAAACTGGATGAAAAATGAGTCAACATTGTTTTTACAACATACACTTTAAATATTAACAGAACTGGGACCTGCAGATGGTGTAATGGTTATGCTGCTAAAATCCCACATGGCTGACCATGGTTCTAGTACCAGACATGACGGCTTGAAACTCATGCCAGGTGTGTGTGTGTGTGTGTGTGTGTGTGTGTGTGTGTGCGTGCGCGCGCGCGCACCCAAAATCCTGAGAGGAGAATGAAGAAGGGATTGTGGCATGGCCATCCCCCCTGCAGGGGGTAGGGGTGTGATTTCTTACTTTCTGTCTCTCCTGTGAGCACACACGTGCTATAGCAAAAATCTCTCTAAAAAAAAGAAAAGAGATTCAGAGAACTGAAAATAAAAGGATGGAAGAAAGTATATCATGTAATGTCAACCAAAAGAAAGCTGCCATAGTTATATTAATATCAGAAAAAGTAGACTTTCCGGCAAAAGTAATTACTAAAAGGGAGCATTTCAAAATGGTAAAGGAGTCAGTCCACTGTGGGAAACTCTAAGTGTTATAAGTTTGTATAAACCTATTAATAACTCAAAATACATGAAATGGGAATGATAGAACTAAAAGAAGAAATAGACAAATCATAAGCACAGTTGGAGATTTTAACATACCTTTCTCAGTAACTGATAAAACAGACAAAAAATCAGCATGATTCTAAACCATGGCCTGGTTGATATATATATATATATAGGACACTACCCCTAACCACTGCAGAATACAAACTCCATCCAAGTACACATGGGCATTTACCAATAGCAGCCACGCACTGAGCTTCACGCAATTATCAACAAATTTCAAAGGGGCAAAATAAACAACTCTGTTCTCCGGTTTCAATGGAATTGAGCAAGAAATAAATAATAACAGGCGACTAGAATCTCTCCAAGCATTTGGAAATTAAGCAGCATACTTTTAAGTAATCAAAAATAAAAATCACATTGGACATCGAAAAATATTTAGAATGGTTATGGAAATATGACATATCAGAACCTGTGGGCTGTGGCTAAAGTAGTGCTTAAAATATATACATAAATAGAGAGTGAAATGCACATAACGTAAGTGCATATATTAATAAGGAAGGCTGAAACTCAGTTACCTATGTATCCATTTTAAGAAGTGGAAAAATATCCAGCAAATTAAACCCATAGAAAATAGAAGAAGATATGTCATAAATATAAGAACAGAAATTGAAAACAAGAAAAAAAGAATAGAAAAAAGTTATTCTTTGAAAATATTTTATAATTAACATGTAAACAACTTAAAGTATTTGAAAATGTATAAATTCCAAAAGTAAATTAAAAAAATTAAACAGGGAAAAAGAAACTAATTTGGAACTAAAAAGGAGACATGATTACAGATTTTATGGATATAGAGAACATAATTAATGTATAAACAACTTAAAGTATTTGAAAATATATAAATTTAAAGGAAATGGACAAATCCCTTGGAAAGTGAAACTTAACAAAACTGACACATGAAGAAATGGAAAATCTGAACAGTACTATATCTATAAAATGAACATGACCGTTTGAATTTATTTAAAAATTTCCCACACAACCACTTTTGCAGTAACTAGTAAAAGTGAATATGTCTATACTCTAAGACCGTGCAATCCCACTCCTGGGAATATATATCCAACACACACAAGTTTATTTGAATATGGAAGATATATACAAGATTGGTCATAGCAGCGTTCTTCTTAGTGACTCAAGAGAAAACAATCTAAATGTCTGTCAACAACTGGGAAGTAAGTAAAAAGTAGTACATTGGTTCAATGGGATACTATCAATATATAGCAATGAAAGTGAACAAACTATTTCTACATGTAATAACATGGATTAGTACCATACACATACAGTATTGAGAGAAAAAGCCAGATATGAAAAATGACATCAAATATTCCATTTATATAAAGTTCAAAAATAGGCAAAAGGAAGACAGAATATTGGTTACTTTTGGGAAAGGTAGAGGGTGTAGTTATTGGAAGGGGAGTTAGATGTTAACATTCTATGTTTCAATGTAGTTGGTTGTTACATGGGTGAGTTTATGTGTACTCTTCTGTATATATGTTGTACTTCAATAAGAGTTTTATGTAGATTATATTTCAATAAGTTTTAAGAGTTTATCTCTTATCAATTACTATTATAAGGAGGCAGGGAAGGAAAGATGTCTGAAACCAAAATGGCTTGGGTAAATTCATACCGTCTACGTATTTCCTGAGATCCTTTCTTAATATGTGTGGGGCTGGGCCATTGGTACAAATAGAAACCCATAAATTAGGCTAAGAGATGATCAGGTAAAATATGTTCTATCCACCTACTTTGACAAAGATATTGTTATAATCTGGAAGGCCAGGTTTGAATTTAGAATTCTTGATTCAGAGCTGGTAAACTGACAGTCTGGGGAGAGGCAGTTCTTAGTCCCCAGCTCACGGCCCACCAGCCTGTGTTCCCACATCTGGCTCTGCAGGGGGCCTCACATGCTTTCAGGGGGATGTGCCAGCCTGCATGTGCAAACTCCTTGACACCCAGCTAACAGCTGCCGATAGCCATCCCTCAGGTCTGGGGATTCGTAAACCAGCAGTGTGATCCAGCTTCCACAGGACATTTCTGGAGAATAAAACTGTGCAGGTCCTGGGAACAGATTTAGAGACATTTGGGCAGGAAAGACAGGTCGTAGCTACCAAGACTGTGGTCTAGAAGAGTGGAGTGCAGGCTCTCAGTGGGCAGGTCCTCAGCTGCATGGACTCCTTGCTGTGAGTGGAGATGCTCAGGCAGTAGAGAGTCAGAGAGGACCTTCTAAAGTGCAGGCCAATGACAGAGTTTTTTGCCTAGTTTTAGGAAAATATTGCATTTTTTTCTTAAAAAGGCATTGATTCACTTTTAGCCAAGTGAGAAAGAGATTTAAGTGGAATGGTTCAATTCCACTCAATGAGTGTGTGTCCTGGTACAGAGATGAGAAATATAACCCCCCTCCATCAAGATACTAGTACCATGTATGCAAGGATTTGGTTCTGCTCGTGACTACATCCCTAGGGCTGGGTGCCTAGTAGGTCTCGGTAAATATCAGACTCATAAATGATCCTGCTGTTTCCACAGAAGGTATCAGATGCCCATGTGCTATTTGCAGTGTGTGTATCTTGTTGCTCTGAGTGTTGAAAGATACAGCACATGTATTTTGAACAAGAGTGTAAAAGGAGTGAAGTTTGCGTGGCCCAATGTTCCTCTAACCGAGTAAAGAATTTGGGTTTGTGGATCTGAAACCTGGAAAGGACCCTAATGACCCTTTAGGCCAAGGTCTTAGGGAATCCAAGCACCCCAGAAATGGAATGCAAATGTGTGATTTTGGACAAATGTTCATTTTTTTTTTTTCCTGGGGAGGTTTCATGATAACTTCAAAGATGTCTGTGATTCTGAAAATGTCAAAGGCAGAGCTTTCAGATGATAGGTCAGTGGCACAGAGGTGAAGTCACTCGAGGTTAGTTGGAGCACTATGTATGTACGTCTCCTGATTCCTGAAGCTTCTTTTTACTGCTCCATAGCAGAAGGCATGTCTTTGGGTAATTGTTAAGTTCTCCTTTGTAAAGGTTTTCAAATTTAGCCACACATTAGAATCATCTGATTTCTAGAAAGAATATGGAGGTAAGACATTTGTGGGACACAAAAATGGTTCATTACCCGTTGATGATGAGGTGTATAATAGTCTCTAAATAAACGAGTAGGAGCCAGCAGGTGGCATGGCGGTTAAGGGCACTGGACTCCTACATGGCCAACCGTGGTTTGAGTCCAGGAACTGGTGACTTGCTTTTTCACTTTCCCTCTCTCTCCCTCTGTCACTCTGTCCTTCTCTGGTCAAATAATAGATAGATAGATAGATAGATAGATAGATAGATAGATAGATAAAGTTAAATTAATTCTTTAAAATAAATAAATAAATAAATATAATCATCTGATTCCTGGTGAGAAAGGGTTCTAATATGCAGCGGGGGTCAGAAATCATTGGGTTAGAATGTCCTACTAAGATTTGTGTTGTGCAGGTTGTGGGGTAGGATCTGAGAGCTAAACCCTTCTCTATGAGTCTCCTAGCCCCAGAATTCTGACTGCAAGAGCATAGAGTTTCTGTTACAAGGAAACAAATCTAAATGAAATACGAAGTTCCATTTTATTAAAGGATGGGCAGGTGCTCAGTTACCTACCACCACTTGGGCAAACTAGGGCTTCCATGGTAAACAAAGCTGGACCCCTAGACTTCAGCTGGGAAACTAATAGTCTTCATATTTATCTCCCCTGCCCCTTCCCTACCAAAAGACAGCAGAGTTTGCAGACCGTGCCTCACCTGGCTTTCCTATGTGGGCACAGGCAAAGATGGCGGCACGCAGAGGGGAGGATGGCTGGGTCTGCTGTGCAGGGCTACCTGATGGTGGCCACACATATGGTGGCTGTGCTCTTCCTTTACCAACCATGCAGAAGAGTAGTGGGAGAGAAAGAAGGTTGCTGAGTCACCTCCCAGACCTCTGTTGGTGATGGGGAAGGCTAGGAAAGTCCTGACCTTCTGCCTGAAGGACACAGTGATCTTGATCAGGGAAACCCTGCACACTAATGAAATGTGGCCTAATCAATACTTTGAACTCATCGAGTATTAGCAATTACTTACCCATTACATGAGGGATGGGGGTGAAAAGTGGGAGTTAGAAAGGAATGAGAGTTGGGCCAAACAGGTGATATAGTGGTTAAGGCATTGGATCCCACATGGCTAATATCATGGTTCAAGTCCCAGACCTGGCAGCTTGAAAATCACACTAGGTGTATGGGCATGCGTGTATGACCAAAATCCCGAGAGGAGATTGCAGAAGGGGTTGCAGTCTGGATATCCCTCCTGAAGGGTGCTTGGTTACTTCCCCTCTCTCTCTGTCTCTCTCCAGTGAGTGCACATGCCTTATATCAAAAATAAAAAAGAAAAGGAAAAAAAGTAAGAAAGGAGTAAGAGTGGCCTGACATGGTAGGGAGAAGAAACCCAGCAGCAAAGAGGCAATTTTAATACAGTGATGAGCGTAAGCTCAGAGTTTCCTGGGGCTGTAGTGGAAAGAAGGACTAGTCTGTATGAGGCAGGGAGTTCATGGATAGCTTTAGGAAGGAGTTTACAGCTTTATTTGAATCCTGATTGAAGAATGGAAGTTTTCCAGGTGGATAGAGGGAGGGAAATGAATTTGCACACTTATTAAGGTATAGGGATTCAAGTAACATGGTATTTGACAGGATTGTAAGAGTTGAATATGACTGGAATGTAGAGCGGATGAAGGTATATTTGCAGTGGGTCATTAAAATCTAAGAATTAGGCATGGGAGCAGTTCAGTATGTCTCAGGGTGAATGAATTAGCTGATCTCTAATTTAAAAAAAAATTCTTAATCTTCTTTGCTTGGAGAAACTCCAATAATTTTGACCAGTTTCCCTTTACTCATTAGACTTTGGGTATTCTCTGAGGACAAGATTGCTTTGAATTTGACCTAGTAAGAGTCACAAATATAGCGTCTGCCATGTCCTTCCCTAGAGACACTCAATCGTCCTTCCCAACCTGCATTCTGTGTCGCTTGCCCTGACCCCTTGCACACCTCTTTTCAGTTGCTTCCTCTTGTCTGTTTTTACCTCTGCTCCACTTGGCATTGCTGCATGGACTAAGTACTTGGCCTGTCTCCTTGGCCATGCCCTTGACTCTGCCCCTCTGGCTTGATGTAAATACCCTCCCCAGTTCAGCCTGGTCTCAGGACTGATACCACCTACTATCCACTAATTAATGCATTGATTTAATACATATTCACTCTATATGTCTTCTGTGAAAGGTTCTGAATCCTGAGAAATTCAGAACACCCGATCCTGCTGAGAAAAAATGGCAGGCTAGTGGAGAGAGAGAAACTTAAAAACAATATCGTAAGTGTGCTCATTTTGGAGCTTTATTCCTATGGGAGCTCAGAGCTGAGTCTGGAGGTAGGGTGACAGTCGGGGAAGGCTTCCTGGCTGTGGTCTTCCTGGAAGTAAGGCACTGGGACAGATTAATGGCTCACATTAGCAGATGGCAGACGGGTGGAGGCGAATGGGTATGCAGGAAGAAGGAGTAGCATGAGCAAGGCATAAAATAGCCACAGGTACAAAAGAGACGACAAGCACCCTGATGTTCTTGGAGGATAAAAGGAAGGTCAGGGGGCAGCGTGAGATGAAGCTGAAGAGATGGGGGAACCAAACTGAGACAGCCTTGTCTGTAAGAAAATTCTACTGTTGGGACTTAGGGAGCTAATAAATGACACCCCTGTTCCCTGCCTGAGTTCCTAATTAATTGAGAGAAATCCCAAGGAATCGGGCAGATGGAGATAAAAATGTCAGCTTTATTACTGATAAAACAATAAACATAGCTTAGATCTGGCCAAATTGCTTGCTAATCCTTCCCAGTACTGAACTTAATTCCCAAAATGCAGTCCGCTCCTACAGGGACAGATTGCTTAGAGCTGATGATAATACTTCACGAGCATCTGGCCACCAGAGAGAGAGATGAAACTGAGCATGCTCACCTCCTTGTCTTAAATTCACCAGGGAAATCACACCTCCTCTGGAGAGCGAGGCTAGAAGTGTTACTCTAATGGTGGCCCCTTCACTTGGAAACATGAAGCAGGGGGAAAAGGAGGTTCCTACTTGACATATATCCGTCCTTCACTGAGCATCTACTGCATGCTATCATGCAGAAGGTCCTGGTTCTATGGGGTGGAACCAGACAGAATTAGAATGAGGTTGGGAAGATTCTCTAACAGAATGGGTGGAAGGACATGGAAACCCTTTGTGCTTAGTGCTTGCTGTTCATAAAACAGAGCAGTGGAGATCTGAGCAGTGGCATTCTGTACACTAGAAACTTCTCTGAGATATTCTCACTTTGAATACCATCCTGACACTGTTCTTTCTTTAGAAAGACTTCTCTTGGTGGGGGGGCAGCAGTTGGTGTAATGGCTATGTTGCTGGACTCCCATGTAGTCAACCGTGGTTCGAGTCCTGGACTCAGTGGCTTAAACTCCTGCCAGGCACATGTATGTGTGTGCCCAAGATCCTGAGAGGGAATGGAGGAGAAGAGATTGTGGTGTGATTTCTCACTTTCTGTCTCTCTGTCTGTCTCTGTCTTTCTGGCAAGTGCTTGCGCCCTGTAGCAAAAATCTCTCCAAAAATATAAAAAAAGAAAAGAAAAAGAAAAAGAAAAGAAAGACTTCTCTTAGGCTTAATGCTTGTTTTGGCTAAAACAATATGACTATCTACCCCTCTTCACATCAGGCATGAATCAGGCATGATTGAGGTAAGAACACGTCGCAGCCCATAATGGCAGTAGACATGTTGCAATTGAGGAAATTCTCCTCTCAGGTCAGGAGCATTGGCATGGTGGAACCATTAAGCAGGTGCTGACACTAAGAACTATTTTAGCATTTTCTTGACAATTTCTTGCCTCCCTTTGTAGTTCTGTAGGATGTCAATATTGAAAGAAACCCTGAAGCCATTGAATCTGGTTCTCCATACTTCTTGAAAATATCAACAGCACCCTCTTCCTACCAAATAGCCATTCACCTTCTGCATGTGCATGTCATTGACAAGAAACTCACGTCTCTCACAGCGTAGCCTAGGGTAGAAAAGGGCAGATGCTAACGAGGTGGATAGGGTCGGGCTCTCTATGAAATCATGCTTATACTCTTCGTATTTTCTATTTAGCTCAAACAATTCCAAGTTTACATTATTGTGGAACAAGTTTAACTTTGCATTGCAGTTGCTCTGCTTTAATGTACTTTGGGTAGATCTGTAACATTTTCTTTTCTATTCTTTTTCCTTCGGGCATATACGGACATCCTTTTGGAATATTGCAGGAGACAGAAACCCCCTGAAAATCTCCTGTCATTAGGTTAGTGGGTCCAGAACAGTTCATTCCATTTCTTAAAGTTCTGGGTTTAAGAAAGTTCTTCCTGATTTTGAATCTCAGTGGCCTCTTTGCAGTTCTCATGATTGGACTTAATTACAGAGCTTGAAACATACATGGTAGGTTGCTGCTGACCTCTTTCTTACGTCTCTGGCAGACCACGCTACTCTGTGATCTTGACATTCTCAGACACTGAGAATTCCAACATGAGAGTCCATCTTCTGAGCTTGGCCCAACCTGTCTAGATATAACCCTGTGGAGATCCACAGAGAGAGCAGACTAGATATGGTTGGTGCAGGCTCCTGTAGTCGGGACAATGCTGCAGTCACAGTTCTATGACAAAAGAGGGACTGCAGCCCATCAATATCTTTTGGGCATGGCCACTTAGCCAGTTGCACATCCACCTAATCTAGGCCACATATACAAGATACCGCATAAAGCCCTGTGTTAACTGTTGATACATCACACTTCAGTGGACTTTTGTAGAACCAAGTAATCCAGGGTTGGGTTCTTACACTGCCATTACTTCCTGTTGAGACTTTACATGGTTGTTTTAATGTCCCCCAGTCTTGGATTTTTCACCTGTAGCTTAATGATAAAAATATTTTCTACCTCCGAGGATTATGGTGAGCACTGAGTGGTACAATGTACATAATTCAGGAGCTTGACAACATCGTGGTTATGATTGTAGTTTACAGAGCCAGACTACCTGGGTTCGAAATCCAGTTCTACTGCGCCCTGAATCTGTGATTACTGACGAGTCTCTGAACTCCTCAGAGCATCAGTTTCCTCATCTGGAATATGAGAATAGTACCAATACCCACCTCATAGCACAGCTAAAAGCATAACCTAAATGGTACTCGTAAAGAGTTGAGCAGAGCGCCTACAACATGGTATACACATGCTTTGGGGCCAGCCACGGGCATCGTGCTTAAGGCAGCTGGATCCCACCTGGCCGACTTTACAGTTAGAGTCCCAGACCAGGTGGCTTGAGAAACATGCCAGGTATATGTGCAAATGTGTCCCAAGTCCCAAGAGGAGAATGAAAGAGAAGGTACCGAGGTGTGACCACCCCTCTGGGAGGTGCTTTCTCACTTTCTCTCTCTCTCTTTTTCTCTCTGGTGAGTGCTTATGCTCTATAGCATATACTTTAAAAAAAATGCAAAAAAAAAAAAAGCTCTGAAGTCCCTGATACATATATATGTATATATTATACACTATACAACTATTGAGTCGGCACAACTTATTTACTTATCTATCTATCTATTTATTTATTTATTTAGTAGCGTTTTTTGCCTTAGGGTGTATGCGCTCATCAGAGAACAAGAGAGACAGTGAGAGGTAAAGTGAGAAATCACCCTTTGGGGGGGTTGGCCATGCTGCAGTCTTCTCCATTCTCTTCCTGGGATCTTTGGGCACGCATGCACATGCTCCCAGTGTGAGTTGTAATCCTCCAGGTCTGGGACTTGAACTGTGGTCGGCCATGTGGGAGTCCACTGATGTAACTGCTATGACATCTGCTAGCTCCAATTTTTCTATATTTTTCTATTCAAAAATGCATCATGACTTTTATGACAACCCGATATTAGTTTTATTCCTATTTTTTTCTTTTCTCCATATTCTGGCTTTCTGGTAATCCCCTCAATGACATTAACCTGATGAACTTCGTCATAGCGAACTCATGCTGCGGGCTGGGCACATCACCTCCCGTTCTGGTGTATTAGTTTGCAGTACAACAATCTTGGCATTTGCTCAGGGTGTCTTAGTCCAGCCAGAGAAACATAACTAACCCGAGAAAACGGTGGCAGGGCCGGGAGTGCAGTAGGAATTTAGAGATGGGTTCGGCCTGGGCAGTGGATGTCCTAGTAAAATAACATTTGAATTAGTCCTTGAAGTAGGATTTAGTAAGGGGAGGGCAGGGAAGAGCAATATAAATGAAAGCCTAGAAGAGAAACTTCTGGGTTGGCAGAAAGACTGCCTATGGAGTCTGGTGGGAAATAAATGCAATAAGAAAGAATACGGGCAGTTTATAGAGGTCTCTGCCATAAACAGACTTGTGATCATAGGAAATGCTTCTTTTTTTTTTTTTTTTAGTTTATTTATTTTTCTCATGGGAGAGAGTGACAGAGAAAACAAGAGAGAAGTATTCTCAGCAGGGTTTCATGCTACAACCCTTCCCAACCTTCCCAGCCAGCCGGGATCATAAGCGTGCTGCTATGCGTGGTTCAGCCAGGGAATGGAACCCATCACCATCCGGGTGGATGCAACCTCACCATCCGGGTGGATGCAACCGCGCTTGAGCAGAACATTGCCGATGTACCACTGAGCTGGCCTACCTCTCTTCTTAAATGCGGGAATAACAAAGAGCAGTGTTTAAGAAAATTAACATATGGAAGAAAACGTGACAATATATGACAGAATTCTTTGGAAAGTATATACTCATTAACAGCTGTGCTTCTAGGTATTAACTTGAAAGAAAAATCGTAAATGTGCCCCAAACCTCAGCAGTTCAGATGGCCATCTTGGAGTTGTCTACAATAGCACACACTCCAAAAGGAAACATACTAAATATCCAAGAATGTAGCACTGGAGAGAGAAATCATGGTGTAGCCGTACAAAGGAATATTTAACATTTTAGAAAAACAATGTATTGGCATGAAACATGGTCATAGGATATTATCAAACATTTTAAACAGTTATAAAATATTTGTGTGATATCGTATTTGCTTTTTAAAAAGTAATAGATCAAGGGAACCAGCAGTTAGCATAATGGCTATGTCGCTGGACTCCCACGTAGTTGACCGCAGTTCGTGTCCCGGACCCGGTGGCTTAAAACTCACGCTGGGCGCGTGTGCGTGCGTGCCCAAGATCCCGAGAGGAGAATGGAGGAGAAGGGATTGCAGCATGACCATCCCCCCTGGGGGGTGATTTCTCGCTTTCTGTCTCTATGTCTCTCTCTGTCTGTCTGGCGAGTGCACGCGCCCTACAGTGAAAATCTCTCCAAAAAAAAAAGTAATAGATCAATAAACAAATACCGGAGGAGACCATCTAGAAGCAGATCTATAACACAAAAATATTAAGTCATAATCTCTGACTAGGATTGAATAGGATTTTGGATTTTCCATATTTTCTTCTCTTTGCATGTTTGTGTTTTCCATAAAGAAAATTTATGAACATGTAGATAAATAAATATTGTTTTTTAGAAAGACTGGTGTGGGTGCAGAACTAGGGGAGGCCATTGTAAGATCAAGTAGACCCACCCCTAATTTATAAGACCCAGAGTGACAATAAAATGGAAGGCTGCCTACTATTTGTTTTAAAGATTAAAAATATAAATAAAGCCAAAAAACTGTTAAGTAAAATATGTTCTACTCTATCTTTACAAGTCTACCTGCAAAATAACGAAACTGAAAATCACGTGTGAATCTCTACTCTTCCAGTGATTAGAAGTTGGGAAAATATCAAAGATGCGTGAACTTAATTTTTGCACAGGTCAGAGTAATTTTAGATGACTAATAAAATGACATACATAATTCATAAATTATTATATATTTATTCTGAACCACTTATCTTTCTTTCAATTTAGCCAGCTCTCTAAATAAATATGTTGTTATAATTAAGGTCTTCACATTGTTTGTATTCTATTGACAATAATGATCTAAGGACCAGAAAATAAAATGTAACTCTTTTAAAGTACATAAACTTTATTGAATATAGTTTTATAAAAATGATAAAGCAAATGCATATGGCAGATAGACCCTAAAGTGAGCCCAACTTTTTTTTACTCTCATTGTCCAGACTTCCGTATAATCCCCTCCCTTGAGTTTGGGCAGGACTCGTTTATTGCTATTGGACTTCTCAATAAGAATATGCAACGGTGATGGGATGACCCTCTTGTGATTGGGTTACGTTATCATCTGAGTCCTTTTCTGCATTGCTAAAGGAAATATCTGAGACTGGGTGACTTTATAAAGAAATGCAGTTTGGGACCAGCAGTTAGCGTAATGGCTATGTCACTGGACTCCCATGTAGTGGACCGCAGTTTGCATCCCAGACCCGGTGGCTGAAAACTCACACCGGGCACGTGTGCGAGCGTGCCCAAGATCCCGAGAGGAGAACGGAGGAGAAGGGATTGCGGCGTGGCCATCCCCCCCGGGGGGTGATTTCTCGCTTTCTGTCTCTGTCTCTCTCTGGTGAGCTCATGCGCCGTATAGCAAAAACCTCTCCAAAAAAAAAAAAAAAAAAGAAAGATGACACGATGTCCAAAAAAAAAAAAAAAAAAGAAGCAAGCTGACACGATGTGACCTACCATCAGAGGGCCACATGGCAGAGGACTACAGGTGGTCTCAGGAGCTGAGGATCTCATCCTGCAAACACAAGGAACTCAATTCTACCAACAACCACATGGCATTAGAGGAGGACCCAAAGTTTCGGATGAGAATGCAGCTCTAACTGACAGGTTGATTGTAGCCTCATAACACCTCAAGCAGAAGACCCAGCTAAGACACAGATTCTTGCCTGACTCCTGGAAACCACAAGATAATAAATGCGTGTTACTGCCGAGCTGCAAAATTTGTCCTAATTTGTTATGCAACAGTAGAAAACTGATACGATGTACAGAACAAAAAATTAAAAAAAAATTTACATGTTTAAAAAGCTTTGTTCTGGGACCAGCAAATGGCATAATGGTTATGTCGCTGGACTCTCATGTAGTCGACCACGGTTCAAGTGCCACACCTGCTGGGTGCGTGTGTGTGCATGCCCCAAATCTTGAGAGACGAATGGAGGAGAAGGGATTGTGATATGGCCAGCCTGAGGGGTGATTTCTCACTTTCTAGCTCTCTGTCTGTCTGTCTCTGTCTCCGGTGAGTGCACACTGTATAGCAAAATCTCTCTCAAGGAAAAAACAAAAACAAAATCTTTTGTTCTTCTAAAATATTCAGAAGTAGCTATTAAAATTAAATAGCAAAATACAGATTAATATTAATGATCTCTGAACTTAAATCTACATTGTTTCATTGTTCAAATGTCCAAACTCGTTATGTAAAGTTTTAAAATTTTAATGAAATCTAATTTAGTAAAATTAAATGTTTACAGTCCTAATCTTCAACAGCCATGTAACTGCCCATGTAAACAGTGACATGGCACTTCACACATTGTATGCAGATGTTAGAGTAATCCGAACAGTTTGATGTACGGCCCCCCCCCCCCGCCATAAGCGACCATTGTGAGTACTTCCCTGAATGGTGACTATCTTTGAGACTTAAACTGGGACAGGAAGAGAAGCAGAAACTGCCTATTTGGCACTACTGGGAAACACAACCTTATTTTTTTTCTTTTTTAAAGTTTACTTACTTATTTAAATTTTAAATTTATTTATTTTACATTTATTCACTAAACATCCTCACAGCATACAAGATGCAATTTCCCAACCGGAATACATTGTGTAGTGGCTTAAGCATACATGTTATCATCAACGAATAATTTTCTATTTCTTGTTTCCTATTCATATATGTATATGAAACAACATGCTATTATACAAGAACACATTGCATCCATGCTACCTGAGGGAAAAATTTCAAGTTGTTTGGTCTTATCTGACCCAAACATCCCCATCCTTTCGGTCTTGTCCAGGCTCCAAAGCACAGTCTGTCTCTGACAGAGGGACTCATGCACCTTACAAACCCTAATGACATTTGGACACTTCCCTTTTGTAAGGTGATGCAGAGAATCGTTTCCCTGGAGCCTGACAGTGTTGGTCCTGGAGCAGGTGTTTAGGGCCGTAGTCTGCGCTGTCCCAGAGCTAAACACCAGATCCAGTGTGTGCTACAATTCCATTTTAGTCATTTATTTTATTAAATTAATTTTGTATGTTTATGATATCAAAGCCCTTCAAGGAGCGTGGCCCAGGGCAGAGGCCCCACTAAGCCCAGGTCTAATGACAGCCCTGAGGTCAAGGGTAAAGGCTGACATGCAGGGGATGGAGGAATTGTTTCTCTCATGAGTTTCATTCCCGTGAGGTAGGTGTGGTACAAGAGTATTTACTGCAGTGCCAGCCTGGTTATAGGTGCTTAATAAAAATAATAGCAGCCAGTGTTTTGTGAGTGCCTACCAAGAGCTAGGCAATTTTCTAAGTGGTGTATGTCATATTCTTATGAGGCAGATATTATTCATTGCCTCATTGCTAGACACTGAAGCTCAGAAATGTTTTAATTTGCCAATCATGGAGCTTAGAACAAGAAAAACTGGAATGTGAACTCAGACAGTCACATGCAAGAATCATACTCTTTTTTAATAATTTGTCTATTTTTTTCTTTTAATTTGTCTAATTTTTTAAAAAAATTGCCTGAGAGTGTGCGTATTCATGAGAGAAAAGAGGTCTAGAGAAAGAACCCCAGACTGGGGTGTGGTCATGCTGCAAACCTTTTTCCTCCGTTTCTTCATCCCATCAGGGTTTGGGGCACATATGTGCATGCACCTGGTGTGTTTTCAAGCTACTGGGGCCAGCCACATGGCGCCCATCCAAACCACTGCACTATAAGGCTAAGACCCACACTCTTAACCATGATGTTGTTCTACCCCTTTTAAAGAATTTATTTGTTTTTAAGAAGAACATATTTCTACCATGAGTGAGACAGAGAAAGAGAGAGAGAGAGAGCGCCAAGTGGGAGATGCCAAGTTCTTGATGCCAAGATCCACAGCTTGCCTGAACAGCCCCAGATCACGGCACAGTTGTGCCTGGCATACTCGGGGTGGTTCACTGAATGTGAACTTGGAACCTTTCTACAGGGGTCAGCCTTGTAGAGTGTCACATTTTACTGCAGCACCACCATCCAGCCTCCTTCCCATCATTTTTGTGTTATTACTATTGAGCAAAAATAGGACTAGAATGGGGTAGCTTGATATGAGTCCAGAGGGACAGGATGATGCCCAGGCTCCATGGGGCATGGGTTTGTTCCTCACTGACAAGAAAGGACAAGGAATTCTTTGATTTTCTTACAGGCCCAACACGGGGCACAGAGTGGAATATTCGAGGGGCGCACACTGGGCTTGACTGGAGAGGCCCTCTCTCTTGTTTCCTTGTTGGTGTGTCTCATCAGTTCTGCCTTCACAAGGTCTCCCAGTGGCTTCTCCCCCCAGTTTCCAGCCTGTCCTAGGTCAGGCTTTCATCATCTCCCACTTGGACTTTTGCTTTTGTCTGTCCTACGTGGTCCCTGCCTCCTGTCTCTTACCTCCTCAAATCTACTCTCCACTTAGTCATGGAAGTCCTATTCACATAGAAAACCTCTAAAACCTCCCAACTGCTTTCAAGTCGAGGTCAGGTTCTTAGCATGTATCTTCCTATCCTACCATATCTACCCCTCCAGTTTCCTCTTTAAGACACTTCTCCCCCTCCTCCCCACACACTGAGACTCAGCCACAACCACTCACTGTATGTATGCCCCGTGCGCCATGCTCCTAGGATCGTGCATAAGCCCTGCCCTGTTTCTTGAATGCCCTTTTTCTCCTTCCTTTGCCTTACAAGCCCCTACAGTGGCAGACATGGTCAGGCGATCAGAAAAGTTAGCATAACTCTTCCATATTGCAGGGTTCATGTGCCACCAGGGATCTCATTCCCCAGCATCTAATTGCATCTGGGCGAGCACTTAGCAGTGGAATGTGAGCAGAAATGATGTGTGACATTTGCAGGTAATAGGGTTCAGTTGGGGGTTCATAACCCTCTTCACACTCTCGTCACTTACTGGCCAGCTGGGTTCCGGAAAGGACCCTGATACCTCAGGAGACGGTGAAGCCACTGGCTAGAAGTTTTTGCTATAGGGCGTGTGCACTCACCAGAGAGAGTCAGAGAGAGACAGAAAGACAGAAAGTGAGAAATCACCCCCCCCCCAAGGGGTATGATCACAACACAGTCCTTTCTCCTCCATTTTCCTCTTGGGATTTTGGGCATGCATGCACATGTACCCAGCATGAATTTTAAACTGCTGGGTCCAGAACTCAGACCGTGGTTGAAAATGTGGGAGTCCAGCAACATAACCATTACGCCATCTGCTGGTCCCTGCGTTCATATATTTTAGTATGGAATAAACTTCATGTGTCAATACCCTGATATTTGAGAATTTATTTGTTATCACAGCACAGCATAGTACAGCTGATCCTAATATACTCACTTTTCAAGGGCCAGGCCAAAGGTCACCTCCTCTGTGAAGCCTCCCCTGACTTACCTACAGAGGCAGAGCTAGCTGCCACTTCCTGGACTCCAGGTGCTCTATGAACCTACCTCTAATACCCAACTCATTATATTTCTACTGCAATCATTTGCTTTTCTCTATCTTCTCCAGTAGCCTGAGAGCTACTTCAATGAAGAATTCATTTCACTGTTTCTGTTATTTCACACTGCTCAGCACAGTACCTGACAATGGTTAATGAACAAAGACCTTAAAGAACTTGATTAATACCTGTCTGTAACTAAGAGTTTGATCGGACATATTAGGTGAGGTCCTCTGAGGTGTGTGTGGGCCTAGCTTCCCAGGAGAGGGTGGGAGTACAGCAAATGCTACCCAAGATGCATTCTCGGATTTCCTCACTAAAGACTCCTGCTTTTCTTCAGGATGGAAACGTCCCCAGGTGAAAATAATCACTTCCCTAGACTCAGTAGTTGTACTTGGATATTGAATGTGAGGACTTTCACTGGGAAAGGCTTTTTTCCTTTAAAAAATTATTTAATTTAATTTATTGTTATTATTCTTTTTTAATTTGACCTGAGAGAGACAGAGAGAGAAAGAGAAAGTGAGAAAGCAAGCCACCAGGGCCAGGACTCAAACCGTGGTCAGCCATGTGGGAGTCCAACGCTTTTCTGATAGTTACCACCACTTCCTGCTTCACTCTACCTCTCCCTGGCTGGGACGGAGAAGTGCTGCTTAGAGGTGTAGCGGTCATCCTGTGACCAGGAGGGCAAAAGCCGCACATCATAGGTGGCTGAGCAGGCAGGCAGGAGGATCCAGGATTCATGAGAACATTGCAGTGTCCCCTCACCAGGCCAGAACTACCTTCCTCCAACCTTTGGTTATGTGAGAGAAGCAAATCTCTATGTGCTTACACCACTCAACTTGGAGTTTCTGTTGCTTACACTGATGTCAACTAATTGATACTAGAGTGTTGGAAGAAGAATGCTGAAGCATTGGTAATCTTGCCCTTTCCTTGGCCAAATGTGAATTAATGACAGCCCCTTCAAAGTGATGGATGGTGACATAGGTCTAAATTGTTTCAGTCTTTAATGGAATTTAATATCTGAATCAAGTAGGGATAGATGACAGAGTGGCCTTGAGAAATCCCCTAATCTTTCTGTGGTGTGTGAGATACACATTTAGAACTATCATTTTGTGAGCACCTAGAATATGCTAGGCTCGATGCTCATGTAACATGTTACATTAGGTTAAGTCGCACCATAACTCAATTAGATGCTTTTGACTTCTATTTGAAGATAGGAAGAAATGAAGGCTCCTCAAGTTTACTCGCCCAACATCACGGAAAGGTGAAACCCACATTTGAACCTAAAGTTTTGATTCCTAAGCTACACCCTTAATCACCATTGTACTGATTTGGGCAAATAGATACTTGATAGATATTTGCTGAGTGATCACGTGAGTAAGCGAATAAACTATCCCTTTCTGTTCTAATATTCAACATCCTATAGGTATGTGGTAGCAGCTTAATTAAGCTGTGCTGGTCAGGAATTTTCCCTTGCAAAGTGAAACAGAAACCCAATTCAAACTAGTTTAAGAAAAGTCTTTAAAGAGCACGGTGGGAGGGGGACACGGAATTTTTGGCCCTGCCTAATCAAAAAGTTGAATGGGTTGGCCTCCAGAACTTCTGTTACTGGTGGTCTCAAATGTCATTATGTCTCTCTGCCTCGTGTTCCACCATCTCTCCTTGCATGCACTTTCTTCTCCCTGTGGTGGGGTAGCTGGCCACCACAGGGTCATCAAAATCTATGACCAGAAAGAAGCTGACCAGTGTGGTTGGTTCAGCCAAGACCCCATGCTTATCAGTGACCTTATCACGCTGTGCTCTTATTGGTCTATCTTGTGTAACCACAGCAACCCCCAAGACCAGAGTATGAAACATGACTAGGAGCTTCCACGAATGGATGGTTTCTCAAAAGAGGCAAAGAACGGTTATTATCTGAAGGAGGGAGCTCTGGAAACCCAAATAGCTCCATTAGATGCCATCTTTCAGAACCCAGTGCTCTGGGGCATTCCTTTCGATTCTGAGAACTCTATCCTGTCACAGAGGCAATGATTCAGAAAAGGAAAAGCTGGTGGATGGCTAATTCTCTGCAGGAACAGAAGATGGCACAATGCATATTAATTCAGACTCAGAAAATATGTGCTAGGACCTGATTCTGAGTCCAAAGCTGGGTGGGGAATTCTAAAAGAAGGCAATAGTTGAACCAGCTTTGATAAAAAGCCCAAGGAAGGGAAAACAATGAACTTGCTTAGTAAGAGGGTGGGAAGGCCTGGTGCACGTGAACTTGCTTTTATTCATAAAACTCATGTGCAGTACATAGTTTGTGAGCGGGCTGACTGCATGGGCAATATTCCTTATATTTGTACAGGTTCTCAGTGTGGGTAAGTTTTGCTGGAATCACTAATCTCTCTCTCTAGGAAGTCATTAAGCATTTGTTAAGGCCTAATCCCCACCCTACCCCCACAAATCTTGAACAATTGACATCAGGCCATATAGGATGTACCTTTGAATAATTTTAATTGAATAATTATTCAAATATTTTATCTTGACCTCTCCCTGCCTGACATTTGACATTTGGCAGTATTTGGAGAGATTTTTGGTTGCTACATTAGTGGTAGTGGTGGTGAGGGAGGGGCAATTGCCATTGGGATGTTGCTAAACATTCTTCAGATCACAGATCAGCCACTACAATGTAGAATGCCCAAAGTGCCGATAGTTTTGAGCTTGAGAAAATTTGGGTTAAGACAACTGTCCCCAAAGAAAATTATTGACAGCATAGGGTAGGAAGAGAGACAGACTGTGTAAGCTGGGAGGGGTCTCAGAGTGGGTCATCCATTTCACCCAATAGCAGTTGAGGTCCTGAGCAAGGCGGTGACTTGGTCTCAGCCACACAGCGTGTCAGAAGCTAAGCCAGTTGATATGCAGGCTTTATCATGACTACTAGTCCTCTGTACAGCTCACCACCTTGCAATCAAAAAACATCTCTAGAACCTTCCATTGAGCCACCATTGTGCTTAGGATATAATACAAAATCTTTATCACAGTGTGGAGGTGTATAGTGAAGTGTTTGACCTCTTCAAGGAGATGTCTGGCCTTTGACCTTGGCTTCTCGGAGGTAACCTATATCATTTGTACCTGGTAGGAGTGTCTTTGATTAGGAGAGGGGCTAGCCATACCCTACTGTCGTAGTGGGAGCTGGCCACATTGGAAAGACCAACCATGTGAATCAGGGTGGGAGCTTTGGGTCATACAATGTGAGCCAACTTGAAAATATCAACCAGGTGGGCAATCAATTAATCAATCAGTAAAGCCTATGGAATGGAGGCCAGTAAGAACTCTGCACACTGAGCTCGAGTGAGCTTTCCTGGATGGCAGTACTCTGCGTGTATTGACAGATTGATGGGAGGAGGGTGATCTGTCCTGACTCCACAGGGAGAGAACAATAGAGACCTCACATTTGGGAATCCTCCAGGCTCTTCCCTGAGCAGCTCTTCCTTTGTTTGACTTTAATTCATATCTTTTTGTTGTAATAAACTGTAACAGTGAATTTAACAGGTCACTGTTCGGTAAGCTTTGTGAGTCTTTCTAGCAAAGTATTGAATTTGAGTGTGGGTTTGGGGATCTCCTGAACTTGAAGCTGGTGCCACAAGTGGAAGTCTTGCAGAGGACTGTGCTCTGAGGCTTCGCCTTTTGCCTAACTCTGGCAGCAGGGCAATATAACACACGGGCCATATCTCCCTTCTATAAAGGTCTTGTCCCAGCTGACCCTTCATGGATTATCGAGCTTTAGTCCACCCTATCCAGCTGGCCCATATACAGTCACACAGCTCTGTAAGGGTATACCATTTTAGCCATTTTGATTTATCTTGGGACAGCTTTAAGAGCTAATCTAAATCCCAACCCCTTTGAGGTCAGTCGAAGCTGCCACTGGACCTATATTTCAACTCAAGTTGTCATCTTTCCTCTCCCTCCCTCTCACATATGTGAGCCCCAGAGCACTCCTAATAAACACCCTTGCTTGTTGGGACCAGCAAACGGCGTAGTGATTACGTGTGATCACTAGACTCCCACGTAGCCAAATGCAGTTCGAGTCCTGGACCCAGCAGCCTGAAACTCACGCCGGGTGTGTGTGCATGTGTGCCCCAAATCCCAAGAGGACACTGGAGGAGAAGGGTTTGCAGCATGGCCATCCCCTCGAGGGGTCATTTCTCACTTTCTGTTGCTTTGTCTTTGTCTTTCCAACAAGTGCACATGCCCTGTAGCCAAAAAATAATCTCTCTTTAAAAAACAATCCTTGCTTGCAAAAGTCCATCTCATTGCCTCCTCCTGGGAACCCCACCTGGCACATCCCCCCTACAAAGCCATGACACAGGACCTTCCTCCCACCCCAGTCCCTCCTCTCACTGAGTCCACTTCAGCCTCACAGACTTTCCTTTGATGTTGTTTGTCTGTGACACCTTCTGTCCTTCCCCTTCAGGATCAGCTTAAACAACAGAAATTTAAAGATGCTTTCCTACACTGCCTCTATCCCTGTCCAATAAAAATGAGGTTTCAGGGCCAGCAGGTAGCAGGGTTAAAATGCTGGGCTTCCACATGGCTGACCGTGGTTTAAATCCTGAGCCTGGTCGCTTGAAACATATGCCAGGTAAATGTGCACACATGCCTCAAATCCTAAGAGAATGGAAGAGAAGGGATTGTGGTGTGGCCATCCCCCAGAGGGGTGGGTGATTGAGCACTTTCCCTCTCTGTCTCCCTCTGGTGAGCACATGTGCCCTACGGCAAAAACCTTACAAAAAAGAGAAAGAAACAAAAGAGGTCCTTTTGCACAGTCCTTTCC